>NC_057809.1:197799812-198131832 GCF_018294505.1 Triticum aestivum | reverse complement strand
GGGGTTCCGGTAACCTCCCGGTAATCCAGTAAAATCCTGATTTCACCCGGAACACTTCCAATGTCCAAACATAGGCTTCCAATATATCAATCTTTATGTCTAGACCATTTCGAGACTCCTCGTCATGTCCGTGATCACATACGGCACTCGGAACAACCTTCGGTACATCAAAATGCATAAACTCATAATAACTGTCATCGTAACGTTAAGCGTGCGGACCCTACGGTTCGAGAACAATGTAGACATGACCGAGACACGGCTCCGGTCAATAACCAATAGCGGGACCTGGATGCCCATATTGGCTCCTACATATTCTACGAAGATCTTTATCGGTCAGACCGCTTAACAACATACGTTGTTCCCTTTGTCATCGGTATGTTACTTGCCGGAGATTCGATCGTCGGTATCCCATACCTAGTTCAATCTCGTTACCGGCAAGTCTCTTTACTCGTTCCGTAATACATCATTTCACAACTAACATATTAGTTGTAATGCTTGCAAGGCTTATGTGATGTGTATTACCGAGAGGGCCCAGAGATACCTCTCCGATAATCGGAGTGACAAAACCTAATCTCGAAATACGCCAACTCAACATGTACCATTGGAGACACCTGTAGTACTCCTTTATAATCACCCAGTTACGTTGTGACGTTTGGTAGTACCCAAAGTGTTCCTTCGGTAAACGGGAGTTGCATAATCTCATAGTTATAGGAACATGTATAAGTCATGAAGAAAGCAATAGCAACATACTAAACGATCGGGTGCTAAGCTAATGGAATGGGTCATGTCAATCAGATCATTCAACTAATGATGTGACCTCGTTAATCAAATAAAAACTCATTTTTCATGGTTAGGAAACATAACCATCTTTGATTAACGAGCTAGTCAAGTAGAGGTATACTAGTGACACTTTGTTTGTCTATGTATTCACACATGTATTATGTTTCCGGTTAATACAATTCTGGCATGAATAATAAACATTTATCATGATTATAAGGAAATAAATAATAACTTTATTATTGCCTCTAGGGCATATTTCCTTCAGTCTCCCACTTGCACTAGAGTCAATAATCTAGATTACACTGTAATGATTCTAACACCCATGGAGTCTTGGTGCTGATCATGTTTTGCTCGTGGAAGAGGCTTAGTCAACGGGTCTGCAACATTCAGAGCCGTATGTATCTTGCAAATCTCTATGTCTCCCACCTGGACTAGATCCCGGATGGAATTGAAGCGTCTCTTGATGTGCTTGGTCCTTTTGTGAAATCTGGATTCCTTTGCCAAGGCAATTGCACCAGTATTGTCACAAAAGATTTTCATTGGACCCGATGCACTAGGTATGACACCTAGATCGGATATGAACTCCTTCATCCAGACTCCTTCGTTCGCTGCTTCCGAAGCAGCTATGTACTCCGCTTCACATGTAGATCCTGCTACGACGCTTTGTTTAGAACTGCACCAACTGACAGCTCCACCGTTCAATGTAAACACGTATCCGGTTTGCGATTTAGAATCGTCCGGATCAGTGTCAAAGCTTGCATCAACGTAACCTTTTACGGTGAGCTCTTTGTCACCTCCATATACGAGAAACATATCCTTAGTCCTTTTCAGGTATTTCAGGATGTTCTTGACCGCTGTCCAGTGATCCACTCCTGGATTACTTTGGTACCTCCCTGCTAAACTTATAGCAAGGCACACATCAGGTCTGGTACACAGCATTGCATACATGGTAGATCCTATGGCTGAAGCATAGGGAACATCTTTCATTTTCTCTCTATCTTCTGCAGTGGTCGAGCATTGAGTCTTACTCAACTTCACACCTTGTAACACAGGCAAGAACCCTTTCTTTGCTTGATCCATTTTGAACTTCTTCAAAATCTTGTCAAGGTATGTGCTTTGTGAAAGTCCAATTAAGCGTCTTGATCTATCTCTATAGATCTTTATGCCTAATATGTAAGCAGCTTCACCGAGGTCTTTCATTGAAAAACTCTTATTCAAGTATCCCTTTATGCTATCCAGAAATTCTATATCATTTCCAATCAATAATATGTCATCCACATATAATATTAGAAATGCTACAGAGCTCCCACTCACTTTCTTGTAAATACAGGCTTCTCCGAAAGTCTGTATAAAACCAAATGCTTTGATCACACTATCAAAGCGTTTATTCCAACTCCGAGAAGCTTGCACCAGTCCATAAATGGATCGCTGGAGCTTGCACACTTTGTTAGCTCCCTTTGGATCGACAAAACCTTCCGGTTGCATCATATACAACTCTTCTTCCAGAAATCCATTCAGGAATGCAGTTTTGACATCTATCTGCCAAATTTCATAATCATAAAATGCGGCAATCGCTAACATGATTCGGACGGACTTAAGCATCGCTATAGGTGAGAAAGTCTCATCGTAGTCAACCCCTTGAACTTGTCGAAAACCTTTCGCGACAAGTCGAGCTTTGTAGACAGTAACATTACCGTCAGCGTCAGTCTTCTTCTTGAAGATCCATTTATTCTCAATTGCTTGCCGATCATCGAGCAAGTCAACCGAAGTCCATACTTTGTTCTCATACATGGATCCCATCTTAGATTTCATGGCTTCAAGCCACTTTGCGGAATCTGGGCTCACCATCGCTTCTTCATAGTTCGTAGGTTCATCATGATCTAGTAGCATGACTTCCAGAACAGGATTACCGTACCACTCTGGTGCGGATCTTACTCTGGTTGATCTACGAGGTTCAGTAGTATCTTGATCTGAAGTTTCATGATCATTATCATTAGCTTCCTCACTAACTGGTGTAGGTGTCACTGAAACAGTTTTCTGTGATGTACTACTTTCCAGTAAGGGAGTAGGTACAGTTACCTCGTCAAGTTCTACTTTCCTCCCACTCACTTCTTTCGAGAGAAACTCCTTCTCTAGAAATGATCCATTCTTAGCAACAAATGTCTTGCCTTCGGATTTGTGATAGAAGGTGTACCCAACAGTCTCCTTTGGGTATCCTATGAAGACACATTTCTCCGATTTGGGTTCGAGCTTATCAGGTTGAAGCTTTTTCACATAAGCATCGCAGCCCCAAACTTTAAGAAACGACAACTTTGGTTTCTTGCCAAACCATAGTTCATACGACGTCGTCTCAACGGATTTTGACGGTGCCCTATTTAACGTGAATGCGGCCGTCTCTAAAGCATAACCCCAAAACGATAGCGGTAAATCTGTAAGAGACATCATAGATCGCACCATATCTAGTAAAGTACGATTACGACGTTCGGACACACCATTACGCTGTGGTGTTCCGGGTGGCGTGAGTTGCGAAACTATTCCACAGTTTTTCAAATGTACACCAAACTCATAACTCAAATATTCTCCTCCACGATCAGATCGTAGAAACTTTATTTTCTTGTTACGATGATTTTCAACTTCACTCTGAAATTCTTTGAACTTTTCAAATGTTTCAGACTTATGTTTCATTAAGTAGATATACCCATATCTGCTTAAATCATCTGTGAAGGTGAGAAAATAACAATATCCGCCACGAGCCTCAATATTCATCGGACCACATACATCGGTATGTATGATTTCCAACAAATCTGTTGCTCTCTCCATAGTACCGGAGAACGGTGTTTTAGTCATCTTGCCCATGAGGCACGGTTCACAAGTACCAAGTGATTCATAATCAAGTGGTTCCAAAAGTCCATCAGTATGGAGTTTCTTCATGCGCTTTACACCGATATGACCTAAACGACAGTGCCACAAATAAGTTGCACTTTCATTATCAACTCTGCATCTTTTGGCTTCAACATTATGAATATGTGTATTACTACTATCGAGATTCAATAAGAATAGACCACTCTTCAAGGGTGCATGACCATAAAAGATATTACTCATATAAATAGAACAACCATTATTCTCTGATTTAAATGAATAACCGTCTCGCATTAAACAAGATCCAGATATAATGTTCATGCTCAACGCTGGCACCAAATAACAATTATTTAGGTCTAATATTAATCCCGAAGGTAGATGTAGAGGTAGCGTGCCGACCGCGATCACATCGACTTTGGAACCGTTTCCCACGCGCATCGTCACCTCGTCCTTTGCCAGTGCCCGCTTATTCCGTAGTCCCTGTTTTGAGTTGCAAATATTAGCAACAGAACCAGTATCAAATACCCAGGTGCTACTGCAAGCTCTAGTAAGGTACACATCGATAACATGTATATCACATATACCTTTATTCACCTTGCCATCCTTCTTATCCGCCAAATACTTGGGGCAGTTCCGCTTCCAGTGACCAGTCTGCTGCAGTAGAAGCACTCAGTTTCAGGCTTAGGTCCAGACTTGGGTTTCTTCTCCTGAGCAGCAACTTGCTTGCTGTTCTTCTTGAAGTTCCCCTTTTTCTTCCCTTTGCCCTTTTTCTTGAAACTAGTGGTCTTGTTAACCATCAACACTTGATGCTCCTTCTTGATTTCTACCTCCGCAGCTTTCAGCATTGCGAAGAGCTCGAGAATAGTCTTGTTCATCCCTTGCATATTATAGTTCATCACGAAGCTCTTGTAGCTTGGTGGCAGTGATTGGAGAATTCTGTCAATGACGCAATCATCTGGAAGATTAACTCCCAATTGAATCAAGTGATTATTATACCCAGACATTTTGAGTATATGCTCACTGACAGAACTGTTCTCCTCCATCTTGCAGCTATAGAACTTATTGGAGACTTCATATCTCTCAATCTGGGCATTTGCTTGAAATATTAACTTCAACTCCTAGAACATCTCATATGCTCCATGATGTTCAAAACGTCGTTGAAGTCCCGATTCTAAGCCGTAAAGCATGGCACACTGAACTATCGAGTAGTCATCAGCTTTGCTCTGCCAGACGTTCATAACATCTGGAGTTGCTCTAGCAGCAGGCCTGGCACCCAGCGGTGCTTCCAGGACGTAATTCTTCTGAGCAGCAATGAGGATAATCCTCAAGTTACGGACCCAGTCCGTATAATTGCTACCATCATCTTTCAACTTTGCTTTCTCAAGGAACGCATTAAAATTCAACGGAACAACAACACGAGCCATCTATCTACAATCAACATAAACAAGCAAGATACTATCAGGTACTAAGTTCATGATAAGTTTAAGTTCAATTAATTACTTAAGAACTCCCACTTAGATAGACATCCCTCTAATCCTCTAAGTGATCACGTGATCCAAATCAACTAAACCATAACCGATCATCACGTGAGATGGAATAGTTTTCAATGGTGAACATCGTTATGTTGATCATATCTACTATATGATTCACGCTCGACCTTTCGGTCTCCGTGTTCCGAGGCCATATCTGTATATGCCAGGCTCGTCAAGTTTAACCTGAGTATTCTACGTGTGCAAAACTGGCTTGCACCCGTTGTAGATGGACGTAGAGCTTATCACACCCGATCATCACGTGGTGTCTGGGCACGACGAACTTTGGCAACGGTGCATACTCAGGGAGAACACTTCTTGATAATTTAGTGAGAGATCATCTTATAATGCTACCGTCAATCAAAGCAAGATAAGATGCATAAAAAGATAAACATCACATGCAATCAATATAAGTGATATGATATGGCCACCATCATCTTGTGCTTGTGATCTCCATCTCCGAAGCACCGTTATGATCACCATCGTCACCGGCGCGACACCTTGATCTCCATCGTAGCATCGTTGTCGTCTCGCCAATCTTATGCTTCCATGACTATCACTACCATTTAGTAATAAAGTAAAGCATTACATCGCGATTGCATTGCATACAATAAAGCGACAACCATATGGCTCTTGCCAGTTGCCGATAACTCAGTTACAAAACATGATCATCTCATACAATAAAATTCAGCATCATGCCTTGACCATATCACATCACAACATGCCCTGCAAAAACAAGTTAGACGTCCTCTACTTTGTTGTTGCATGTTTTACGTGGCTGCTACGGGCTTAAGCAAGAACCAATCTCACCTACGCATCAAAACCACAACGATAGTTTGTCAAATAGACTCCGTTTTAACCTTCGCAAGGACCGGGCGTAGCCATACTCGGTTCAACTAAAGTTGGAGAGACAGTCGCCCGCAAGCCATCTATGTGCAAAGCACGTCGAGGGAACCGGTCTCGCGTAAGCGTACGCGTAAGGTTGGTCCGGGTCGTCTCGTCCAACAATACCGCCGAACCAAAGTATGACATGCTGGTAGGCAGTATGACTTGTATCATCGACAACTCACTTGTGTTCTACTCGTGCAAATAACATCAAACCATAAAACCTAGGCTCAGATGCCACTGTTGGGGAACGTAGTAATTTCAAAAAATTTCCTACGCACACGCAAGATCATTGTGATGCATAGCAACGAGGGGAGAGTATGATCTACGTACCCTTTGTAGATCGCAACGGAAGCGTTGACACAACGTAGAGGAAGTAGTCGTACGTCTTCTTCCCGATCCGACCGATCCAAGCACCGTTACTCCGGCACCTCCGAGTTCTTAGCACACGTACAGCTCGATGACGATCCCCGGGATCCGATCCAGCAAAGCATCGGGGAAGAGTTTCGTCAGCACGACGGCGTGGTGACGATCTTGATGTTCTACCGACGCAGGGCTTCGCCTAAGCACTAGAACGATATGATCGAGGTGGAATATGGTGGCAGGGGGCACCGCACACGGCTAAGGAACGATCTCAATGATCAACTTGTGTGTCTAGAAGTGCCCCCTGCCTCCGTATATAAAGGAGCCAAGGGGGAGGGGTGCGGCCAGCCCTATGGAGGCGTAGGAGGAGTCCTACTCCTACCGGGAGTAGGATTCCCCCCCCCCCCAATCCTATTCCAACTAGGACTCCCAAGGGGGAAAGAGGGAGAGGGGTGGCCGGCCACCTCTCCTAGTCCTAATAGAACTAGGGGAGGGGGGGAGGCGCGCAGCCCTTATGGGCATCCCTTTCTCCTTTCCACTAAGGCCCACTAAGGCCCATATGACTCCCGGGGGGGTTCCGGTAACCTCCCGGTAATCCGGTAAAATCCTGATTTCACCCGGAACACTTCCGATGTCCAAACATAGGCTTCCAATATATCAATCTTTATGTCTCGACCATTTCGAGACTCCTCGTCATGTCCGTGATCACATCCGGGACTCCGAACAACCTTCGGTACATCAAAATGCATAAACTCATAATAACTGTCATCGTAACGTTAAGCGTGCGGACCCTACGGTTCGAGAACAATGTAGACATGACCGAGACATGGCTCCGGTCAATAACCAATAGCGGGACCTGGATGCCCATATTGGCTCCTACATATTCTACGAAGATCTTTATCGGTCAGACCGCATAACAACATACGTTGTTCCCTTTGTCATCGGTATGTTACTTGCCCGAGATTCGATCGTCGGTATCCAATACCTAGTTCAATCTCGTTACCGGCAAGTCTCTTTACTCGTTCCGTAATACATCATTTCAAAACTAACATATTAGTTGTAATGCTTGCAAGGCTTATGTGATGTGTATTACCAAGAGGGCCTAGAGATACCTCTCCGACAATCGGAGTGACAAAACCTAATCTCGAAATACGCCAACCCAACATGTACCATTGGAGACACCTGTAGTACTCCTTTATAATCACCCAGTTACGTTGTGACATTTGGTAGTACCCAAAGTGTTCCTCCGGTAAACGGGAGTTGCATAATCTCATAGTTATAGGAACATGTATAAGTCATGAAGAAAGCAATAGCAACATACTAAATGATCGGGTGCTAAGCTAATGGAATGGGTCATGTCAATCAGATCATTCAACTAATGATGTGACCTCGTTAATCAAATAACAACTCATTGTTCATGGTTAGGAAACATAACCATCTTTGATTAACGAGCTAGTCAAGTAGAGGTATACTAGTGACACTTTGTTTGTCTATGTATTCACACATGTATTATGTTTCTGGTTAATACAATTCTGGCATGAATAATAAACATTTATCATGATTATAAGGAAATAAATAATAACTTTATTATTGCCTCTAGGGCATATTTCCTTCAGTAGCATTGTCTGCTCTTAAGACCTTGTTTTCACTCCAGATTACTCCATCACCAATTCAAATGGCTGATGCACAGGAAGAGCAGTTGAATATACAAACATCGTTGACAAAAGCAATGAGAAATACAAAAGAAGGACGACATGATATAATTCACATATATGACGCTTGGCTAAACAACATGGCATTGCATAATTCATATATAATGCCTTGCAACAAGATAGCATTGCATAATTCACATATATAATGTCTTGCAACAAGATGGCATTGCATAATTCACATATATGGTAATTAGACACTAAACAGGTGGCATTCACACAAAGCATCTCTAAACTAAGCAAATGACATAGCAATGCAAGATACCATACGCACGATATGAGCAACATAACCCTGCCAAGTTAGAGCATGAACCTCGAGGGGGGGGGGATAGGACTAGCCATCTATCTCTGAATCCTCCTCTAAGGAGCTATCTGTAACCAGCAAGACATGCGCTTCGTCAGATAGCATTGTCTGCTCTGAAGACCTTGTTTCCACTCCAGATTTTTCCATGACCGTGTCGAATGGCTGATGCACAGGAAGAGTAATTGAATGTACTAAAATTGTTGACAAATTTAACACGTAATAAAAAAATGATTTCATGATATAATTCACATATAAGATGACTGGCTAACCAGGGTGGCATTGCAAAATTCACATATATGATGCCTGGCTAAACAAGATGGCATTGCATGATTCACATATACGATAAAGAAACTAAATATATGGCATTGACACAAAGCATGTCTAAACTAAGCAGATGACATCTTTGATGTATACAGTAAGCAATGTAAGGCACCATATGCATGATATTACCAACATCAGCATGCCAAGTTAGAGCGAAGACCTCAAGGGGTAAATACGAGTGGTCTTATGCTTCTGAATCCCCCTCAAAACAATTATCTTCCTCTTGATTACAATCCGAAATGGGTGGAGGGGGGCTGCCTTTGCGCCCACCATGGAGCGACGTCTGCATGAAATTTTATTGCCACACAAGGCTCGTCTCTTTTTATCTACATGTTCAGTTCCATTGTGTACAATAACTGACATGCATAGGAATAAAACATAGTGAGATTATGTAAGGAGTGTATGCACAAATCCAGAGTGATGGTAGCAAACTATGGATAGACCCAAAACCAATGATAGCGGGCAGATAATAGCTTTAGTTAAAAAATACAGATAATGGCTCCTTTAATGTTTGTTTGCACCCAACATGAAACTCATAGTAGACACCCGAGATTAACCAGATAGTAGACAAATAGTACTGATTGCTGCCCCAATATGTACCCCACAACCATTTAAAAACTCAAGTTTCAGCATAAGTTTGGACCTGACTCGGAGTCTAATAGGTGAACACAACAATAAAGTAGCATGTCATCATATTAAGCAATGCATAACATAAGCAGACACGGAAGAGTGCGACCTCTCTTGCGGACCCGTGTAGTCCTCAAGGTCATCTGCTCAGTTGATGATGGTAATGCAGTTGCCGTGGCTGCCGGCGGTGGGGAAGAAGATCTGAGGCGGCGAAAGACAGTCTGGAGAGCGGATCCCTGCTATGGTGAACCCTTCCATCATTGGAGTAGCTGAGCTGGGGTGGAATACAGCACCACAGGAGCAGGACAAACCACACAAGGTTTTCTTTGACACATATCTGTAACAGAAGTAATTGTGTAAGGGCTTGTTTGAATTTGAGGATTCTAACAATGCAAGGATAGGAAATAGACAGGAATAGGATAGGAATGCACGTGCAAAATAGAGAATTTAAAAACACAGGTTTTCTGCCAATCTGGGTGTTTGGTTCACAAGAATTGGAAGATCACAGGATGCAAAGAAGCATGGTGAGATTAAGTCAAACCACAAGAAAATGTACGGTTATAATGCTATTATGCTACTATCTCTTAGTCTTGTGCATCATGAATAGTAATTTGAAAAGGAGGACAAATGGAAATCAAAATTCCTACGGTTTTTCTTTCAAGGAGACACTAAAGGAACAAATCCCACAGTTTTCCTTTGCTCCATTGCTTTGCACCAAATTCATGAAAAGTAGTAGCATAGGAAACTTTCCAATTCCTATGTTTTTAATTCACTTTTCCTTTCAAGCACTGGCGATTCAAGTAGGCAGGCTTGAGCAAGGAAAAGCCTACACTAAAAAATGTTTTTGTGCTACTTGTATTACTTTGGACCCAGGCCACTACCCTACTAGCTCAACTCCCAGGGCCATCGACAAATGCACAGCTCAAACGCGCAGACATAAATAATGATGGCGTTCAAGAGAGTCCATCACGGATAGCTAATTTTCCTGGTACCTCACTGCTTGTCATATAGTAGGATAAAATAATCGTATTTCCCGTTACTCCGTGTGCTCAGTAGACAATATATATAACATGTAGAGTAAAAAAGATATGCAACAAGTGTACAACCTCTTTGGCGAAGCCATGTCGATCTCAGCGTGATTGGGTTAGCCGGTGAGGATGCTCCGGCTGACTTGGCTGTCGGAGGAGGGGAAGAAGATCTTAGGCGTCTAGAGATGGAGCCCGAGGTACTGCTCCGCTGTGATGGAGGGTTTCGTCGTTGGAGCAGCTCTAGTGAGTTGTGCGACGCCGAGGCTGAAGCGGGACAAGAGAGACAACGTTAACCTGAGTGGAATTCTAATAGCATCTCCAATAGATGACGTAAAATACATAACCACAAAGTGCTAGATGTAAAATACATCAGCCGCTCATCTCTGAATTTAACTATTGAAACTGAATTTAACTATCGAAACTGAACTTGACTGTCGAAACTGAATTTTGCTGTCGAAACTGAATTTTACTGTTGAAACTGAATGCCTTAGAGGTGAGGCTACACGTCAGTCGACTGACTTTTTCATCTCTGGTCAGTTGATTTTGCAGCCGTTGGATACGAAATCAAGGGCCTGCAGTTCATCTTCAACCTCCACCCATTGAGCCGTCGGCCAAACAGTCGCCCGCAGCCGGTGGTGTGCCGCCCCGCCCGCCCCGAAAACACTGCCCACCATCGGTCCATCGCCGCCCCGGCCATCCCTCTAGGCCCCCCCGTTCCGAGCTTTTTCTCCAGCGATCCCCATGCCACCGCCCCACCACCGCCGGCGACCACTACCCCCACCCTAAACCCCAAGATAGATAGTGGGGTACCTCTCCAGCGAGCCCCTTCCTCGCTGCGGCTGGTTCTTCCTTAACTCCAGCGAGCCCACCCCCCACCCCCTGAAAATCGACTGACCCAAAAGTCGATTCAGTCGACTGAAATGTAGCTAAATCGGAGTAGCATCACAAGCAATAGCTAGAGCGAGAGCAGCAGCACGAGCAAGAGCAAGAGCAGACAAGGCAAGGGAGAGAGAGCAAGAGCAGAGAAGCAGCGCGAGCGAGAGCTAAAGCAGCAGTAGCTCCTACTGATGTGGACGTCGCCACCGAGGGAACAACACCATGGAGGAAGTGGCCGACGACGCCACCGTGGATGGAGCCGCGCCGTGTCGGCTCGGGACCGAGCGCCGGCAGCACCGTGAGATCGAATGAAGAAGAAAATACGGCGATTAGTGTACAACCTCTTTGGTTGCGCCGATTAGGCCGCAGCTTCATCCGAGGAAACAGTGATTTTGATGCTCTTCCGATGGTGCAGGTGAAGACGGTGGTGTGGGAATGGAGGTGGCACAAAAGACGAGGGGAACGTCAGGGCAGCTCCTTGGAGGTGGAGGACGGGGTGGCTGAACCGGCGGGACGACCAGATCGACGACGGATCCTCATCCAGTACGGTTGATGAGGGACATCGAGGTGTTGCTGTGGACGATGTCGTCGGGGAAGAGGCTCCGGCTGGGTGGCAGACAGAGGAGGGTGTGGGGCTTCGCGGGTTTTCCCGGCCTCGGTGTATGAATGGGTAGGCGGATGGGATGGGAGTGGGGAACCATGGCTTAGGGACGCGCTAGTCCGAAATGTGGGGTAAGTTATGAAAGTACCCCCACCGATTTGAGGCGGTTCTTTCGGTTCAGGGGTATCACGGGCATTTCACATGTCGGGATTTCACAGGAGGTGGGTGTTTTCACGCGCATTGTAATTTTGGAATAGCAAGGCGTGGGTTGAGATGGAGGGAGTTGTCGGAGAACAACGAGACAAAGATTTATCTTAAATATTTTGGGTAACAAGTCGCGGGTTCAAGAGGCGGGAGTTTCGCAGCACGATAGACAGAGACGCTAGCTTGAAATTTCGGCATAACAAAGCGCGACTTGAAATTTCAGGAGAACAAGCTTAACGTGTACCCAAAAAAAGACAATTTAGACTAGTATGATATACTATGTACAATGTTTTTAACACGCACAACACACACAGATATACACCATTTAGACTAGTAAGGTACACGTGCATTGCACGCATGAGATTTGGCAACCAAATTATGAATAAATACCACATTATAGCATGTAAGCTTTGAGTCATATATGCATGATGTAGATGTTCGTTTAATTCTTATAGTTCATTTCATTCAAAATCATATAGTTTTTATAAGAAAGCTAATCTATTTTAAGATTCATGGAATTGTGTGTTGTAAGGCATAAAGTAAAAACAAATCATGTAGAAAAACATTTGGGCAATTCTGATATGGAAGATTCTAGAACAAAGAAGTGCTTGTGTTTTGACGTTTGTGCATTATGCTTAAGTTCAACCATAGAGTCTTCTAGATTGTACATGTGGCAAAATCTGGTGGAATCTAGATGATATCCAACAGCCAGTAGTGCTCATATTTGCCAGCTCTGCACCATTGGATTGGCCTCATCCAACGACCATCTTTCAAAGTTAAAATTATCCGCACACTATATAAAAAATAAAAAATATAATATATATATATAGTTATAGATATAAATATGTGATGCGAAAGCCACCCATCATCTCCAATTAGAATGGTGTGTCCATGCACGAATGCAATGTGGCCAAATGATGTCTGCCATCGGTATCTCAAATTCAAACCAGTCTGACCTTGTTCAATGTGTATACCTTACAACATGCTCGTTTCCAAACCACACCGCACAAATCTCCGTTGTATTCATGCATGCTTGGGTTCCAAACATCATGATCTCTTATTCAAATATTTGAATTCAACTTTACATTGATTATGACCTCACCTAGTCTTTTACACCCACACATTGGTCTTCTCTTTATAATTGTACCACTAACTTTCTCTCGTGCATGCATGCACACACACTACCAGTC
Organism: Triticum aestivum; assembly: GCF_018294505.1. NCBI lineage: Eukaryota > Viridiplantae > Streptophyta > Magnoliopsida > Poales > Poaceae > Triticum > Triticum aestivum. The sequence goes on along the minus strand of NC_057809.1, from coordinate 198,118,556 downwards.
AGCATTATCCATCACACACATGCAATCTTTTTCTTCAGGTCCGTCTCCCATGAAGGCACACACACACATCCCCCTCTCCATCATATCAGGCATTCTTTATCTCTCATGTGCATGCGCATCGATCGATGTTCCTCTATGTGTGTGTGTATAGCTATGTCTTTCATAGTTTTCCACATGAACCGATCAATCTATATATCTAGTGAGGTCTCACCCTCTTTCCCACGTCCACATCGATCAATCTATACCTCTCTATATAGGATTACATATAAAGCTAATACACGCACATTAATTATACATCCAATTCCCCCTCTCATCATCCATGCCTTTCGCTTCATCTCTCAGACGCACGCACAATGGCGAAGACAGGGGCAGCAAGGGCCCTGCCCCCCTAACATCACTATATATCGAGGCTAATATGAATGTGATCATTAGACAATTGCTGGTAAAAATGGTTTAAGTTGATGAATTGGCCCTCCTCGTAAAGGATTAGCAATGCTTGGCCCCCTAGCTCATGGGGCATTTTTCATGGCTCCGCCACTGCGCGCAACAGCGCACGTTCTCGCCCCTCTCTCTAAATATCGATCTTGCAGTTCTGCACTCCTTCATAGTCTCCCTCCACTCGGCCCCTCGCACCATCTTCTAGCCCCCCACCGGATTTTGCAACATGTACACTCTAGCAGACTCCATGGTTGAACTTAAGCATAATGCACAAATCTCAAAACAACAGTGGTTCTCCTTTGTTCTAGAATCTTCCGTATCATAACTACCCAAACTTTTTTTCTAGTTGAATTGCCATTATTTGTTTTTACTTTATGCTTTACAACGCACAATTCCATGAATCATAAAATAGATTAAGGGCTTCTTTGATTCAAAGGATTCTCAAAGGAATTTTGGAGGATTCTAATCCTTAGGAATTTTTCCTATATTGGTTGTTTGATTCGTAGGATTGTAAACCATGGGAATTTTTCCATATGATTCATTTGCACTAGATTTCATAGGAAACATCCCATCCACTCAAACCTCTTTGAAAGAATTCTACGTTTTTTCTACACACAATCAAACACTCGTACAATCTTGTAGGATTCAAGACGATATTCCACTCTAATCCCATGTTCTTCCTATTCCCACGCTTTGGAAATCCTACGAATCAAAGAGGCCCTAGGTTTTTTTATAAAAACTAATTGATTTCGAATGAGATGAACTGTAAGAATTAAACGAAGGTCTACATCAGGCATATATGACTCAGAGCTTACATGCTATAGTGTGGTATTTATTCATAATTTGGTTGCAAAATCTGACGCGTGCAATGCATGTGTACCTTACTAGTACTTTGAGTATGTGCAAAACACAATGGCATGCTACACAGTGTCTCTCTTACAGTTCATGAAGCCACCTGGCACATGTGGAGGCGTTGTCGCGAGATCCTTGTGTGGATTGATCACAGTGACGTGCTGCTGGTTCCAGAAGAATGTACTTGTCCTCCCTGAGCCACACTAGCGGTAAATGCACAAAGCGAAGATGTGCACACACGCCACGCACGCACTCATTCCCTCGCACGCGCAGGCGGGTACACGGGCAGACGCAATTTTGTACCAAGATCCACCCCATGTAAAGTCCTTCACTTCATTTATGGTCAATTAATACAACGCATGCAAATTGAGTTGACGTGAGGGGGGGAGAAAGACATGCGCTTAGTACTGCGCGCATGCGAGTAGTTAAAATCATGGGTTGCTAGTAGTACTTCCATTGGTCTTCTTCGTATTTTGTGCCAATTTTTGACAGTAACATAATATTTACGCATCTGAGCAGTGTAGTCTACTTGAAATATATGTTCCACTAAACTCATCGGGAGCCGTTTCGGGCCTCGAAACCAAAACCCATCAATTTGTCTTTACCTTGTTCCCATCACATTCAAAAGTACTAGTGCTACAATTAAGTGCAAGCCTGCTCACACCTACTAGTAGGTACCAAACCTGAACGTGTTCCCACTATGCAGGTATTAGTACTAGTGCTAGTACTTAGGTTATTAAAAGGGGAACTACCTAACCGAAAATTACTCTACCTTTCCTCCTCATAAGTGCTTCTTCTTCGTCCGTCCTTGCCATGTCCAATGCGCATAGCTCTAGGTCGAGAACTACTCATAACAAGGGAGCGGCAACCAAGGCTGCGGGAAAAAAAGAGGGCTCGCCGCCACGCAGAGACCTCGAAAGATCTCTCACGGGCTGGCAACGGCTCCCTGTAACATCCCAAAATTCTAAATTTTGGAATGTTATATAAATAGATTGATTTGATTGATTGTTGGATTGATTGACTGAAAATGAGTGAAATTTGAAACTTTTTGAAAGTTAAATGAGAGGGAATAAAAGGACTTTCGCAAACTTTCATTTTTGCATTTATGATCTCCGTGAATTCAAATTCTTTTCACCACAAAACCCTGGAGAGAAGATGACATGACTTCTTCCATTTATTTAAATGAAAAGGGTTTCGAAAAGATTTGAATTTCATTTGGAAAATTTCCAATTCATAAACTTCATGCAACTTGATGATTTTCACGAGACAAGATAATATGACTTCTTCAAAATATATGAAATATGAGTTGGAAGTTTTAAAAGAATTAAATTCAAAGTCCTTTTGAAATTATTTTCAATTTGGAGTTATTTGAGTTTTATTCAAATTATTTTTTTCTCCAAAAGCAAAATATACAGAAATTAGGGTAACATGATTCCATACAATAGAAAATTAGAGAGAAATAAATTTGAATTAATTTTGCTATTTTTGAAATGATTTTTATTGAATTTTATTAGAGCAGTAGCACTGTTTGAATTCTTTGATTTTTTGTGGATTTTATTTGACCCTAGAAAAATATTCAGCTTGTAGGAAATCTTATTTTAAAAAATTTGATATATTATATGCCTATAGTTGTTTTTATTTTATTTAATTTATATTATTTTTCTTTGTCTGTCTTTAAAAAAAGGAACTTCCCTCCGACTGGGCCAGCCCAGCCGAAGCCAGGCCAAGGCCCAGTGCGCCATCGCCTCCGTCCCCGAGCAGGACTCCGCTCGGGAGTCAGCTGTCGCCTCGACGTCCATGCCGCCTCCGGACATTGCGCCGCCCCTTGCCCCTCTCGCACGCCATCTCGTCCTCTCCCTCCATAAATAGCGCCGCCCCTCGCCCCGCGCCGCTCCTCGCAGCAACCACCGCTGCCGCCGCACTTCCCACATCGCCGCTTCTCGCCGTCCCACGCCGCTAGCTGCTGCCACTGCCGCTTGCCGCATAGCACTGCCCCGCGCCGCCGTAGCCACCTGCCGTGCCGCGCGGCCCCACCGCCGTCTCGCCGTTGCCTCGCCGCCGCACTTCCCGTTGCATCCGCCGGAAACCGCCGTTCCGTTGACCCGCCGTGGACCGATAAAACCGCCCGGTTCGATCCGGTTTATTTTCAGCCTTCAGTTCTTTTGGTTAAACCCGGTTTTTCTTAATAACCTAGTTAAGTAGTGAGCATTCATTGTTTTAGCCTTCGCATCGAACGTTTTCGTCATATAAGTTTCCGTAGCGAACGTTCGCTATTTAGTCTTTTTCTTTTATTTTAGTTTTCTGCCAGGGACTCGTTTGTGAGTATTTTATTTACAGGTTGGCCCCTGTTTTTCAAACTAGCATAACGTTTTACTCATTTGTCCAAATCCAACGAAACCAATGCCCACTTCTTCGTTATGATCTCCTCTATCCAGTAATCCAACTCCAACATGTTTTTGAAAGTTTAAATTTTGAATTAGACCAGATTTGAATTCAAACTTCGTTTGATCATAACTTGAGTTTTGTAGCTTCGTTTGAGTTGATTCTTTTTGCCAATCGAAGCTCTTGACCTAAAATTTCTGATAAGACCTAATTCATATAATTTTGGTACTGTTAGAAATTGTTTTATGTTGCAAGAGTTATTTGCTTGGTATTGGTGTTTTCCGAATCGTCTTCTTCGTTCTTTCTAATCAATTGAGTGATTGCTTATGTGTGGTTCTATTGCTTGCTTACGATAGATTGACCAGAGTGTGACGAGTAGATCTATCAAGAGTTATGAGTGCGAATCATCTTCATCAACATTGCAGGCAAGTTCACAGTTTGATCATATCCCTTTCATACACAGTTTTTATGCATTAGTTTCACCTTCAAACATTGCATGGTTAGGATTTGATAACATGTGGGTATTGGGAAGTAGTTGATGAGGTAGGAACCTTTTGCCCTGCATTCAAACCTTGGGAGTTACTTTTACATTATGCTCATATTGCTATGCTATGCTCGTAGACGTGGATTGGTTTGAGAGAATTCATGACAGATGTGAGAGTTATTATTTAAGGGTTAACTTAAGGTGGCTACTTTAATACACATCTAGGTGGATTGGTTGGGGCACCCTGGAGCACCTAGAGGTTTTCCCAGGCACCTGGAGAACCCAGTGCTTGCCCAAGGGGGTCCCGGAGGACCCGTCTGATCACCCTATGGAATGCCACCCAGGCTCAAAGGGATCATAAGACTGTTCATGCTAGAAACTTCCGTGTGCAGCCACAAGCTATTATGGGCTCTAGCATAGTTGAGTAAGTTGCGTGAAGATCTTGAAGAGATAGACTAGGAGGTAGTGGGTTGTAGGTGGTATAGTCTATTCGGAGTAGAGAGTTAATGCTTCTGAAAGACTGTGCCTTGGTCATCCGTTTCTGAAACACCATGTAGTGCGAGAAATCCAACGGAGGAGATCGAGTCTTGTGGGGAAAAGTGTGCAAACCTCTGCAGAGTGTACAAACTAATCATGATTAGTCATGTCCCCGGTTATGGACATCTTGAGTCTCTGGTACTTGCATTATCATATTGATCTCATCATGTTACTTAAATAATTTGTTGGGTAATTGATGTTAATTTGGGATTGAGTTGGAGGAACCTTAATATTTTTGAACCAACTTTGTAGTTAAATAAAGTATTCCTTTGCAGTAGGAAAAAATTGGCTTTTCGCAAAAACATTATAACCATAGAGCCTTTCCACCAGCCAAATATGCATGTAGTGATAGTCTTTATTCATCATTATCCTCTGGTGTGAATTTGCCAGTACATTCAATGTACTGACCCTTTGTGGCAGCAACGTCCCATGTTGCAGGAATTTTACAATGAGTAAGTGATACGTTAAGGTTAGGATTTCTACACTCAACTTTGCCGTTGGTGTTGATGGGAATCCCCAACCTTGTTGTTACTTCCGCTATTTGGATTGAGGTAATAGTATTTACGTTATTTTATACATGTGATTTACCTCTGTTATTAATCCTCGAGTACTGTGTGTGTTAGCATACCGATCCAGGGATGACACTTAAGCACAAAGACATGACCGTCTAAGGTCGGGTCGCTACAAGATGGTATCAGAGCACATGTTGACTGTAGGACATGACCGCTAGAAACTGGAAAGCCCATAGGAAAGATTTTCTCTACAAACTTCATTTTCAAAAGATCTTTTACCTCTCTTCTCTTCTAAGCTTATTCAAATATACCCTTTTAGTGAGACCATACCCCTTCTCATTTTTGACCACTCAAAGATTCGGCTGATGAGACCACTCCAACAAGTACAAGATATGGGACCACTAAGACCACATCGGAATGAACAAGATTTTACCATGTATTATAATAATGGAAACTACAACGGTTGAAGACTCCGAAGACTAGGAGAATTTGAAGGCCCTGTAGAATTTTCCAGATTTGTATGACCTAGGAAGGCACCCCTTATGGAACTTGGCAGACTAAGGAAGCTGTCAATACGCGAGATCAAGGTGTATCGGAGAAAGACCGGAACATGGAGCATGATAACTCAAAGTTTTGTCAAGAAAACCCTAAGGCAGGAGATATCAACTATGGAAGATAGCTCATGGCAATGACAAGGGCAGAAACACGGTTTTCCGTGATGTCATCGCCACTTATACTATGGTCACCGAGCTGAGCTAAGCATGCATTTCTTCAGAAGGATTGGATGGTAGAAGGCTGATGGAGCATCTATCAGCAAAAGATGAAGTTTTAACCTTAGCCGGTGTATCACCAGGATCTGGAGTAGTACATCAAGAATTTTAAGATGGAGCTCCAGGAAGCCGTATTAGACAAGGAAGTATTTCGTGAAGAACTCAGGAACCAGAAACTGAAAGTAGCCAAGCGAGAGGAGCAAAACCTTGAGAATACTGAAGATTTGTCATGAACTGAAGGACAATAGGACCATGGCTCATGCCAAGGGTGTTGAAACCCGGAAGTTTGGAATGCAACTCCAGAATATTCAAGGATGTCACGAGAGACTTTGCTACAACAGGAATGATCTGGCAAAAGAACTTGAGAAGGACACGCACGATCGAAAGAAGCCATCGGAGACATGAACAAGACTTGAAGAGTTTGGCGACGTTGAAGATTTATTGACCTTTAGAAGACCAAACCCCTGTTATACCTACGTTAGATGCGACGTTTGTGAGCTGTCATCTGTTTGATGTTTTTCCCGACAGCCACAAATAAAATCTGTCTTTTCAAAACCATTGTTTGTATTGTGTGCATCCCTCTCTATCTCTCCTATCCCACCCCAAAACCCATGGACCCCATAGAGGAGGAATGGAGATGAGCTTGTATTGTCTGGACCGATGAGTCAATTGGAGACAGACCGATGGATTCAGAACATGGAGGATCATATGGAGAATGACCCTATAGCCAGAAAGGATATGACCTAGCATGCTCTTCAGGATTTTGAAGGAGGTGCTGCTACTTGGTGGAGGATGTAACAAACCATCAATGGATGGCAAGGAGTAACCGCTTGGGAAGAATTTAAGTTGACTCTGCTAAAGTCTCGGCTTGTGTCTCAGAAGTTGAAGCCTTATGGAAATGACATGGAGAAACCTGGTGCATGCAAGCTTTGTGGAGAAATAGGACACAACCATAAAGAACACCAGGATGAATACCCTCCTAAGTGGGGGATTACCAAAGGAGTTAGTCAAGGATCTCAGGGAACTTCGCTTAGAGATAGTCCCCATAGGTTTTTTTGCAGCAATGGAAGTTCAGTCAACATTAGTGGGAAAGATTCGAGAAGCCCAGAAGGATGACAAAGAGATTGCCGAGATAAAAGAGAGAATGAGCAAAGGAAAGGCCAAGGGTTTTCGTGAGGATGAGCACGACACCTTATGGTTTGAGGACAGTGTACATATAACCAATAATGCAGAGATTAGGAAGTTAATACTTCATGAGGCCCACGATTCGCTGTACTCGATTCACCCCGAAAACACCAAGATGTATTTGGATTTGAAGGAGTGTTTCTAGTGGACTGGTATGAAGAAGGATATTGCGGAGTGTGTAGTCATAGGTAATATATGCCAGAGAGTAAAGGCAGAGCATCAGAAGCCAGCAGGATTACTATAGCCTATGCCGATACCGAATGGAAGATGGATAAGCTTGGCATGGATTTCATTACCGGATTTCCCAGAACACGATCGGGATATGATTCTATCTGGGTAGTAGTTGATTCGCTTGACCAAAGTGGCTCACTTTATCCCAGTGAAAACCACCTATACAAGTGCAAAGTTGGCCAAGATATATATGACCAGGATCGCATGTCTGCATGGAGTTCCAAGGACCATCGTATTAGATAGAGGAACACGGTTTACTTCAAGATTTTGTCATCAGTTGCAAAAGACTGTGGGTACCAGGCTAGAGTTTAGTAAAACCTTTCATTCACAGACATATGGATAGATCGAGAGAGTCAATCAGATTCTTGAGGACATGTTGAGATCTTGTGCATTAGATTATGGATCCACTTGGGATAGTAATTGCCTTACACGGAGTTCTCATACAACAATAGTTGCCAAGCCAGTTTGAAGATGGCCCCTTTCGAAGCTTTTTATGGGAGAAGGTGCAGGACACCATTGATGTGGGATGAAGTTGGAGACCGTCAGTTGTTTGGACCAGATTTGATCAAAGAGTCAGAAGAGAAGGTTAAGTTGATTCGAGATAGACTGAAGGTAGCTCAGTCCAGGCAGAAGAGTTATGGAGACTCAAAATGCAAGAAGGTAGTCTATGAAATTGAAGACAGAGCATATCCTCATGTGCCACCTCTGCGAGGAGTTAAACGATTTGGAGTAAAGGAAAAGTTAGCCCCGAGATTTGTAGGACCATACCGAGTTTTGGAGCGTATGAGAGAGGTGGCCTACAAGTTGGAGTTACCCGAAGGACTATCAGGAGTTCATGATGTGTTTCATGTTTCCCCGTTGAAGAAGTGCCATGCAGAGATGGCTGACATTCCCCTGTAAGGACACTGGATCCCTGGAAAAGATGATGCTATTCCCCGAAGTGGATTTCAGACAAAATAGGTATGAGTTTTGTCTTGATATGTGGGATACCCCAAGAGTATGAAGGGATGAAGTACTATTGGATACAAGGAGGTAGAATGTTGGTAATAAGGAGCAATTGCAACTCCATGATGAGTCTGAGTAATCATGTCCAAGTTTGGTGCCAATAGAAGGAAGGAAGACAGTACAATTGGATGGATTTAAAAATACTAGGAGGTTGGAAGTTGGAATAATGATCAGTTGCCCGATGATAGGTTCAAGGACTACAAGTGATGAGATGGGCCATAACCCACAGTCCCCAGGACCTGCCAAGAAGCAAGCACATTCTTGCTAAAGGAAAAAAACCCTGGAAGAAGTTACGATTTTATCGACAGATGATCTTATAAGAGTTACGCAAAACCTGAGGGTTGTGAAGGAACGTTAGATGTTTGTTTGGCTTGCAGAATTAATGGATTTATCCGAACTTGGTTCATCGACAAGAGAAATTCGGCAATGCTTGTGAGGATGACCGAGTGTTAGAATGCGAGATTCACTAAACCGTATACAGGGTAATGATTTGGGTGCGGGATGGATTGATCACCATACTGACTTACCCTTATTATTTGCCTTGCTATATGGGATGGTAAATCTGAGAGACTTACCTATAGTAGAGAGACGACGATCAAACCTTGTTTAAACCCTAGAATGGTATAAGAATTTTTCCCTTGTACACGGCAGCTTTTGCCAACCGTAGGTTATACGGTGAGGATCAACCCATACCCATTTCCTGCAGGAGAAACCATAATTGGATGGCCGCCATGAGATATCGATAGTTGTTTAGTTTTGGCGCCAGACCCGTCAGCTAGGAATACCCAGTCATGGAAGAACCTTACCAAGATGAAAGGACAGAAGAATTGAGGAAAAAGGTTAAGCCACTACCGGAAGAACCAAAGAAAAATTTCCCGAGAATCTGAGAAGACCGACACTGCCAACAATAAGGATGGATTATATGAGTTTTGGTGGAACCATAACCATGTTTCTAAGGGTGGTACCACCCCAGAACCCCTGTGATGATCGATGGATTTTGAGAAGACCCCCAAACCTAATCTATTTCTTTCTAGCCTCTCCAAATCTCGAGGACGAGATTCATTTTAAGGGTGGTAGGTTTGTAACATCCCAAAATTCTAAATTTTGGAATGTTATATAAATAGATAAATTTGATTGATTGACTGAAAGTGAGTGAAATTTGAAACTTTTTGAAAGTTAAATGAGAGGGAATAAAAGGACTTTCCCAAACTTTCATTTTTTCATTTATGATCTCCGTGATTTCAAATTCTTTTCACCACAAAACCCTGGAGAGAAGATGACATGACTTCTTCCATTTATTTAAATGAAAAGGGTTTCGAAAAGATTTGAATTTCATTCGGAAATATTTCCAATTCATAAACTTCATGCAACTCGATGATTTTCACGAGAGAAGATAATATGACTTCTTCAAAATATATGAAATATGAGTTGGAAGTTTTAAAAGAATTAAATTCATAGTCCTTTTGAAATTATTTTCAATTGGGAGTTACTTGAGTTTTATTCAAATTATTTTTTTCTCCAAAAATAAAATATACAGAAATTAGGGTAACATGATTCCCTACAATAGAAAATTGGAGAGAAATAAATTTGAATTAATTTTGGTATTTTGAAATGATTTTTATTGGATTTTATTAGAGCAGTAGCACTGTTTGAATTATTTGAATTTTTGTGGATTTTATTTGACCCTAGAAAAATGTTCAGCTTATAGGAAATCTTTTTCTGAAAATTTTGATATATTATATGCCTATAGTTGTTTTTATTTTATTTAGTTTATATTATTTTTCTTTCTATGTCTATTTTTTTAAAAAGGAACTTCCCTCCGACTAGGCCGGCCCAGCCGAAGCCAGGCCAAGGCCCAGCGCGCCATCGCCTCCGTCCCCAGGCGGGACTCTGCTCGGGAGTATGCCGCAGCGCCGCCGCCTCGATGTCTGTGCCGCATTCGGACTCTACGCCTCCCCTTGCCCCTCCCGCACGCCATATCGTCCCCTCCCTCCATAAATAGCGCCGCCCCCTCGCCCACGCCGCTCCTCGCAGCAAGCGCCGCCGCCCCGGCGAGATTCGCCGCCGCCGCCGCACTTCTCGCATCGCCGCTTCTCGCCGTACCGCGCCGCTAGCTGCTGCCGCTGCCACTCGCCGCCTAGCACCACCCCGCGCCGCCGTAGCCACCTCCCGCACCGTGCAGCCCCGCCGCCGTCTCGCCGTTGCCGCGCCACATCCGCCACCGCACTTCCCGTTGCAGCCGCCGGAAACCGCCATCCCGTTGACCCGCCATGGACCGGTAAAACCGCCCGGTCCGATCCGGTTTATTTTCAGCCTTCGGTTCTTTTGGTTGAACCCGATTTTTCTTAATAACCTAGTTAAGTAGTGAACGTTCGTTGTTTTAGCCTTCACAGCGAACGTTTTCATCATATAAGTTTCTATAGCAAACGTTCGCTATTTAGTCTTTTTCTTTCATTTTAGTTTTCTGCCAGGGACTCGTTTGTGAGTATTTTATTTACAGATTGGCCCTTGTTTTTCAAACTAGCATAACTTTTTACTCGCTTGTCCAAATCCAACGAAACCAACGCCCACTTCTTCGTTATGATCTCCTCTATCCAGTAATCCAACTCCAACATGTTTTTGAAAGTTTAAAATTTGAATTAGACCAGATTTGAATTCAAACTTCGTTTGATCATAACTTGAGTTTCGTAGCTCCATTTGAGTTGATTCTTTTTGCCAATCGAAGCTCTTGACCTAAACTTTCTAATAAGACCACATTCATATAATTTTGGTACTGTTAGAAATTGTTTTATGTTGCAAGAGTTGCTTGGTTTTGGTGTTTTCCAAATCGTCTTCTTCGTTCTTTCTGATATGTTGAGTGATTACTTATGTGTGGTTCTATTGCTTGCTTACGATAGATTGACCGGAGTGTGACGAGTAGATCTATCAAGAGTTATGAGTGTGAATCATCTTCATCAACATTGCAGGCAAGTTCACACTTTGATCATATCCCTTTCATACCCAGTTTTTATGCATTAGTTTCACCTTCAAGCATTGCATGGTTAGGATTTGATAACTTGTGCGTATTGGGAAGTAGTTGATGAGGTAGGAACCTATTGCCCTGCATTCAAACCTTGGGAGTTACTTTTACGTTATGCTCATATTGCTATGCTATGCTCGTAGACGTGGATTGGTTTGAGAGAATTCATGACAGATGTGAGAGTTATTATTTAATGGTTAACTTAAGGTGGCTACTTTAATACACATCTGGGTGGATTGGTTGGGGCACCCTAGAGCACCTAGTGGTTTGCCTGGGCACCTGGAGTACCCAGTGCTTGCCCAAGGGGATCCTGGAGGACCCGTGTGATCACCCTATGGAATGCCACCCAGGCTCAAAGGGATCATAATATTGTTCATGCTAGAAACTTCTGTGTGCAGCCACAAGCTATTATGGGCTCTAGAATAGTTGAGTAAGTTGCGTGAAGCTCTTGAAGAGATAGACTAGCAGGTAGTGGGTTGTAGGTGGTATAGTCTATCCGGAGTAGAGAGTTAATGCTTTTGAAAGACTATGTCTCGGTCATCCGTTTCTCAAACACCATGTAGTGCGAGAAATCCAACGGAGGAGATGGAGTCTTGTGGGGAAAAGTGCGCAAACCTCTGCAAAGTGTACAAACTAATCTTGATTAGTCGTGTCCGTGGTTATGGACATCTTGAGTCTCCGGTACTTGGATTATCATATTGATCTCATCACGTTACTTAAATAATTTGTTGGGTTATTGATGTTAATTTGGGATTGAGTTGGAGGAACCTTCTCAGTATTTTTCAACCAACTTTGTAGTTAAATAAAATGCATTCCTTTGTAGTGGGGAAAAATTGGCTTTTCACAAAAACATTATAACCATAGAGCCTTTCCACCAGCAAAATATGCATGTAGTGATAGTCTTTATTCATCATTATCCTCTGGTGTGAATTTGTCAATACAATCAATGTACTAACCCTTTGTGGCTGCAACGTCTCATGTTGCAGGAATCTTACGACGAGTAAGTGGTACGTTAGGGTTACGATTTCTACACTCTACTTTGCCGTTGGTGTTGATGGGAATCCACAACCTTGTTGTTACTTCCGCTATTTGCATTGAGGTAATAGTATTTATGTTATTTTATACATGTGATTTACCTCTATTATAAATCCTCGAGTACTGTGTGTGTTAACATACCGATCCGAAGACTTGACCGTTTGAGGTCGGGTCGCTACACTCCCAAGAGCACCCTAGACGCGGAGGCAAACATGCCGAGCTGGCGGCGCTGGAGTCGTTATCCCTCGATGGCATGCCTGATCAGCTCAATAAGCACCTCAATAAGCAGAAGGAGTTCATCCATGACTTGGTAGAGTTGCCGAAGGAGAGCCTCGATGACATGCCCGCTGAGCTCAATAAGCAGGGGGAGTTTACCGTTGGCTTGGTGATGCTGCTGAAGAAGAGCATTGCCTCGGAGAAGAAGGCGACCGGCGAAATCCTGCAACTTTAGGAGGACAAGGCGAAGCTCTGCCACGAGCTCGACCTGCTGAAGGAGAAGAACGCCGGCTGGAAGAAGCTGCATGAGAGTAGTAGTTCCTTGATGAAGATGCTGCAGGCCCTCGTCATGGAATAGAAGGAGGAGTTGGCGAAGCTTCGCATCGAGCACCCGGCTGTTGTCAAGGTACGTAATGTGGCCGCGGAACAGATGATGAACGCTTGCATCGAGAAATCCCGCATCATGGACAGAATGAAGAAGATGGCGGAGGAGATGCGCAAGGAGATGGAGGTCCTAGAGGCTACGAAGAAGTAGTTACGACTCCGCAGCGAATTAGATCATTTGGGGTGATAATCTTCATTCTTCTTTTGCTCCTGTGTTTCTTCTTTTGCTTCGGGTGTTTCGCCGCACGTGTCACGTTCTCTGCAAGGCATGAATAGAACAATGCTAACAATGAGATGACTAGCAAATTAGATCATTTTTATCGCTATATGGCACTGGGCTGTCGTGTTTCGTGCTCCTCCGTCGTACTAGTACTACTCCAGTGGAAAACTTGAGTATACCGCACGGTTCTTTGCTCCTCCTCAGGCCATCGGCACATTTATAGGAGCAGTCAAATCACAAGGCCCCGCCTTCCAGCAGTAATGAGCCGTCAAATCACAAAGGCCCTCGCCTCTCATGAAAAGGACCAAGCTAGACTGCCTCGCCCTCTAGCCTTTTAAAAAATGTATAAATTTGTACATCCGTAGTATCGATGGATTGTGCCATGGAGCAAAACTAACAAGATGAAATTAAAGAAGAAAGGTGGTACATACAGAAAGCACTCGTAGCTAAATTATGCATATACTATATGATACTACCCACTATGAAGGTACTAGTAACATAGACTAGTAACTAGTCTATGTTACTCTCCACTATGACCAGCTAAAGTCGAGGCGCAGATACCAACGAGGGCCTGGTTGTGTCTATACTTGGACAACTCACCCGACTACATGCGCACCAGGCAGACGAAGCTCATGTCGTGTTGGTGCCGTGTGCGGCCCGCACATTAACCAAAACCTCGCGCCTCCATCTTAGCCTCCGCATTTTAAACTTCTCAATCTCAAGGCCAAGGAGCAACGTGAAACCTATGATAGAGCCAATCAGATTGTTGAGAACACTACAATTCGTAGCTATAGATGCGTGTGTGAGAGAGGACCAGTGCGTGCGTGCACCTCTTCTCAAAGTACAAGTGTATGTGGTGGCATCGACCTAGGGAGCAGTGATGGTGCGTGCAAGAAGTCCCGAGAGATAGGTGTAATGCGTCTGAAAAAAGAATAGTCTATAGCTCGCCACGAGGCTATTCCTGTCCAACGCCAAGCGTAAGATATGTATCCGACGGTGCCAGTTTTTGCATGTACATAGCAGTAGAAAAAGAACTAGTACCATGGCATATGCTACACCATGGCCGAGAAAACGTGCCGAAGTTATGCCATCCGGGAATAGTGCCACACTTCGAAACTAGAACTGTCAATAAATTTGAGCGTGTCTCGTCACATTCCAAATTACTACTACTACCATGCTATATTTAATTGCAAACTTGTTCACACCGATCACAACCTAAACGGTTTCCCACTTAGGAGCATATTAGTAGTACTCGGTTATAAATACTACTATGCTAAGATGACTGCACATTCCTCCTCAACTCCTCCTCCATAAAAAACAATCAAGTCAATCAAGCCATAGCCAGCATGAGTTTTGGGTCGAGAGATTTCCACCAGGGAGAGGTGAGCATGGAAGAGGAAGCACGAGAGATGTCATGCCTCGCCGCAAAAGCAGCCAACATGTCCAGCCGCATAGCAGTAGCAGCACAGAGGTCCCGCTGCACCGCCGAAGCAGCACGGAGGTCCCGCCACATCATCGATGTAGCAGACTGGTCCGGCCACACCACGGAAGCAGCAGAGATGTCCCGCCGCGCCGCCAAAGCAACACGGAGGTCCCGCCGCGCCGTGGCGGCCTAGGAAAATTTCTGGCGGGCAGGCGAGGACTCTTACAGGCGCATGCATGCAATGGTCCATAGCTAGATGGATCAGATCTCCGGCTGGGCGAGGTTGCAGGACGAGGCTACCTGTGTCATCCGACAACTAGGGGAGGGCAATGCGAAGTTCTGGGGCAAGCGCGACCTGCTGAGGGAGAAGATCGCCGGAAGGGTGAAGCAGGAGGAGAAGACCGCTACCTTGTTGTAGAGGACGGGCGTCATCATCAAGAAACTTATGGACGAGAATGCCATGCTCCGCATCGAGCGCAACATGCTGGTGGAGGAATCCATGGATGCTGCCAAGCAGCGTATTAAGGACATGAAACTGATGAAAGAGATCATCGCCCGCCGCGAGAACTAGTCTCCGCGACCTGCAGCACATAAAGAAAGTAGAGATCAGCGAGCCAGATTGTTGTATGCGTCTTCCTTCTTCTTTTGTCCTTGTGTATTTCGGGCATAGCCGCATGTGGCTTTTTTAATTATCTTCCTAATTATGTAAGACAATTATTATACACTCTCGTCATCCTTATATATATATTCATCAGTCTTTCTATAAGGCGCAGTAGATGCTATATAGGTCCTTCGGATCTTACATCAAGATCCGTGCAAAATTTTCTTTTCAGATTTTCTTTTTCCTCTCTTAAATCTCAGTCGAGTGAGACATTGCCACTCCATTAAATAGAGGCTTGGGCACCATTAATGGAGACCTTGGGAGAGAGGTGGACGGCAGATGGAGGTCAAAGGGCTCGCACGCCTCCCGTACTCAAATAGCTACCCTGCACGGCGCATCCTAGCTAATAAAAAAAGGGGACGCATAGCGGCACGTAAATGGTAAATAGAACACCCACGGTTTCAATAATACTTATGTTTCTGATTGTAACGTGACAGCACTTGTTCCAAAATGACTTTGTTGATTGTTAATGTGTGCGCCTTCGCAAATCGGGCAGCAAAATTACCTCAACATGTTGGAGCCATGTCATGACACCAAGCCAAGTTTCATGATTTTCATGCGTGTTTCAGATTTACAGGAATTAGAAAACCAAGTTTCTCAATGTTTCCAGCTGAGCCATGACGCCTAGTTGTTTGAATTTCATTCCCATTTCTGGCATGGGACCTAGAAATTTACCCGAGGACACACATGTGATTTTTCAACCAGCTTTGGTGCACTGGAGCATGTGCTTGTATTTAAATTTTGAATTATGCACACAAAGGTGACATGTTCCCTCTCAGAACCACGAGCCTTCTTGAGAGAAGCTCCGGTTTGCAAGAGACTTATACCAAAACTTGTTCCTATTCTGCAATTGTTTTTACCACAGTATGGTAGTACCATGACATGACACCATGCCAAGTTTCATGATTTTCAGGCGTCTTTTGGATTTACAAGAATTTTAAAACCAAGCTTCTCAATGTTCTCGGCCGAACCACGATGCCCAGATGTTTGAATTTCATTCCCATTTCTTGCATGGGACCTAGAAATTCACCCGAGGACACACATGTGATTTTTCAATCAACTTTGGTGCACGGGAGCATGTGCTTGTAGTTCAAATTTGAATGATGCACATTAAATGACCATAAACTCAATTAATGTATAAAAAAAGGCCAAACGAACCCGGAATAATTCCAAAATTTAACAGGGCACTCATATAGTTCTATGTTGCCTCTGTAAAGAAAGTCTGGGGGGAGGCAGCGTATATTGTTTCGCACACAAAGGTACAAAGACATAAAGAAATAAATAAATTAGCATACCTATTTAATTCTTGGGTTCTTATTATTTATGCCACTAGTTGTGTATCACTACTCAGTTTTGCCATTAGAAGTTACAACTACTCAAAAAATGCCATTGTCCGTGAGATGCCTGCTCAATAATGCAATTAGATATCTAAAAAATGCCATCGTTAAGTTAGATGTTCGCTCATAAATGCCATTAGACATTGTTATTTTCACGTCAAACCCGTTGACCATGTTACATGACAAAAATAAGCCGATTCTCACAATGACAAGTTAATGGTGTCCAACACAACACACCCCTCAAATAAAACTAAACACCCTGGAATTCTTTGATAGAACTAAGCACCCTGAAATTCTTTGACAACTAAACTGCTGGCTATATGATGTTGGCCATATATATTGTATGTATATAATGTGAAGAAACGAGTGGTAGTACTATACCAACTAAAATATGAAATGTACGAAATATAACGAGAAGAAACATAGCATAGTTCTGCTAGGGGCTCAGCACAACAAACCCCTCAAATAAAACTAAGCACACCAGAAATTAAACTAAGCAACTAATCCGGTAGACACTGCATTAGAACCACCATGAGCAACGACACTGCCACCTTACTCGTAGTCCTCGTCCATGTCCTCGACTTCGTCCTTGTCCCTCTTCCTCTTGGGTGATACTTCTTTGATTGAACCGCACACTTGGCTCTTGCTCTTCATCCAACCCTTGTATATATTGAAACAAAGGTGGCCATCCATTGCCGCGTAGTGGATGTGGTCTATATCTAGTACATTCCACTTCCATGCACAATGAAACGCGTGCGGAGCTTTCTTCAGTTCACCGTACGAAGGATGAACCATGGCTCCTGCCAGGGTCAACATTTAAGGATGATCAAGGGAGGGCACCAGCCCTTCCTTATGGAGGTCGAAGGGGTCGCCTACAACGAGGCCTATCCGACCCATGATTTCCTTGTCGTTCCTAAAGTCTATTGTAACGAATTTGACTCAGCCGCCCTTGAGGAACTTCTTAAATTCCTCGCACTCAACGTTGGCATGGCATATGCGGTAGACCAAGCATAAGTCATGCACGCAAACATGGATCATGGTGGGCTTCTTCTTCTCTGCCTCCTTTAGATTCTTCTCGCTTCCGAGGACTATGGTGTACTCAACATCTAGCCCAGCGACCTACTCATCATTTGAGTTTTCGAACATGTGTTTGAAGCGAGCAAGGCATTCTTTCACCTTTGCGGAAGAATGGGTGTAGATGACATCGAACTCATCGCTAGTGATGGTTCTAACCTTGTACTCACCGCCGATCATGGAGATTTGGGACGCCATGGATTTGGGAGAAGGGTTAGGATTAGTGGAACTGCCGTAATGTGAAAGGACGGGAGGACTAGGAGAGGTTTATCGCTTGTAAAAATGTCGAGGGGGGGCGTGTGAATGGCAGGGTAGTTGCTTGCCTGGTGGATAAATGGATTCATGCATAGTACTATGGGGGCCCAATTAGATGTCATGTCTACTCGACGCCCAATTAAATAGCTTTTGATGTCATGTCAAGCGTCGGGAAAATTACAGGTGATACATAGCTTTCCATTCTCCCATGATACGAGCTTCCGAGAGCCCTTGGATCTGAGATCGAACGGTTGCATGGCGTGATTCTAGACCTATGGGTGAATATCCTATCCTGGAGGGTTATTCTGCAAATTTTCAGCAACTTAGCATGTGACCGTTTGATCTCATATCCAAGGGCTGCCAGTAGCCCGTATTATGGTCGTGCCTACCACAACCGTCGCCTCGCTTGCACAGTCGCGCCCTTGGAGATTTAACACGTTGCATTAGGCTATCTGATGTTGGCATGTCATACATAGTCATCACTTCGTAACTCATACAACATGGTTAGCTATAAGGTTGGTTATAAGAGTATTTTTTGTTTACTTCTCTCTATCTCTTTCTTCGTAGTATTTATTGCATTTGCCAAGGAGTGACCTCTTCCAATGAAATGGTGCTTAGATGAGGTGCTATGGGCATTAAATGGCTTAGCAACTCAAGTCCCCAATGCATAGGTTCTTAGTTTTTTGTTGCTAAGTTTGCTTCATCTAGGCACACGCTCTTATCATTGTTTCTTCCTGGGGTCACCAAACTAGTCTCTCTCTTCTTAATTAACTTGTCGCATCAGACTTATGCCTATGTGGCAGGCTTAGCACCTGTAGGATCAAGTGCAATAGTGGGCTATAAGCCCGCTTTACATGGCATTATTGCATATGTGGGGGAAAGAGGCAAGGAAAAAGTGGAGGAGTGGGCTCTCAAGCAAGAGCCAGCCCCTACATGGTGGAGCATCGGGAGAGGCACCTATATGGAGGTGGTCAGGTATTGGGAGACTCATGCCGGTCATAGCATGGTAGTTAAAATGATAATGGAAGTCAAATCACCGGGCCCCACCTGTCCAGCAGTAACTCACTATCAAATCACACAGCCCTACGTTTGCAGCAGCCTAATCCCTCATCTTCTCGCGTCTCTGTCGAATCGACTAGGCGGAATTGCCCCACCTACCACGCGGGAAAAGCCCCGCCCTCGACTTTTAAATAGTACAGTATAGTAATTTTGTATCCATGGATTGCGCCATGGAGCAAAGCCTCAAGAAAACGGTGGTACACATGTACGGAGTATACAGCACGCCCGTCGCGTTCGCGTCGCACCCCAGATGGTCGGTCAGTCTGGCATGCCGCTCTCCGAATGGAACACACGTCATATTGGGTTTGCACACACATGTGGGACCGCAATTGAGAATCGACCATAGGCACACTCCCCGGCCCCGCAAGTCGAGTGAGTTAATAGAAGAGAGAGACGAGCGATAGTACTAGTAGAGAAGTGTTGTAGGATTACATACATTGGTACCTGGACGATCCCTACAAGACAAGGAAGATCAGTTCGTCCATGCATGTGACCAGACTCCAGCAGACACGCCTGGATTGGCTATCGTCTACATATTGTGCAGGCTGTGTTGTACAGGGTTGTAGTTCTGGTGAGAAATCTAAAAAAAGGTTTCTTGTCATCTCGCAAAATTAGGTGCCATGTGCTTCGGATCACTGCGAGGGTTAAACAACGACAACTGAGTTGGGCTAGTCATTGGGGGCACATGCACGAAGACTACTCAGCTGCCATCTAGCTCAAGCCGGCTATGTTAATTAGGACATCTATCGACGGACCCCTTTTCTATGAGTTTATCTTTAATTTCAGCTCTGATCCTCGTCTAGTTTGTCCATCGGGATTCATCTTGTCTCCTTTGGGCAGTGAGGTTATGATTTCTTGTCATGTGGCATTTTTCATGTTATATGTTATAATCCGGTGCTTCAGATCAAAATGACGACAACTGCACCTCCGGGGCACGTGCATGAAGACTTCTTGACAGTCATTGCCGAGGTCAAGCCGGCTCCAGCCGATAGACAAAAGAAAACTAGTACTCCACTATATAGCCAGGAGCCTCTGCGCTTGCTTGCTAGTGTTGCTCTCTTCACACTTTCTCGTCCTCTCCAGATCTAAACACGACAGCGGTGGCCACACTCTCTCTCTACTCACCGCTGGTCACAGATCCAGCCGGATCCTCTCCGCCGGGGAAGGTGAGAAGGTGCAACGTTCACGCGGTCGTCCTCGGCAATGGCTCTTACCCACTGCCGGCATGTCCCGATCAGCATGCCTTGCCATTCTCTCCCAAGCATCGCTGGCGAGGGAGGGCCTCCCATCCCTTCTTCCTCGCTGCCGTAGTGTGGGCAGATCCGGCCTCCCACCGCCCACCTAGCGACATCCCGGCGACCCTCAGGTATAACTTACTTTGAAACCGGCCTTGCTCTACTTCCCGAGCTCCTGACGTCGCCGCATTTGTATCTTTTACTATTTCTCAGGCCCCCTCGTAGATAGGATCGATCGTCTGTTCAAAAACCACCTAATTTTTTACTGTTAAGAGGTAAAACTAGTTAACGCACTTGAATCTAGTAGTAGTTGGTTCAAACAAGGAAGAAAGGGGGTGGGGTGGGGGAAGATTTGTTACCTGAATCTAGGACTTGGTCAAAAGAGGAAATAATGGGGGTGAAAAGTAGTAGAGACTGGCTATCCAACTGGTCTCTATGTCTAATAGGGAAATAAAGGGGATGTAGTACAAACTCAATATAAACCAATCTATTGGTTGAAAAAGGAAAGAAAGTGGGGACTGGGGGACAAGTCAACAGAGTAAGTCCAGCACTAGATTTGCTAGCCTCACACAGTATAAGGTGGCTATATACCGAACAAAAATGGGACCAACACCCAGATATCCTCTTCTGATGTTTGTTGCCCCGAGCCGCTCTTATCTAATGACACTCGTAAAATGTAGCAGTCGCACTGCTAAAAGTAAGGACACGTTAAACCAATGTTGTTTTCAATGTAATGCCTCCAGTAATATGAATCAATGGCACTTTTTTTCATGTCCTGCTAAATTTCCCATTAAGATAAGTTGCTTCTTTTCATTAGAGATGCAACTGTCCTGGTCCGCCTACTCTCCCGTGCCCAAATACCGACACTGTATCAGCTGCTAATGTAATGTTGCTGGTAAAATGAAGCAATGGCACCATTAAAGTAATGTTGTATTTAACGGTTGTCATAGTTAATCCTAATGCCCACACTAATATCTAGCAATGTTGCTAGAAATTGCTACTGTCCTTGTATGATTGCCATTCAGATAAGGAACATGCTTTTTTAATTTGATGCATGTTTCATCACTTGTTAGTCACCCTCATTTCCACCTTTTTTGTGCAAACAGAGATATAAATTTCATGCTTGATCTTGGTTGAACTGCACAAATGATATCCAAATTATAGTTGAACATTCTAGGAGCTTCATGACCAACTTTGATGTTGCTCAATTTTATTGCAACTAATGAAGAAGAAGCTCAGTGGGTTTCGTTTTCTGATGGAAATGGAACCGGGGCTGGAGCCCTTTTATTGAAAAAAAGAAGAAGCTCCTAGCTCACGGGACATTGCTTCATTTTAGGTGAACTGCACCAAAAGGTCCCATGAATTGAATCATCCATGTTGGTGACTGGTGCCCTTCTACGATGGCATTGACTGTAGATATGGTTCCCATCATGAGGTATGTTCCTTTTTGATCCGACTGTTTGCCAAAGATCCTGCATGTTGATCCTGCTCTTGTGCTACTGTTTTGGCACTGCCATGATAAAGCAGTAATGTTATTATTTTGCACCTTAATCTAGTGGCACTATTAATTTGAGGCAATGTTTTGGCACCGCTAGTGCCACTGTTTTTTATATATATCAAAAGAGGGGGTTCCTTCCTATTTCATTAAAGAAACCCAACCATAGAGAACCATTATCCGACAACATCTCAGTGTAAACGGGCAGTTATGCAACTACTACTAGAACGGACTGAGTACTAGCAGGAGACAAGTTTGCCACATAAGCTAGGCAGGTAGGGGGCACATCACCAGCTCGACCAAGTTTGCATTACAACCCAAATGCTACCACAGAAACATCAGGGGGAAGATAGGGACTGAAAGAGCCAGCTTCAGCATCCCAGTCTAAGCACCCCCGGCCTTCATCCTTGCGACACACGGTACATCTCGTTTTCCACCTGCTCGATCCTAGCATCACTTATAAAATGAAGTAATAATACAATTAAAATAGAGCGAGTGTCCTCTCTATCATTTCATTTCCAATGTAGATAAAGAACGCGCTTCTCTTTGTTAATGTATGTTTCATCAACTAGTCCCATTGTTAATGTTTAAGCGTTTCTGCAAACTGGGGTGCTTAATTTTAGTTAATCTACACAAAAATAGAGATTTGACTGTCTCAAGGCCCCTCCTTGTACTACCATTGTACACTAATGTTCATCACTGGCAGAAGGTGTATCGGGGAGACTTGGGACGATTTCCAGTATGAGGCGTGGCATATCGTATGAGGCGTCGCAGGGCCCATCTCGCACTCGCAGCATGGCATACTATGATACTATCGCAATATTTTCTTCTATTTATTTTGCATGTTTCATCAACTAGTGCCACTATAATTGTAGCGACCAGACCCGAATGGATCAAGTCTCTGTGCTCAGGTGTCATCCCTGGATCAGTAATGCTGACACCACACAGTACTTCGAAGGATTTATATCAGAGTAGCAATCACACACTTATTACATTGATTGTCCAGAAGAGGACTTATTACAATAAATATGGCTTAAGGCCATCTAATAACGATAACAGAGGAAGGCTTGGAAGATAAGTGAGTCCATCAACTCCATCGGCATCACTGAGTATAGAACCACGACCTAAATTTCTTACTCGTCGTCTGAAAAGTCTGCAACATGAAAGTTGCAGCCCGAAAACGGGTCAGCACATGGAATATGCTGGCAATGTAACACATAGAGAGTAATGAAACAATAAGCCTATACTACATGCATATTTGGCTGGTGGTAAGGCTCTATGGTTACAGTTTTGCGAAAAGCCAATTTTTCCCTACATCAAAGGAATAATTTTGTTTAACTATCATGGTGGTTGTTAAACATTGAGAATGGTTGACAACATCCTCAATCCCAATTAAAAGTACTCGTTAAAACCCAATAGCTTTTATTAGAGGTAACATGTTGAGATTCACATGATATTCAATTACCAGATACTCAAAACGTCCATAACCGGGGACACGGCTAATCATGATTAGTTTATACACTCTGCAGAGGTTTGCGCACTTTTCCCCACAAGACTCGATCGCCTCCGCTTGATTCTCGCACTACATGGTGTTTGAGAAACGGATGACCGAGACATAGTCTTTCAGAAACGCTAGCACCTTACATGTGGGTAGACCGTACCAACCTACATCCCCTACATCAGCTAGCCTACCCGTAAGAGTTCGCACAACTTAATCAACTACGCCAGAGCCCATAATTGGCTTGTGGCTGCACACGGAAGTTTCCAGTTTGAAATATCTTATGATCCCTTAGAGCCTGGGTGGCGGTCCGAAGAAATACAGGCAAGTCCTGATGGAAACCAGGTGCCTCAATCCACCCAGATGTGTGTTTAGGTTGCCACCTTAGATAAACCATTAATTAACAATCTCACATCTGTCAGGGATATTCACTCACCCAATCCACGTCTACTAGCATAGCATAGCATAATAAGCAAACGTAGAAGTAACTCCCAAGGTTTCATAAGTAACAGGTAATAGGTACTACCTCAATTCTACTTCCCAATCTCACAATTTAATTTAGATCCTAAACAATGCAAGTGTTTGAGGGTTTGATCTAATGCAATAAAACTGGGTAGTAGGAAAGATATGATCAAGTGTTACTTGCCTTGCTGATGATCCGCGTGACCTAGAGATTCGAAGTAACAAGCGGCGCACTCCGGGTGATCTAACGCAGACAAACAACAAGCATACAATAAGTACTCATCTAATGCACAGGGAAATCTCGAATAAAAGATCTAACCAGAGAGTTCAACTTAAGAACCCTGGTTGCAAAAGAATCGAATCAAATAAGGCATCGAAAGTCGGAACTCGAGAGAGAACGACTCGGTTTAGAAATCTGAAATTAGGTCAAAATTTCACAGTAGCAAAACTCTATGAAAGTTGGTTAGTCGGAACGGCGGTTTCATTACGAAACTCTAGGCGTTTGAATCACCTGATTCCGATAAACGAGCAAGAAATAAAACAGATTTGAAAATTGGATCGGAAATCGAATCAGAAAAAATAACGGATTAAATCCAATTAAAAGAAAAACGACGAACGGTTTAAATAACGGACGTTCGTTCACAGAACCAATCCAACGAACGCGTTCATTGAAACGAACGGTTCGGTGAACGTTTGTTAAATAAGAAAACCGAAAAAAATAAAACCAATCTAGTTTTTTTTTAAATAAACCGGATCGGTTTTTAGGGAAAACCGGATCGGGGCGGGGCTACCTCCGGTGATCGCCGGCGGGGCTCCGGGCGGCGGGCTAGGGGTCGGCGGCGGGGTCGGGAGGGGGCGGCGAGGGGCGGCGGGGCTCCCGGCGTCGGCGAGGGACGGCGGCGGCGGCGTTCCGGCGGCGGCGGTGTTCCGCGCGGGTCGGGAGGCGAGGGGCGAGGGCGGCTCGGGGTGAGAGAGGGGGGGGGCGGCGCATATTAAGGGGGGGGGTCGCCGGGTGGCTTGGGGGAGGGGCAGGGGGCGCCGGGTCGGAGCCGGACTCCGGGAGGCGTGCGGCGGCGGGGAAGCTCCCGCTCGGGCGGCGGCGTGCGCGCGAGGGAGAGGGAGGCGGGGCGCTGGGCCGGCTGGGCCTTGGCCCAGGGGGGGGGGCGGCGCGATTTTTTTTTTAAAAGAACAAAACGAATTAAAAAAAATACCAAATGAACTCTGATTTAAATAAAACAAATTTTCCCCGACTCCTAAAAATGAGTCGAACAAAAAGAACTTTAAAAACGGCAAACATGCATAAATTTTTAAAATGCTCATTTTTGCCTAAGCAAAATAAATCTTCCAAAACCAAATCTTGATTTATTTATAATATCTTCATTTTTCCTAAATATTGGGAAAGTCATATTATTCCCTCTCTTAAAATTTTTATAGGAAAAACTTTATGAAGATAATTAAATAAATCCAAATGATCCTATTTTCAAAATTTGAGAAATCCCAAATATGAAAATAATGAAACTTCCAACTCTCTCCGAGGGTCCTTGAGTTGCGTGAAATTTTCTAGGATCGGAAAATGCGAGAAAAATATGATATGCATGATGACCTAATGTATAACATTCCAAATTGAAAATTTGGGATGTTACAAACCTACCCCCTTAAGATGAATCTCGCCCTCGAGATTCGGGTTGGCTAGAAAATAGGTGAGGGTGGTCCTTGAGCAAAACTTCCTCTCTTTCCCAGGTGGCTTCATCCTCAGTGTGGTGGCTCCACTGAACTTTACAAAACTTGATAACTTTGGTGCGGGTAACTCTGCTGGTATAATCGAGAATCTTAACAGGTTTTTCCTCATATGTCAAGTCATCCTTCAACTGAATTGCTTCCAGTGGCACTGTGTCTCTTAACGGTACCTCTGCTATCTCTGGGTGACATTTCTTCAACTGAGAAACATGGAATACATCATGAACTCCTGACAATCCTTCTGGCAATTCCAACTTATAAGCAACTTCTCCCATACGTTGCAGAATCTTATACGGTCCAACGAAACGGGGTGCTAACTTTCCTTTAACTCCAAAACGCTTAACTCCTCGAAGCGGGGATACTCTGAGATATACTCTGTCTCCAACTTCATACTCAATCGCTTTGCGCTTTGAATCGGCATAGCTCTTCTGTCTGGACTGGGCTACCTTGAGCCTGTCTCGAATCAACTTAACCTTCTGTTCAGACTCCTTAATCAAATCTGGTCCAAACAACTGACGATCTCCAGTTTCGTCCCATGACAACGGTGTCCTGCACCTTCTTCCATACAGAGCCTCGAAAGGTGCCATCTTCAAGCTGGTTTGGTAACTGTTGTTGTAGGAAAATTCTGCATACGGCAAATCTAGTGCACAAGCTCTCAGCATATCTTCCAAAATCTGATTGACTCTCTCAGTCTGTCCATCGGTCTGTGGGTGGAAAGCTGTACTGAATTCCAATCTAGTTCCCAATGTCTCGTGCAGCTGGTTCCAAAATTTCGAGGTAAACTGGGTTCCTCTATCTGATACGATGCTCCTCGGAACTCCGTGTAAACACACAATTCTGGTCATGTATATCTTTGCCAACTTAGCACTGCTATAGGTAGTCTTGACTGGAATGAAATGAGCTACCTTTGTTAAACGGTCGACTATAACCCAAATCGAGTCATGTCCTGAACGGGTCTTTGGCAAACCTGTGATGAAATCCATGCCTAGTTTATCCCACTTCCATTCGGGTATCGGCAACGGTTGTAACAATCCTGCTGGCTTCTGATGTTCTGCCTTTACTCTCTGACATACATCGCAAATTGCTACATACTCCGCAATATCCTTCTTCATTCCGGTCCACCAGAAAGTGTTCTTCAAATCCAAATACATCTTGGTATTTCCTGGGTGAATCGAATAGGGTGAATCATGGGCTTCTTGTAAAATCAACTTCCTGATTTCTGGGTTATTGGGCACATAAACGCAGTCTTCAAACCATAGGGTATCGTGTTCATCCTCACGAAATCCTTTAGCCTTTCCTTTGCCCATTTTCTCCTTTATAGAGGCAACTTCCTTATCTGCCTTTTGGGCTTCTCTGATTTTGTCCATCAGTGTCGACTGAATCTCCAATGTTGCTACATAGCCTCTCGGAACTATTTCCAAACATAGCTCTCGAAGGTCCTCGGCTAACTCATTGGGTATTCCTCCCATCATTAGGGTATTGACGTGGCTCTTACGGCTCAATGCGTCTGCTACGACATTAGCCTTTCCGGGGTGATAATGCAATCTCATATCATAATCCTTGATAAGTTCTAACCATCTCCTTTGTCTGAGATTCAATTCCTTCTGTGTGAAGATGTACTTCAGACTCTTGTGATCCGTATATACTTCACAATGATTTCCAATGAGAAAATGTCTCCACGTCTTCAGGGCATGCACAACGGCTGCTAACTCCAAATCATGAGTGGCATAATTCAACTCATGGGGCTTAAGTTGTCGTGAAGCATACGAAACAACTCTTCCTTCCTGCATAAGCACTGCTCCAAGTCCTCGACGTGAAGCGTCGCAATACACCTCATAATCCTTAGTCTGATCTGGCAATATCAAAACTGGTGAGGTAACCAATCTTTTCTTCAACTCCTGAAAACTTGCCTCACAGTCCTCAGTCCATATGAATTTGTTATCCTTTTTCAACAATTCAGTCATAGGCTTAGCAATCCTTGAGAAATTCTCAATGAATCTTCGGTAGTATCCTGCGAGTCCAAGAAAACTCCGAATCTCCCCAACTGTCGTTGGTGCTTCCCAATTAGTTACGGTCTCAACCTTTGTGGGGTCAACTGCTATTCCTTCTCCGGATATAACATGTCCGAGAAATCCAACTTCCTTTAGCCAAAACTCACATTTGCTGAACTTGGCGTATAACTGATGTTCTCTTAGTTTCTCCAAAACCAATCGCAATTGTTCCTTGTGTTCCTCTTCATTCTTCGAGAAAATCAAAATGTCATCTATGGACACCACGACGAACTTATCCAAAAACTCCATAAACACTTTGTTCATCAGGTTCATGAAATAAGCTGGTGCGTTAGTCAGTCCAAATGACATAACGGTATACTCGTACAGTCCATATCTCATGGTAAATGCAGTCTTGGGTATGTCTTGCTCCCGAATCTTCAACTGATGGTACCCTGATCGCAAGTCGATCTTGGAAAACACTTTGGCTCCTTGCAAACGATCAAACAGATCATTTATCATTGGTAGTGGGTACTTGTTCTTGATTGTTACCGCATTCAATTCACGATAATCAACAACCATTCTCAAAGATCCATCCTTCTTCTCCACTAACAAAACGGGTGATCCCCAAGGTGAAGAGCTTGGGCGTATATAACCTTTATCCAATAGCTCCTTAATCTGCTTCTTGATTTCTGCCAAATCTTGTGCTGGCATCCTGTATGGTCGTTTCGATATCGGGCCTGTTCCTGGCAATAGTTCAATCAAAAACTCAATATCTCTATCCGGTGGCATGCCTGGCAACTCTTCCGGAAATACATCAGGAAAATCCTTCACCACTGGTACTTCTTCCTGCACCACTCCTGATAAGCAATTTACTTGTGCTCTCCTCGGCTCATGCCGTGATACATACTTAATCCTTCTTCCTTCTGGTGTGGTGAGCAAAATTGATCTAGTGGAGCAATCAATGTTTCCTCCATACTTTGATAACCAATCCATTCCTAATATCACATCAAATCCTTGGGATTCCAGAACTATTAGGTCTGAGGGGAAAACATAGTGTCCAATCCTTAGTGGCAGTCGATCACACCATTTACTAGCCATGTACTCTGCTCCGGGTGAGGTTACTAGCATGGGTGACCTAAGGGCTTGGGTCGGTAACTCATACTTATCCACAAATTCCCTTGATATGTATGAATGTGATGCACCAGTATCGAAAAGAACAACTGCAGTAAATGACTTAACCAAAAACTTACCGATTACTGCATCGGGCTGATCTTCAATCTCCTCCACATCAATGTGGTTCACCTGTCCCCTGTTGAAAGGGTTGGGCTTCTTTCCAGAGCTTCCATTGCCATTTCCATTCTGGCCTTCTGGACAGTCATTTGCATAATGCCCCATCTTGCGGCACTTAAAGCAAGTAATGTGACTCAAGTCTGCCTTGGATGGTGTTGACGGGTTGGTGCGATTCTGTCCGTTGCTTCTTCCATTCCCGTTCCCATTCTTAGTGCCATTATGGTTGTGCGAATTACCTCCTCCATGGGTATGCTGAAACTGAATTCCTGATTTAGGGGTATAACGAGTCTTCTGCTGAGCTCCAGAGTTATACTTCCCTTGTCCATACTTTCGCTTGCGGTTCTCAATTTGCTGCTGCTTTCCTTCAATCATAAGGGCTCGGTCTACTAACTCCTGGTAGTTATTGAAACTTGCTACCATCAACGGCATGCTGAACTCATCATTCAGTCCTTCTAGAAACTTCTCCTGTTTAGCCGCATCTGTAGCAATGTCATCTGGGGCATAACGTGCTAATTTGCTAAAGTCATCCACGTACTGGCCAACAGTCCTTCCTCCTTGGCGTAAGTTGCGAAACTCACGCTTCTTCATGGCCATGGCTCCTGCTGAGACATGGGTAGTGCGAAAAGCTTGCTGAAATTGATCCCATGTGACAGTGTCTACTGGGTAAGTGGCTGTGAAATTCTCCCACCATGTGGCTGCGGGTCCTTCAAGCTGATGTGCTACAAACTTCACTCTTTCTCCATCTGTGCATCCTGCAGTGGTCAACTCCCTTCCTATCTTGCGGAGCCAATCATCTGCTACAATCGGCTCGGTGCTACTGGAGTACACCGACGGATTTAGTCTAAGGAAACGAGTCAAATGATCCGCAGGTGGTGGTGGTGGGTTGTTGTTGTTGTTGCCCTGGTTCTGCACCAATGTTTGAATCAGGGTGTTCTGCTGCTGGATCAGTTGGGTGATCTCTGGCGGGAAAACGAATCCAGGGTCGCGTCTCGGAGGCATCTGATGGGTTTAGAAAAGAAGAGAAATTTAGAATAGAATGAGGTCTAAGGGGAATCACTACCCAAATGCACATGAGCAAATGCACACAAAATCACTCCATTCAATCAAACAAGGCTTACAACGATCTAACTATCGCAAGTGCGTGTACTATAATGTTTACATGGGGGGAAATACTACTAATATGTGGGGGACTTCTACTAATTTGAACCGGTGGAAGATTCCATGATGTCTGCTCCAGCTTCGTCTTCAAAATCGGGTTCACTTGGATCCGAATCTGGGTCGTCGATGTTGATGTAGTCGCTTGGACAGTTGATATACTGGTCTTCATTCCTGAGTGCTAACTTCTTCTTGAGTTCTTCGATCTCATACTTAAGATCGTTATTGTGTCTTGCTAGAGCTACGATCTCGTCCATGTAGTCCTTGCGTGTAGTCTTTAGTTCTCCTTCAAGTTCGATGATCCTTCCCTTTGCATTCTGCAACTCCAACATATCATTGCACATCTGGTTCTCCTGGCGTCGAATGTGCTGGTTTAACTCCTGGATAAAAGCTGCAATGGATCTATCCTTCTTGGTGCTGACTATGTCCCATTTGTCATCTCGGCGTCCGCAAATCTGGTAGATGGTGTCCTTGAGGTCTTCTTGATAAACTTCTCCAATGCGTCCCATGGTGATATGAGCTGCCATGCTCTTTCCCAGACTCCAAGTTGGTGCACTGAAAACACTATCTATAGGCTTGGTGATTGGGGCGAATGTCCTTCCTGGAACGTGAGCGTGAATCTTCCAGCGCTCCTCTTCAGGCAGAGTGGCGTTGAAAGTCCCGGTGAAACTTGGTAGTCCAATGTTCAGGTACTTGGTAACTTCCTTCAAGTGAAATCCAAATGGTGTGCCTTCATCCGGTTGGGTGTACTTGATCTTCGCGTCCTTCATCCTAAAGAGTAGAATAGATGAGGAGTTAGAAAATGAGAGGAGAGTAGTGATCTATGGCTTTGACTTAGTGGTCGTGTCCTACAGTCAGCGTGTGCTCTGATACCATCTCTGTAGCGACCAGACCCGAATGGATCAAGTCTCTGTGCTCAGGTGTCATCCCTGGATCAGTAATGCTGACACCACACAGTACTTCGAAGGATTTATATCAGAGTAGCAATCACACACTTATTACATCGATTGTCCAGAAGAGGACTTATTACAATAAATATGGCTTAAGGCCATCTAATAACGATAACAGCGGAAGGCTTGGAAGATAAGTGAGTCCATCAACTCCATCGGCATCACTGAGTATAGAACCACGACCTAAATTTCTTACTCGTCGTCTGAAAAGTCTGCAACATGAAAGTTGCAGCCCGAAAACGGGTCAGCACATGGAATATGCTGGCAATGTAACACATAGAGAGTAATGAAACAATAAGCCTATACTACATGCATATTTGGCTGGTGGTAAGGCTCTATGGTTACAGTTTTGCGAAAAGCCAATTTTTCCCTACATCAAAGGAATAATTTTGTTTAACTATCATGGTGGTTGTTAAACATTGAGAATGGTTGACAGCATCCTCAATCCCAATTAAAAGTACTCGTTAAAACCCAATAGCTTTTATTAGAGGTAACATGTTGAGATTCACATGATATTCAATTACCAGATACTCAAAACGTCCATAACCGGGGACACGGCTAATCATGATTAGTTTATACACTCTGCAGAGGTTTGCGCACTTTTCCCCACAAGACTCGATCGCCTCCGCTTGATTCTCGCACTACATGGTGTTTGAGAAACGGATGACCGAGACATAGTCTTTCAGAAACGCTAGCACCTTACATGTGGGTAGACCGTACCAACCTACATCCCCTACATCAGCTAGCCTACCCGTAAGAGTTCGCACAACTTAATCAACTACGCCAGAGCCCATAATTGGCTTGTGGCTGCACACGGAAGTTTCCAGTTTGAAATATCTTATGATCCCTTAGAGCCTGGGTGGCGGTCCGAAGAAATACAGGCAAGTCCTGATGGAAACCAGGTGCCTCAATCCACCCAGATGTGTGTTTAGGTTGCCACCTTAGATAAACCATTAATTAACAATCTCACATCTGTCAGGGATATTCACTCACCCAATCCACGTCTACTAGCATAGCATAGCATAATAAGCAAACGTAGAAGTAACTCCCAAGGTTTCATAAGTAACAGGTAATAGGTACTACCTCAATTCTACTTCCCAATCTCACAATTTAATTTAGATCCTAAACAATGCAAGTGTTTGAGGGTTTGATCTAATGCAATAAAACTGGGTAGTAGGAAAGATATGATCAAGTGTTACTTGCCTTGCTGATGATCCGCGTGACCTAGAGATTCGAAGTAACAAGCGGCGCACTCCGGGTGATCTAACGCAGACAAACAACAAGCATACAATAAGTACTCATCTAATGCACAGGGAAATCTCGAATAAAAGATCTAACCAGAGAGTTCAACTTAAGAACCCTGGTTGCAAAAGAATCGAATCAAATAAGGCATCGAAAGTCGGAACTCGAGAGAGAACGACTCGGTTTAGAAATCTGAAATTAGGTCAAAATTTCACAGTAGCAAAACTCTATGAAAGTTGGTTAGTCGGAACGGCGGTTTCATTACGAAACTCCAGGCGTTTGAATCACCTGATTCCGATAAACGAGCAAGAAATAAAACAGATTTGAAAATTGGATCGGAAATCGAATCAGAAAAAATAACGGATTAAATCCAATTAAAAGAAAAACGACGAACGGTTTAAATAACGGACGTTCGTTCACAGAACCAATCCAACGAACGCGTTCATTGAAACGAACGGTTCGGTGAACGTTTGTTAAATAAGAAAACCGAAAAAAAATAAAACCAATCTAGTTTTTTTTTTAAATACACCGGATCGGTTTTTAGGGAAAACCGGATCGGGGCGGGGCTACCTCCGGTGATCGCCGGCGGGGCTCCGGGCGGCGGGCTAGGGGTCGGCGGCGGGGTCGGGAGGGGCGGCGAGGGGCGGCGGGGCTCCCGGCGTCGGCGAGGGACGGCGGCGGCGGCGTTCCGGCGGCGGCGGCGTTCCGCGCGGGTCGGGAGGCGAGGGGCGAGGGCGGCTCGGGGTGAGAGAGAGGGGGGGGGCGGCGCATATAAAGGGGGGGGGTCGCCGGGTGGCTTGGGGGAGGGGCAGGGGGCGCCGGGTCGGAGCCGGACTCCGGGAGGCGTGCGGCGGCGGAGAAGCTCCCGCTCGGGCGGCGGCGTGCGCGCGAGGGAGAGGGAGGCGGGGCGCTGGGCCGGCTGGGCCTTGGCCCAGGGGGGGGGGGGGCGGCGCGATTTTTTTTTAAAGAACAAAACGAATTAAAAAAAATACCAAATGAACTCTGATTTAAATAAAACAAATTTTCCCCGACTCCTAAAAATGAGTCGAACAAAAAGAACTTTAAAAACGGCAAACATGCATAAATTTTTAAAATGCTCATTTTTGCCTAAGCAAAATAAATCTTCCAAAACCAAATCTTGATTTATTTATAATATCTTCATTTTTCCTAAATATTGGGAAAGTCATATTATTCCCTCTCTTAAAAATTTTATAGGAAAAACTTTATGAAGATAATTAAATAAATCCAAATGATCCTATTTTCAAAATTTGAGAAATCCCAAATATGAAAATAATGAAACTTCCAACTCTCTCCGAGGGTCCTTGAGTTGCGTGAAATTTTCTAGGATCGGAAAATGCGAGAAAAATATGATATGCATGATGACCTAATGTATAACATTCCAAATTGAAAATTTGGGATGTTACAATAATGTGATCACGCTGTTTCATTATCTGTGCAAACAGCGTTATTCAGGTGCATTTTGGTGGAACTGCACAAATGTACGGATGGAACCGACATATATGCAGAGTGTGAGGTGTGCCAAGTAAAAATTACCGACACCAACCATGTTCCATGCATGCATTGGCATCCATCACCACCAGTGGGAAGTGTGGCGCTCTCTGTGGATGAATCTTTCTCGGCAGCAAATCCTCTAACCAAATACTAGTAGCTTATATTGGCAGTTTTCTAGGGAGTACTCTTTTCTGAAAGAAGCACTAATTTATTGTTCTTTATTTGTACATAGTGTCACAACTTTGACCCAAAGGTCCAGAGCTATTTAAGGGTGATTGGTGTAGTACTCGGAGACTGGTTGTAAGCATGATTTTCATTAGCTATCACACTGATTGTAAGCATGAGCAGGTGGAAGATTAGGTTAGTGCGAAGCTTACCTTAAACCCTACCGCCGTCGTTGAAATGAGGCGAGCGTCGAGGGAACCATGGAGAATGGCGGGGAAGCTACGTCGCGCCATCCGGCCTCCTCTTGCGGTGGGAGTACGAATACTCCTGTGGCTCCGGCTGGCTCTGCACCCTCACGAACGGCACACCGTACTCGATTGATTCGTTATCCTCTGGGTGCTCGACCTTCGACCTGTACGCCCACCACCTCCGCCTGACTTTCGCCTCAGGCGAATCTGACTGCTCCATCGCCTAGAGGAGATACTCGATGAAGTCGAAGGACTGCGGCGTGACTGCCGCCAAGGAGTACATGTACATCGTCGCCCTCATCGCCACTGTCTCGCTCTTTCGCATACATTGCCACATGGCCCTCACCGTCCTCGAAATCTCCCACTCATTGTCAAACCAAGTAAGGATCTCCTTCAACCTGGCTAACTTTGCCTAGTCGCCGCCGGCGATCTGCCTGATTCGTTGCTGCATCCTCTCCATAAATGTCCTTCTGAGTGGTCCAGTGCTAGCTTTGGAAGATGGGAGGAGAGACGGTGGTCTTGCAATAGAGAAGAGGGAGAGGCGAGACGGTGGTTTTGGAATGGAAATGATGGAGAGGAGAGGAGGTGGTTTTGCAATGAAGAAGAGGGAGAAGCGACACAGTGGTTTTGGAATGGAGATGATGGAGAGGAGAGGAGGTGGTTTTGCAATGGAGAAGAGGGAGAGGCGAGATGGTGGTTTTTGAATGGAGATGATGAGAGGAGAGGAGGTGGTTTTGCAATGGAGAAGAGGGAGAGGAGCGTGCAGCAGCGATTTAGGATTGGACGAGGGGGCCGACGCGCTGTGACTAGATCAAAATCAAAATCAATTTACCCTTCAATTAAGAAAGCGACCCCACATTAACTAGTCTCCCTTTTATTCTGGGTCATAATTGACCATGATCTTCGCAAATAAAATATATGTTATACGTTGCAGAAATAATATAATTTGAAAGTACATTCAGATACGAACCAAATGATACGATTTTTGGTGACATGCATTCACATTTTTCTTGTCAAATATAGTACGTGGTCAAACTTTGACCCAAAATATGCAAAACAAAAAAAATACTTCCAAGACCAGCGCCGCTCTTCCGCTCTTCTCCTCTTAAACCACCGCCGCTCCTCTCCTGTTCCAATCTAAATCTAGCGCCGCTCCTCAACTCTTCCATTTCAAAACCACCGCCCCTCCTATCTTGTTCCAATCCAAAACCAGCGTCGCTCCTCTCACATTCTAATCCAAAACCAGCACTGCTCCTCTCCTCTTCCATTCAAAAACCACCACCGGCGAGCGAAGGTGCTGTGGAGAAGTAGATCGATGGAGGAGTACAACCGATACATGAGGATCGCAGAGGGCGACCCTATGAATCTAGCTAGGATGTTGGAGATATAGTATTGGTTTGACAACAAGGACCAACTAGCGGCGACGGCGATATCCATGGCCAAATATCTGCAACATAGAAAAAAGCCGGCGATACTCCCGGAGGGATTCGCGCGGGAGTACATAGAGCTGCTCCTCTCGGCCATGGAGCAAACAGATTCACCAAATCCGATCGTGAGGGAGCGGTGGTGGGAGTATCGATCCCAGATGGAGCATCCACTAGAGATTGAAGGATCGAGCATCTACAGGGTGCCGTTTGTGAGGGTGTCATGCCAGAGCGAGCCGGTGGAGTCTTCCTCGACCGAACCCAACTGCAAGAGGAGAAAAACAGTTGGCCCGACGACGCTTCCCCGCCATCCTCTCCCTCACCGTTCACATCGTCTCACGGGGCAGCTGTCTGCCGCCGAGGAATAGGAGGGACTGCCCCCCCTAGCCCAGTAGTCGGGCAGGTTGTGAATTCCAATAGTCGGGAAGGTTGTGAATTTTCAGGAGGAGATTAGGGTTGTTAGTATTTGCAGGTTGTGAATTGTGTTTTGTGTTGTGTATTTTGAGAGTACTTTCAGATATGAATGTCTTTTGAATTTCTGATTTGCAGTATTGAGCATATGAAGTATTTTATGAATGCCAGGGATCTATTTTTAGCATTTTAAAAAATGTAGTTTCATAGGAGTATAAAAGTGCAGACAATGTGATTCTCAGAGAAGAACTGCAAGTTTCAGTTTCGGATAAGAAACTCCAAGTTCAGTTTCAGATAAGAAACTGCAACTTTCAGAGGCAGAGCATTTATATTAACACGGCCTTTTCAAACAGTGTTAACATCATGTTGGAAGTTTTATTCATGGTCGAAACTAGAACTACCAGGCAGTTAACATCATGTTGATCAACATTCATGCATAGCACATCTTCATATGATGCACAGTCAAAAAGATATGCTATTTTCAAAATGCCCACACAATGTCGAGTGTACGAAAAACATAGAAAACGAGGGACGAAGTTTTAACGAGTGTTGGACGTGGTGTGCCTATATGACAATTGGGAACCACATGTCAATAAAGGCAGATGCAAAAAATTTGGAGATATTTTCTCTACACAGGTGGATTCAAACCCGGGCGGAACAGCTGTCGGGTAGTGTCACTCGACCACAAGGCTAGTTCAGTTGTTTCATTACTAATAAGGCACTTCCTCTAGTGGTGATCTCCTCCTGCGTCTTTGTGCGCTCGCCCCGACGCTGCTGTCTGCCGTTGTGAACATGTTGAACAAACGAGAGGAATCTAGAGAGGACTGTACGTGAAGAGGCGGATAGTCGGGACCCACCAGGTCTATGGCCGTATGCAAGCAAGTGCATCATCGAAAAAATACTTCCTCCTAATGCTATACTGATGTTGGGGCCCACGAGTTTGTCAACATAGTTACATTTTTAGGTGCTTCAACGTAGTTAGTATAGGAGATAAATTCACAATGAAGTCAGGGAGCTGGCAGGTATCATTTATTATCACTGGGGCAGCAAGTATCATCTGGGTTTTGGGCTGCCCCATCTAGGCTTTCTTTTTTAACATATGTAGGAAAACAATATCCCACATCTTATTAACTTATAAAAATAATTTCTTAACAATAAAATCCTGGTTTTTTTGGCAACGAAAATCTTGGTGATTGTGTACAAAAGCTTGGTAAGATTTAAGGACCAATGTAATAATAAATCACTTATTATTTAAATATATATATAACAAAATGCTCAGCCCCGGTTTATTTTTTGATAACATTGATGTGCCCACCCCAACATTATAATTAGAATCAGCCCAACAAAATCATGTATTTCGAGAAAGTGCAAATGGCATGTAATTCTTTAGGAAAAACATAAATGGGATGCATGGACGCTACATTATTTGTTCACCCAGCCCAGCTAATGGACTATAATTCGAAAAAAAGATTAGATTGACTGTAAATTCTACCCCGCAAAAAAAGACTGTAAATTCTAGAAAAAATGGGTTGAATACATGCCACATTTTTGGAGGCTGAAATGTGGGCCAATAGGTCGAAGCCAATGCAAATCGTTGTCAACTTAGTGAACCAATGATTCTGACATCGTTAGCCGTTGGATTTACATCCAACATCCGGCATCCTTCTTCAATCTCTCGTCTTCTTCCTCCAGCGCCGCCGGGACCACCTGCTCCCGCCTCCTGCTGCAAGCAGCTCTGCTTAGCACGCTTCGTTGTGAAGCGCTCCTCCACCGTTGGCTAGGCCATCCATCCACCCCTCCAAACCTCCCGTTCTTCTCCACCGACTGCCGAACCACACCGCACCAGAACTAGTTAACCCTCGTACACCTTTCCGTCTACGACTCTACTCCCGCGTCTTCCCATCTCCAGCTTGTTGCTGTCCGGGGCCTCACCGTCATCCACCACCTTGGATGCACTCGGCGCGGAGTGGTCAACATGGTCAACGAATGACACCATCAGAAGTAGACTGTGCGTGGAGATGCTGACAGCTGGGTGCACGGTCGCACGCAAGGAAATGCCTCCTTATTACGCGCAAAATAATGATTCCTCCACGTGACAGCTGGGACCCACCGAAAGGGCCTCTGTATTTTGCGAAAAAAACGTTCCCACCGTGACAGGTCGGACCCACTAGCTATATCTTCGCACGCAAGGAAGTTCCTCCTTATTACGCACAAAAAAATGAATACCCCCTGCTAGCTGGGACCCACAATAGTGGGAGGCTGACTTGTGGGCCAACTAAGTTGACAGGACGGAGGGCTTTGTCAACTTAGTTAATATGAACGATTCTAGCTCCATTGACCGTACGATGTCCAACCAACGGTAGTAGTGCTTCTTCAACCTCTGGTCTTCATGCTCCAGCCGCCCAAACCAGCGCCGGTCATGCCTCATGCTCCTGCCTCCCGTGGCCAGCTGCGATGTTGCGAAGGCCTCACTGCCCCCTACTACTCCCACCACTAGCCAGGCCATCCCTGTACTCACCCACACCCCCTGTTATTCTGCGGCGACGGCAACCTCACACTGCAGCGAACCAGTGAACCCTCATACTCCTCTATGCGTGGGCAATGTTACTATCCTTTTACCACACTTGTGCTTGAAAGTAGCACCATGTTCTTCATATAGAGAGTCTCTTGAGTTATCACTTTCATATACTAGTGGGAAATTTCATTATAGAACTTGGCTTGTATATTCCGATGATGGGCTTCCTCAAATGCCCGAGGTCTTCATGAGCAAGCAAGTTGGATGCACACCCACTTAGTTTCAGTTTGAGCTTTCATACACTTATAACTCTAGTACATCCGTTGCATGGCAATCCCTACTCCTCACATTGACATCAATTTATGGGCATCTCCATAGCCCATTGATTAGCCATGTCGATGTGAGACTTTCTCCCTATTTGTCTTCTCCACATAACCCCCATTATCATATTCTATTCCACCTATAGTGTTATATCCATGGCTTGCGCTCATGTATTGCGTAAGGGTTGAAAACGCTGGAGCGCGTTAAAAAGTATGAACCAATTGCTTGGCTTATCAACGGGTTTGTGCATGATGTGAATATTTTGTGTGGTGAAGATGGAGCATAGCCAGACTATATGATTTTGTAGGGATAACTTTCTTTGGCCATGATATTTGGAAAAGACATGATTGCTTTAGTAGTAGGCTTGAAGTATTATTATTTTTATATCAAATGATAGACTATTGCTTTGAATCACTCGTATCTTAATATTCATGCCATGATTAGATACATGATAAATATTATGCTAGGTAGCATTCCACATCAAAAATTATCTTTTTTATCATTTACCTACTCGAGGGTGAGCAGGAATTAAGCTTGGGGATGTTAATATGTCTCCGTCGTATCTATAATTTTTGATTGTTCCATGCCAATATTCTACAACTTTCATATACTTTTGGCAACTTTTTAAACTATTTTTGGGACTAACATATTGATCCAGTGCCCAGTGCTAGTTCCTATTTGTTGCATGTTTTTTGTTTCGCAGAATATGCGTATCAAACAGAGTCCAAATGGGATAAAAACTGATGGAGATTTTTTTTGGAATATATATGATTTTTGGTATGAAAAATCCACGCGAGACGGTGCCCGAGGGAGGCACGAGGCAGGGGGGCGTGCCCCTGACCCTTGTGGCCACCTCGTAAGGAGTTTGATGCCCTTCTTTCGCTGCAAGAAAGCTAATATCCGGATAGAGATCGCTTTAAAAGTTTAGCCCAATCAAAGTTGTGGATCTCCGGGAATATAAGAAATAGTGAAAGGGCAGAATCAGGGAACGCAGAAACAGAGACAAACTGAGAGAGACAGAGAGATAGATCCAATCTCGGAGGGGCTCTCTCCCCTCCCACGCCATGGAGACCATGGACCAGAGGGGAAATCCTTCTCCCATCTAGGGAGAAGGTCAAGGAGGAAGAATAAGAAGGAGGGGGTCTCTCTCCCCCTCGCTTCCGGTGGCATCGGAGTGCCGTCGGGGCCATCATCATCACTGCAATCAACACCAACAACTTCACCGCCATCATCACCAACTCTTCCCCCTCTATGCAGCGGTGTAACCTCTCTCTTACCCGCTGTAATCTCTACTTAAACATGGATCTCAACACTATATATTATTTCCCAATGATGTATGACTATCCTATGATGTTTGAGTATATCCGATTTGTCCTGTGGGCTATTTGATGATCGTGATTGGTTTGAGTTGTATGTTTTATTATTGATGTTGTCCTATGGTGCTCTCCGTGTCGCGCAACCATGAGGGATACCCGTTGTAGGGTTTGCAATATGTTCATGATTTGCTTATGGTGGGTGGCATGAGTGACAGAAGCACAGACCCTTGTAAGTAGGTTGTTTGCTTATGGGATAAAGAGGACTTGATACTTTAATGCTATGGTTGGGTTTTACCTTAATGATCTTTAGTAGTTGCGGATGCTTGCTAGAGTTCCAATCCGATTTGTCCTATAGGCTATTTGATGATCGTGATTGGTTTGAGATGCATGTTTTATTATTGATGTTGTCCTATGGTGTTGTCCGTGTCGCACAACCATGAGGGATCCCCGCTATAGGGTTTGCAATATGTTCATGATTTGCTTATGGTGGGTGGCGTGAGAGACAGAAGCACAAATCCGAGTAAGTAGGTTGTTTGCGTATGGGATAAAGAGGACTTGATACTTTAATTCTATGGTTTGGTTTTACCTTAATGATCTTTAGTAGGTGCGGATGCTTGCTAGAGTTCCAATCATAAGTGCATATGATCGAAGTAGAGAAAGTATGTTAGCTTATGCCTCTCCCTCAAATAAAATTGCAATAATGATTACCGGTCTAGTTATCGATTGCCTAGGGACAAATAACTTTCTCGTAACAAAAAGCTCTTTACTAAAACTAAGTTAGTTGTGTCTTTATCTAAACAGCCCTACTTTTTATTTACGTAATCTTTATTATCTTGCAAACCTATCCAACAACACCTACAAAGTACTTCTAGTTTCATACTTGTTCTAGGTAAAGCGAACATCAAGCGTGCGTAGAGTTGTATCGGTGGTCGATAGAACTTGAGTGAATATTTGTTCTTCCTTTAGCTCCTTGTTGGGTTCGACACTCTTACTTATCGAAAACTGTTGCAATCCCCTATACTTGTGGGTTATCAAGACCTTTTTCTGGCGCCGTTGCCGTGGAGCAATAGCGTGGGGTGAATATTCTCGTGTGTGCTTGTTTGCTTTATCACTAAGTAATTTTTATTTCCTGTTCTTAGTTGTTCTTTATCTTTAGTTATGGACATGGAACATGAATTACCAAAAAAATTAGGTGTACTTGCTGCTCATGGAGATGAGGAACCTCCTAAAACCCTCGATGCTCGTTATGTGACAGATATTATGTACTACTTTGATAATCCAAAGAAAACCCCATCAATTTGGTAATGGGAGACACGTTGGATCAACGTGAATACTTTAGGGATTATCGCTTGACTCAAAAAGGGAAACTATTATGGGATCAAATTTATATGTTGAAATGGTAAGCTAGGCAACTATGCTTGAGATATGATTATACTTGTTGCTCTAGGATGAAGGCTCCACACCTTCCCTTTTTATGTAAATTTAATGATAATGAAACTTTGGCTTCTTATGCTAGAGGTATATATGACTATTATGATGTGGAACAAATAGAAGAATTTGTTGCTTTTATGGGTGCTTATGAAATTGAATCTATGTTCAAAGAATATGAAAATCTTTATGATGATGTCTACAGACCTGAAAATTTAGCTATCCTCAAATATTGTTATGAGAATTATGAATACAATTCTGATATTGATGCGTTTATTGAGAAAATCTCCATTGTCCCAGAAGAGACTAATATTTTGCACGAATCTGTGGAAGAAGAAATTGATAAAACTGTGAGCTCATTGGATGAAAAAGATGAGGAGGAAAGCGAAGAACAAAAGGAGGAAGAGCGGATTGATCACCCGTGCCCACCTACTAATGAGAGTAACTCTTAAACTCATATGTTGTTTAATTTCCCTTCACGCTTACCGAAGGATGAATGCTATGATAATTGCTTTGATCCCGTTGATTCTTTTGAAATATCCCTTTTTGATGATGCTTGCTATGCTTGTGGCCAAGATGCCAATATGAATTATGCTTATGGAGATGAACTTTCTATAGTTCCTTATGTTAAACATGAAATTGTTGCTATTGCACCCTCACATGATAGTCCTATTATCATTTTGAATTCTCCAAACTACACTATATCGGAGAAGTTTGTGCTTATTAAGGATTATATTGATGGGTTGCCTTTTATTGTTGCACATGATGATCTTGATAGATATAATATGCATGTGCTTGCTGCTCCTACTTGCAATTATTATGAGAGAGGAACTACATCTCCTCCTCTTTGTGTTTCCAACACGAAAAAAATGCAAGAAACTGTTTATACTATGCATTGGCCTTTAGTTTGTGTGCATGAATTGTTCTTTTATGACATGACGATGCATAGGAAGAGAGTTAGACTTCGTTGTTACATGATATATTTTACTTTGTTCTCACTACTAAATTACAAATCATTGTTAACTAAAATTGGCTTTGATATACCTTGGGATCCGGGTGGATTCACTACTTGAGCACTATATGCCTAGCTTAATGGCTTTAAAGAAAGCGCTGCCAGGGAGACAACTCGGAAATTTTAGAGAGTCCTTTATTTCTGTTGAGTGCTTTTATAAAGTTTAAAAACAAAAAAAATAAAGAGGGGAA
Organism: Triticum aestivum; assembly: GCF_018294505.1. Taxonomy (NCBI): domain Eukaryota; kingdom Viridiplantae; phylum Streptophyta; class Magnoliopsida; order Poales; family Poaceae; genus Triticum; species Triticum aestivum. The sequence continues at coordinate 198,075,879 of NC_057809.1, read as the reverse complement.
CCTAAATCTTTTTCAAAAAGGAAAGTGAAAGTGAGAGAGACAAGCATTGTTGAAGTGGGAGCTAGCCTTGCACTTTGTTCATGCTCATAGAAACTTTGTGAATCTTGATTATAGAAACTTTTCAACAAAAATAATTATCCCCTTGTACAATTCCATTGTATTATAAAAATAATGTGCCAAGGTTTGCCTTTAGGATGTTTTAGATGCTTGTTGGTTTGTATGGTGCAGGACAGAAACTTTGACTGTAGTGCACGATTTTACATTTTTTACTGGACGTCGAATGGTTCTGACTCTTTTTGCACTGTCTTTCTATACAAATTGTTTATTTTTCCTAATTTTGGTAGAATTTTTCAAGTATCATAAGTATGGTGAATGTTCAGATTATTACAGACTGTTCCGTTTTAGACAGATTCTGTTTTTGATGCATAGTTTGCTTGTTTTGATGAAACTATCGAATTATATTAGTGGATTAAGACATGAAAAAGTTATATTACAGTAGACACAATGCAAAAACAAAATATTAATTTGTTTTCAACGGTACTTAGAGCAGTGATTTGCTTTATTATACTAACGGATCTTACCGAGTTTTCTGTTGAAGTTTTGTGTGGATGACGTGTTCGATGATCGAGAAGGTCTTGATATGAGAAGAAGGAAGAGAGGCAAGAGCTTAAGCTTGGGGATGCCCTAGGCACCCCAAGTAAATATTCAAGGAGACTCAAGCATCTAAGCTTGGGGATGCTCCGGAAGGCATCCCCTCTTTCTTCAACAAGTATCAGTATGTTTTCGGATTCGTTTTGTTCATGTGATATGTGCAAATCTTGGAGCGTCTTTTGCATTTAGTTTTCACTTTTCTTTTATGCACCATGCTCGTATGAGGTAGTCCTTGGTTGATTCATAGAATTCTCATTGCACTTCACTTATATCTTTTGAGTATGGCTTTATACAATGCTTCATGTGCTTCACTTATATCATTTGAAGTTTGGATTGCCTGTTTCTCTTCACATAGAAAAACGCCATTTGTAGAATGCTCTTTTACTTCACTTATATTTGTTAGAGCGTGGGCATATCTTTTGTAGAAAGAATTAGACTCTCTTGCTTCACTTATATCTATTTAGGGAGATGACGGGAACTGGTCATTCACATGGTTAGTCATAAAATCCTACATAAAACTTGTAGATCACTGAATATGATATGTTTGGTTCGTTGTAATAGTTTTGCGATATAAAGATGATGATATTAGAGTCATTCTAGTGGGTAGTTGTGGATTAGTAGAAAATACTTGTGTTGAGGTCTGTGATTCCCGTAGCATGCACGTATGGCGAACTGTTATGTAACGAAGTCGGAGCATGAGGTATTAATTGATTGTCTTCCTTATGAGTGGCGGTTGGGGATGAGCGATGGTCTTTTCCTACAAATCTATCCCCCTAGGGGCATGTGTAGTAGTACTTTTCTTCGAGGGCTAATAAACTTTTTCAATAAGTATGTGAGTTCTTTATGACTAATGTTGAGTCCGTGGATTATACGCACTCTCACCCTTCCATCATTGCTAGCCTCTTCGATACCATGCATTGCCCTTTCTCACCTCAAGAGTTGGTGCAAACTTCCCCGGTGCATCCAAACCACGTGATATGATACGCTCTGTTACACATAAGCCTCCTTATATCTTCCTCAAAACAGCCACCATACCTACCTATTATGGCATTTCCATTGCCACTCTGAGATATATTGCCATGCAACTTCCATCATCATATACATGACTTGAGCATTCATTGTCATATTGCTTTGCATGATCGTAAGATAGCTAGCATGATGTTTTCATGGCTTGTCCGTTTTTTGATGTCATTGCTACGCTAGATCATTGCACTTCCCGGTACACCGCCTGAGGCATTCATATAGAGTCATATCTTTGTTCTAGTATCGAGTTGTAATATTGAGTTGTAAGTAAATAAAAGTGTGATGATCATCATTATTAGAGCATTGCCCCCCCAAAAAAAAGAGGCCAAAGAAGCCTACATAAAAAAGGGGGGCCAAAGAAGCCTGCAAAAAAAAGGGGAAATGCTACTATCCTTTTACCACACTTGTGCCTCAAAGCAGCATCATGTTCTTCATATAGAGAGTCTCTTGAGTTATCACTTTCATATACTAGTGGGAATTTTCATTATAGAACTTGGCTTGTATATTCCGATGATGGGCTTCCTCAAATGCCCGAGGTCTTCATGAGCAAGAAAGTTGGATGCACACCCACTTAGTTTCAGTTTGAGCTTTCATACACTTATAGCTCTAGTGCATCCATTGCATGGCAATCCCTACTCCTCACATTGACATCAATTTATGGGCATCTCCATAGCCCATTGATTAGCCGCGTCGATGTGAAAGTTTCTCCCTTTTTGTCTTCTCCACATAACCCCCATCATCATATTCTATTCCACCTATAGTGCTATATAAATGGCTTGCACTCATGTATTGTGTGAGGGTTGAAAAGGCTGAAGCACGTTAAAAAGTATGAACCAATTTCTCGGTTTATCAACGGGGTTGTGCATGATGTGAATATTTTGTGTGGTGAAGATGGAGCATAGCCAGACTATATGATTTTGTAGGGATAACTTTCTTTGGCCATGATATTTTGGAAAGACATGATTGCTTTATTAGTAGGCTTGAAGTATTATTGTTTATGTCAAATGATAGACTATTGCTTTGAATTACTCGTATCTTAATATTCATGCCATGATTAGATACATGATCAAGATTATGCTAGTTAGCATTCCACATCAAAAATTATGTTTTTTATCATTTACCTACTCAAGGACGAGCAGGAATTAAGCTTTGGGATGCTGATTCGTCTCCGTCGTATCTATAATTTTTGATTGTTCCATGCCAATATTCTACCACTTTCATATACTTTTGGCAACTTTTTATACTATTTTTGGGACTAACATATTGATCCAGTGCCTAGTGTCGGTTCCTGTTTGTTGCATGTTTTTTGTTTTGCAGAATATCCATATCAAACGGAGTCCAAACGGGATAAAAACTGACGGAGATTTTTTTTGGCATATATATGATTTTTGGGAAGAAAAATCCACGCGAGGCGGTGCTTGAGGGAGGCACGAGGCAGGGGGCGCGCCCCACCCCCCTGGGCGCGCCCGTGACCCTCATGGCCACCTCATAAGGCAGTTGATGCCCTTCTTTCACCGCAAGAAAGCTAATATCCGGATAGAGATCCTTTTAAAATTTCAGCCCATCGGGGTTACGGATATCCGGGAATATAAGAAACGGTGAAAGGGCAGAATCAGGGAACGTAGAAACAGAGAGAGACAGAGAGACATATCCAATCTCGAAGGGGCTCTCGCCCCTCCCACGCCATGGAGACCATGGACCAGAGGGGAAACCCTTATCCCATCTAGGAAGAAGGCCAAGGAAGAAGAAGAAGAAGGAGGGGGCTCTCTCCCACTCGCTTCCGGTGGCACCGGAGTGCCGCCGGGGCCATCATCATCACCGCAATCTTCACCAACAACTTCACCACCATCATCACCAACTCTTCCCCCCTCTATGCAGCGGTGTAAACTCTCTCTTACCCGCTGTAATATCTACTTAAACATGGTGCTCAATGCTATATATTATTTCCCAATGATGTATGGCTATCCTATGATGTTTGAGTAGATCCGTTTTGTCCTATAGGCTATTTGATGATCGTGATTGGTTTGAGATGCATGTTTTATTATTGATGTTGTCCTATGGTGTTGTCCGTGTCGCACAACCATGAGGGATCCCCGCTATAGGGTTTGCAATATGTTCATGATTTGCTTATGGTGGGTGGCGTGAGAGACAGAAGCACAAATCCGAGTAAGTAGGTTGTTTGAGTATGGGATAAAGAGGACTTGATACTTTAATTCTATGGTTTGGTTTTACCTTAATGATCTTTAGTAGGTGCGGATGCTTGCTAGAGTTCCAATCATAAGTGCATATGATCGAAGTAGAGAAAGTATGTTAGTTTATGCCTCTCCCTCAAATAAAATTGCAATAATGATTACCGGTCTAGTTATTTATTGCCTAGGGACAAATAACTTTCTCGTAACAAAAAGCTCTTTACTAAAACTAAGTCAGTTGTGTCTTTATCTAAACAGCCCCTACTTTTTATTGACGTAATCTTTATTATCTTGCAAACCTATCCAACAACACCTACAAAGTACTTCTAGTTTCATAAATGTTCCAGGTAAAGCAAACATCAAGCGTGCGTAGAGTTGTATCAGTGGTCGATATAACTTGAGGGAATATTTGTTCCGCCTTTAGCTCCTCATTGGGTTTGACACTCTTACTTATTGAAAATTGTTGTGATCCCCTATACTTGTGGGTTATCAACCAGCTACATCTTCGCACCCAAGGAAGTGCCTGACAGTCAGGGCCCACCTGGTCGAAGCGTACGTAGCGTTGTCATTCTGGTCGCGAACATGTACGTACATACTGGTCCATGTAGAGGCACGCACATGTCCTAGTAGAAGCACGCACGTAGCATGTACACGTACGTACAGCGACCAGTGTGCAAGAAAGAAAATACGGCCACGTATGTACATACAGGCAGGGTCTCGAACGCGTACTCATGCATACGTACGGCCAGGGCTCGTGTACATGGCTGGGTCGAAACAGAGAAACAACATCGTCGTCGTGTTCATGGGGAGCCAACCGGCTGGGTCAGAATGGAATGCGTCGTCGTGTTCATCGGGAGGGCTTGGACGGAACAGCCGATGGAAACGAGGCCTGGCGTACCACAGAACGGAGGAAACGGCCTTGTGTTCGACCGACCATGGTTGAAATGGGATCCTATTCATCGGGAGGGGTCTGGCATACCGCAAAATGGAGGAAACGGACCTCCTACGGTCGAAACGGGGGTCCTATTCATCGGGAGGGGTGTGGCGTACCGCAAATCGGAGGAAACAGACTTGTGTTGGAGCGCTACGGTTGAAATGTGGGTCATGTTCATCGGGAGGGGTGTGGCGTACCACAAAACAGGAATCCACGAGATACTGTTCATCTCCACCATCGACCCCCTCTAGCCTCCACGGGCTATTGTTCATCCACTGTCGACCTCCTCCAGCCTCCACCTACGACTGTTCATCCACGGGCTCCTGTTCATCCAGCCTCCACCGCGCGCTACTCCACCGGCTACTGTTCAACCAGCCCTCTCCACGGGCTCTTGTTTAAACACCCCTCCACGGGCTACTGTTCATCCAGCCCTCCACCGTCTACTGTTCATCCAGCCCTCCACGGGGTCGTCTTGTTCATCCAGCCCTCCACGGGGTCCCATTCATCTAGCCCCAACCATCTCGATCAATTGGGGTCCTGTTCATCCAGAGGCAACACCACGGGGTCCTATTCATCCACCCCCACTGGGAACTGTTCATCCAATCCCCCCCAGCAACGCTCACTGTTCATCCAGAGGCAGCACCGATCGGCTTCAGTTAGCAGCAGTAGCGAAGGAATCACTCGGGTTCAGTAATGTAGCTAGTGTAATCGCTCGGGTTCAGTTAGAGCCCAATGCCTCGCACACACGCGTTATGTGTATGAGAGAAACGCGCATCGCTCGGCCCCGACCACCCACCATAACCAGGAACTCCCCGAAATTTTCCTCGCCCTAGCTTCTACCATGGTTTTTCCCGTCATGGACGGCCCAAAGAATGTCATGCAGCTGCGTCTCCGGCCCGCCCAGGACGAAAAGCCCATTTTCTATCATGATTTTTTGTCATAGAAGTAGGAGCCCACCACATCTATGATGATACCGGGTTTTTCACAATTATCATCATAGAAGTGTCATAAGTATGACAGAATTTTTTTTCGTTCGGCCCAAAATGTCACGGATGTTTGTTTTTTGTTGTGCATGTTGCAGATTCTTCTTCGACAAGTAAGAGTTATGATATAGGGTTACTGTCTACATTCAACTTCTCGATGGCATTGATGGGACTTTACACCCGTTTGTTGGTTTTTGCTAAGACTTATGAGGTATATCTCAGTTTTACATTGTTTATACATGTGATTGCACTTTGATATATACACAGATGTACTATGTGTGCCAGCATACTGATCCAGGGATGGCACAGATTCACAGAGGCTTGACCGTTTGAGGTCGGGTCGATACAGAGATGGTATCAGAGCACATGATGACTTTAGGACGTGACCCTAGAAACTGGAAAGCCTTAGGAAAGGATCTCTAAAAAAGTTCTTTTCAAAAAGAGCCCTTACTTCTCATCTTTTCTGATTTTATCAAATAGTCCCTCTTACCTAAAATAATTAGAATATACCCCTTTCCCTTTTGACCACACAGAGAATCAACTAAGGACCATCTCAGAGTACAATGATCGAAGCTACAAAAATTGAAGACTCCGAAGACCCTGAAGAATCCTGATATGACCTATAGAAGACCAAACCCCTATTATATACCTATGTTAGATGCCATGATTTGTGAGAGGTCATTGTTTGATGTTTTTTCCTGATATCCACAAATAAAACCAGCTTTCAAAACTATATTGTTTGTATGAGTATCTTTCTTCCTCTCTCTCCAACCTTACCTCCTCGCCGCAAAACCCATCATATGCCACCGAGACGTGACAATACCAGGAATAGCTCAGGGAGAAACGGACCCAGCATAGAGCAGTTGCTCTAGACCCAAAACTAGATGCTGCAACTCCTAATGCAGAACTAGAATGAGAACAACAACAATAACCCGCCACTTCAAGTTGGTAACCTTACCCGTTTCCTATGGTTCAACCCACCTATGTTCTCAAGCAGCACAGACTCGATTGTCATAGATGATTGGCTTCGCAAGATAGGAAGAGTGATGGTCACTGCAGGATGCACTGACATAGAGAAAGTGAGATTTGTCGCTCACCAGCTGGATGGACCGGCAGCTGAATGGTGGGAGAACTATACCACCACATACCCCATGCAGAATGTGGCTTGGGAGCAATTCCAGTAGGCGTTCTGTACCACTCATGTTTCAGCTGGAGCTATGAGCGTCAAGAAGAAATAATTTCATAACTTGCGCCGAGGAGGATGTTCAGTTTGTGAATATGTTGATGAGTTCAGCAGGTTGTCCCCTTATGCTCTAGGAGACATGGCCACCGATGTAGCTAAACAGGATAACTTTTTGGAAGGTTTGAACGATGAACTTGAAGTTAAATTGACCGTTACTCACTTTGAGAACTACCAGGAGATGGTTGATAAAGCTATTATCCTCGAAGCCAAGCATCAGTAGGTTGAGAACCACAAAAGGAAGCCTGGACCGGGAAAGTTTAGCTCTGGAGTTCAGCAGAAGCCCTGCTACACCCCATACTCAGGAAGTACAGGATTAGGACCCAATAAATTTGGAGGACACAACCATTAGAACCATGGAGGTGACTCTCAGCACGTAAGCATTGGACACCACCCCATTGGCCACCATCATGACAGTGGAACTGGAGGAATTGGAAACCAACATCATCCCAAACCAGCTACACCTACAAAGAAGGATAAGAGCCATATTACCTGTTTTGAGTGGAAGCACACAGGACATTATGCCAATGATTATCCAGAAAAGAAGCAAAGAACCCAAGGAACCTATGGAGTCACAAGGAAGCCCAGGGAATTACCGTAAGTTAATTGTTTTCATTGCAATGCTGCAGGACATTATGCCATTGACTGTACACACCCAAAGAAAGCTAGAGCTGAGTAGCTAAAATTTTAATGAGTGTAGTAGGAAGCTCTCTTATTTTCATACGGAGTTTAATTATGTAATGGAAATCTCAGAGATTGTCATGAATCCATGAAACAATAGAATAAATGTGTCATGAATTCATATGTGAAATTGTATGATTTGTTTCTCTACGAACTAGATTGTGACCATTTTCGAGGATACGAGAAATATGGTCAATGGATGAATTTGTGCATTTCATTTTAATGGTCATATTTCTTTGTGCGAACACTAGACCAATGAAAAGGAAAATGTGTTGGGTAATGCAGTAATTTCAAAAAATAATCCTACGCACACGCAAGATCATGGTGATGCATAGCAACGAGAGGGGAGAGTATCGTCTACATACCCTCGTAGACAGTAAGCGGAAGCGTTATGACCGCGCGGTTGATGTAGTCGTACATCTTCACGATTGACCGATCCTAGTACTGAACGTACGGCACCTCCGCGATCTGCACACGTTCAGCTCGGTGACGTCCTGCGAACTCACGATCTAGTAGAGCTCCGTGGGAGAGTTTCGTCAGCACGACGGCGTGATGATGGTGATGATGTTGCTACCGGAACAGCGCTTCTCCTAAGCACCGCTACAATATAACCGAGATGGATTATGGTGGAGGGGGGCACCGCACATGACTAAAGATCAATGATCAACTTTTGTGTCTATGGGGTGCCTGTCGGTGTCAAAACCGGCGGATCTCGGGTAGGGGGTCCCGAACTGTGCGTCTAAGGTTGATGGAAACAGGAGACAGGGGACACGATGTTTACCCAGGTACGGGCACTCTCTATGGAGGTAATACCCTACTTCCTACTTGATTGATCTTGATGAATATGAGTGTTACAAGAGTTGATCTACCACGAGATCGTAAAAGCTAAACCCTAGAAGTCTAGCCTGTATGACTATGGTATTGAGTATCCCCTATCCGGACTAAGTCCTTCGGTTTATATAGACACCAGGGGGATCTAGGGTTACATAGAGTCGGTTACATAATATGGAATCTTCATAGTTGTTCGCCAAGCTTGCCTTCCACGCCAAGGAGAGTCCTATCCGAACACGGGTGTAGTCTTCGGTCTTCGTATCTTCACAGCCCATCAGTCCGGCCCATAGATAATAGGTCGAACGTCCGACGACCCCTTAGTCCAGGACTCCCTCAGTAGCCCCTGAACCTGGCTTCAATGACAAGGTATCCGGCGCGTAGTGCTGTCTTCGACATTGCAAGGCGGGTTCCTCCTTCTGAACTCCAAAAAATAGTCTTCGGATGAAACAAACGTGTCTGGACCTGTAAAACACACCGCACACAAACGTAGAGAAAATATAATAACACACGAGTCCCATCTGCTGACAACTTTAGTAATATGACGTCACGTCCGTCCGATCATAATTTCGAACCGTTTTTCGCCCCACGTTTCAAGACGCGGTTGTCATTGGCACGTCTTGTCAAAGGAGAGATCGTGTCCCCTTATCACAGGATTCTCATCAATACGGGTGTGGGTAACCCAACTGTGCCGTTTACACAGCCCTTGGGAGCAGGCGAATTTTAAAGCGAACGGGGAGCGTTCGATATTCACCGCCCTTATAAGGAGATAAGATTCCCCTTTCTTCCGCCACACTTTCCACCTGCCTCTCCGTCCTCGACCTCCAACGCCCAAGTCCTCATTCAAACCAGCACCCAACCATGTCCGGATCCGGAGCCGGCGACAAGTGGATGACCTCCTCCGTTAAGAGGGAAAATATAGAGGAGCTCTGAGAGGCCGGATACCTGGCCAAGGAGATCGTTCACCGACTCACGGCCAAGGGACAGATCATCCCCACCCCTGAGCCTCATGAGAGAGTGGTGTTCCTCACGCATTTTGTCCGCAGGCTGGGATTCCCTCTCCACCCGTTTGTCCGCAGATTGATGTTTTATTATGGGCAAGACTTCCATGATCTAGCCGCCAACTTTATCCTCAACATCTCGGCATTTATAGTCGTGTGCGAGGGCCTTTCTCTGCATTCCCACCTCATTTCGGCCTATGGCTGAAGATCCTTCAATGTGAAGCCAAAGGTGGTGACAGGTCAATAACCAGAGTGTGGAGGAGCTATGTTGGGTAGGATGCTCAACCACCTGGATCGAAGGTTCTTTCATGGAAACGGTGAAGGGGTGGTAATCAGGGTGGTTCTACATCACCGAGCCGCATCGCACCAACTGGAACGGCGGCCACCAATTCCGATCCGGAAGTTCCGATGTGGCTCACCTCCTTGGCAAGAGAAGGGCTAACCTGGGTTCTTGGTCGACAGCTGGACAGGGCTCCAGACGTGTGTCCAGAACATGATATCCAACAAGATCAAGCCTTGTCAATGTGATCTAGGTTATGCTCATCCACCGGATCCTCCCGTGCCAACACCGGACTTGCTTATTTGTGGGAATTCGATCCGGCCAAGCACCAGACGCTGCTAGAGCTCTTTGGCACAGCGCACGAGGATATCTAGAAAGTGCTCTGCAAGGCCGGCGAGATGCCGCTGCCTACAACGAGGATTGTGGGCTTAGCTCAAAGCGCCAAGATAATTCGATAAGTTTTTTCATGCTCTCAAGGCATAACCTTTACTAGCATATTGTGAGAAACACGTCTAAGCTCTCCTATCATTTTTTTCCTTAGGCCTGGGTCGACATAGCGAGGCGGATTAACTATCCAGCCCCGCTACCCGAAGACGAAGAGACCCCACTCCTGATGAAGATGTTGTTCCCGGCGCCTTATGACGTGCCAAAGAAGAAGACCAAAAAGGAAGCCAAGGGGACCAGGAGTAGCCATCGTCAAAAGGATTCTTAGGAACTGTTGTCCGAAGACAAGACTGACCCTTCGATCGCCGAAGACGGCGACAAGGAGGAGGAAGACAACTCCCCCCTAAGGGGGGAAGGAAGAAAAGGGTGGCCTCCACAAACCTAGAGGCAAAGGCACCCAAGAGGGGGAAGGGCTCCCTCGTGGATAACTCTGCGTGGGATGTCGATAGCGGTCCAGAACGAATGGCCCGGACTAAGCCTCGGGCCGCTTCGTAAGTACCCAAGACCTTATGCTCGTCCAAATGTTCGGCCCTTCCCCTTTGCAATATTGATATGTTTAATTTATGCTATTGCCGTCTGGCCCGCGATGGTTCTCTGCAGTCCTCGACAGAGGGCTCGCTAGATTCCAAGGAGATGGCTAGCATGTCGCCGCCACCTGCTCACTCTGCCTTGCCCAAGGGTGATGATGAGGTGGTGTCCCAAAGGGCCTTCCCTAACAAAGGGGAGGCTCTGGAGATTGTCAGGGCGGCGTCCAAGGGTGACTCCACGGCCGCCGGACACATGGGGGAAGAAACCCCCATGGATACTGATGGTGGGGGCCAAGTTCCATTCGGCCCTCAGCCGGATATCATTCTGGAGACTTGTACGGCTCCGGAGTCTAGCGAATGGCCTTCCCCGAAAGGAGGGGTGGGCCTGTTACGCTGGTGACCTCTATCCGACCAGAGGCACCAGATGATTTACTGGAAGCGCTGCGAGACGCTTCCATTGTAGATGAGCATCGTGCCCTCATGGGTACGGTGATCAAAAAGGTCCAGTCTGCCAAAAGTGGACTGACCGAAGCCTGCACTAGCCTTTTAACAGCCTTTGAGGTAATAATAATTGTAGAAAGAATATCACAGCATAGATAGTAGCCCCTGATGCTCTGTTTGGTGTTCGGAAAGAAAAGCCGAACAAAGGATCAAAATAGGTTTCACAGGAGTCTAACATATGATGTCTATGCGAATAAGCAGGCGCCGCTGCTGGCTACTGCTGCTCAGACTACGGAGGTCTCCGAACTAAAGCGGAGCCTGGAGCTGGCTGAGGAAGAGCTTAGTGTTGTGAAGATGCAGCTGGAGGACAGCAAAGGTATGCTGTAACCTGTGCGTGTATGTTAGGAAGGATGAATACTTTGTGCTGACTAAAGTGTCATGGACTATGCTAGGGACCACGACCGAGGTGGCGCCCTCAAGAAGGCATTAGCCGAGGCCGAGAACAAAGCGGCCAAGGAACGCACCGCACGCAAAAAATACGAGGCCCGAGTCAGCGAGGTGCAGCAAGAGCTTCAGGATGCCATTAAGAAGTACGAGTCCCTGGAGCGTGATTCAAAGACGCAGACGTCCGAACTTGCCAAGGCTCGCCAGAGCGCACAAGAGGCTCGAGCCGAAGCCCAGAGCGCTCTTCAGGAACTCCAGGCGGCTAAGAAGATTGCGGCGGGTAAGTTTTTCATTATGCAAAGCAAGTTGATAAAGGGAACGCTCCTGTTGCTTACCCGAATTTGGTGCTCTACAGGGGCGTTTACGGATTTGCTGTGCGGCGTATCTGATGTGCTGAATTCTATCGAGCTGAGGAAGGGAGTTCGACGGAGATGCTGTTCTGGCCTCAATATCTTGGAACAGAACATCCGGTATCCTTCAGCGACCAGCTGAAATAGTTGGTCGAGCTACACAAGGCAGCCGGGCTGGCCATGAGGGACTTGATAGTCCGGCTATGGCCTGCCGCGCCGGTACCCAGCAGCTACTTCGGGCTTGTGAAGCGGCTTGTTAGTTCCTGCCCATGACTTGAGTTTGTAAAGTGGTCGGTCTGTATTGAAGGTGCCCGGATGGCCTTTGCTCGCTGCAAGATGTGGTGGGCAAAAATGGACGCCATCGAGCTGACCAAGGGGCCGCCGAAGGGCAAGGAGCATCGTACACCTGAGCGCTATTTTGCGGATGTCCTCGAGGGGTCTCGTATTGTAGCCACGCAGTGCGGGCAGGACGTTATTTTCGAGTGAATACACTCGTATTTTGTCTTGTATGATGACAACATATCCGCTTTGTAATATATAATTTTTTTATGTTTTGATTGTTTCCTCCTGTGCGACCGTGTTGTATGAAATCTGAGGGTTAACCAGTCGTCGGCTTCAGCCCTCGCGTAGGTAGTACGGAGGTGTTCGGGGTGGAATCTAAACAATCTTGATCCAATTATATGGTTCTTGAAGGAGTTGTTTAGGCAACGAATCAGACAACTACACTATACGGCTTGAACGCCCCCACTTAGCTATAGGAGTTTTATAATAAAACATAGGCGCAGCCCCTGGTATACGAACTAGAGTGCTATCGGCGCCTGATCGGGCAGTACCGATCCTTCGCAAAGTGCGGAAAAATCTCCAATGATTTGAGACCTCCGAACAGCTGACCAGCTCTCGCCGCATCATGACAGTCAGTTTTTGGCTTTCTCTACTGAGGTGCTCATCCGATTTAGACCAGGACACAATCGCAGTAGTTCTCCCTTTACTACCCTAGCTGATGTAGCGGAACGTAGGGTAGCAAGCATAGGAGCCGGGCAACCCAACTATTGACCAAAGACATGATTTGGAGCCAATGCATATAATGCTAAATTCGGGGTGCCGACTATACTTATAGAAAGTGTTCGTACTTTTGTTGCCGTAATGTAAGGTGCTATAAAGCCCCTGGCAAACGTCAAACATACCAAAGTGTACGGGTGCTACCTGATGGGGTTATCCACAGGGAATCTGAAAAAGAAAACAGAGAAAGAAAACAGAAAAGACTTGAGGGTAAAAAGCTGGGGTCCTAAAGCTCCAGCTACACATTGTTTTCGTTGTAATGTAATTAGTACGTCAAGGCGCATTGATAAAAATAGTGCAAGAAGAAATAGGCTATTTAACATGCCAAAACCAGGGGAGAGCTGCATATGGGTCCTGGAAAACAGGTAGAGTTATCGTTAATGGAATCACCTAAAAAGTTCCCCATATGTCCGCGCTTCTCGCCGTCTTGGCGTATTTATCCTACAAGAGGACCGATGACCAGACCCCCCGATTGGGCCTGTGGGATTGACACCTGAAAGGAAAACAAGTAAAAGTGAAAGTATGTGTGTATCCGATGTCGGTTGAGCCGTGCCGTGGATCACAAGTTGTTTGTGCCTCCGTCAATGCCCATGGAATTTTAAGTGCGTAGTTATGTACGCGCGGCACGAATGCCACCGCTTGATCGGGACTGAGGCGGAGGCCGGATTGCTAGTCGAGCTCATGACGAGCCGATGCAGAGTAGTTCGGACCCTCTTAAGGATGTCCGCGGGCTCGTCAGCCGAATGAAGGGTCTGCTTGAGAAGGCCGCTTTGTACTTCTGCTGCTAGGGCAGCTGTGTGCTGTTCTGTACGGAGAGAGCGTTCCATATTGCCATTGACTGTTATAACGCCGCGTGGACCAGGCATCTTGAGCTTGAGATAAGCATAGTGTGGCACTGCATTGAATCGAGCAAACGCAGTTCGTCCGAGCAGTGCATGATAGCCACTGCGGAACGGGACGATATCGAAGATTAACTCCTCGCTTCGGAAGTTGTCAGGAGATCTGAAGACAACCTCTAATGTGATTGAGCCCGTACAGTGGGCTTCTACACCTGGTATGACTCCTTTAAAGGTAGTCCTTGTAGGCTTGATCCTTGATGGGTTAATGCCCATTTTCCACGTTGTATCCTGATAGAGCAGGTTGAGGCTGCTACTACCGTCCATAAGGACGCGAGTCAGGTGAAACCCATCAACTATTGGGTCTAAGACTAGTGCGGCTGAGCCCCCGTGACGGATACTGGTCGGGTGGTCCCGGCGATCGAAAGTGATCGGGCACGATGACCATGGCTTGAATTTTGGGGAGACTGGCTCTATCGCGTAGACGTCCCTAAGCGCACGCTTGCACTCCCTCTTTGGGATGTGGGTGGCATATATCATGTTCACCATTTTGACCTGAGGGGGAAACTTCTTCTATCCCCCTGTGTTCGGCTGCCGTGGCTCTTCGTCGTCGTCCTTGCTTTGCGATCCTTTTCCATGTTCTCGGTGTTTAATTTGCCAGCTAGTTTGAAAACCCAGCACTCTCTATTTGTATGAGTAGGAGGCTTGTCGGGGGTGCCGTGAATCTAGCATGGATGATCAAGTATGCGGTCCAAGCTGGATGGGCCCGAATTGTTCTTTTGGAATGGCTTCTTCCGTAGACCGGACTTAGAGCCACTGAATCCGGCGTTGACTGTCGTATCCTCAGTGTTGTCACCGCTATTTCGGCACTTGTATCTATTGCATCGAGACTTGTCTTTGTTATTTTTAACTTCAGGGGTGCCGGCGTCGCTTGGATTGTTTTTTCTACGGGACAACCAACTATCCTTGCCCGCACAAAAGCGGGTCATAAGTGCCATGAGGGCCGCCATGGATTTTGGCTTTTGTTGGCCGAGGTGGCGAGCGAGCCATTCGTCGTGGATGCTATGTTTGAAAGCTGCTAGAGCTTCAGTGTCCGGACAGTCAATGATTTGGTTCTTTTTAGTTAGGAACCTTGTCCAGAATTTCCTGGCAGACTCTTCGGGCTGCTGGACTATATGGCTTAAGTCATCAGCGTCCGGAGGTCGAACATGTGTACCTTGGAAGTTATCAAGGAAAGCCTCCTCCAAGTCCTCCCAACTGCCAATGGAATTGTCAGGCAGACTGTTTAGCCAATGCCGAGCAGCCCCCTTGAGTTTGAGAGGGAGGTATTTGATGGCGTGGAGGTCATCTCCACGTGCCATATGGATGTGGAGAATGAAGTCTTCGATCCACACCACAGGGTCCATGGTCCCATCGTATGATTCTATGTTCACGGGCTTGAATCCTTCGGGGAATTCGTGATCCAGGACCTCATCAGTGAAGCAATGAGGGTGTGCGAGGCCTCTATATCAGGCCGTATCATGACGCAGCTCTGATGAAGTCCGTCTACGGTGTCCGGCCTGCGCATGACTAGGTTTGTCACGTCAGAATAGGCGGCCGTTGTCACGTGTCGAGGTGCGTCCTCATGATCCGTAGATTGATCTGGTAGGTCCTTCTTTATTGTTCAGGTTCTGCCGAAGGTCATATGTATGGCCGTGGGCGAATTTACCTTTGCCTGAGTGACGAGGCAGGGCGGGCTGGTGTTCGGCATGGGTTGCCATTTTGTCCCGGCCACGCGGCGGCCGGTCAGCCGCACTGTACGATGGTGGTATATACTCCGGCGCCTCCTCATCGAACTGAGGTAGCAATTTACGTTTTGGGTAGCTTTTGGTTGGGCGCTTGAGGTTGTATTCTTCGGCTGCTAGGACATCAGTCCATTTATCATTGAGCAGATCCTGGTCAGCTTGAAGCTGCTACTGCTTCTTTTTCAGGCTCCTTGCAGTGGCTATTAGCTGGCGCTTGAAGCGCTCCTGCTCCAGAGGTTCCTCGGGCACGATGAAATCCTCGGTGCCAAGGCTCACCTCATCCTTGGAGAGCGGAAGATAACTGTTGTCCTCTGAATCTTTGTACGTGGCCTGTTTAACAAGGCTAACCTGCACATCTTCCCGTTTGTCTTGTTCGTTTGTTGTGTCGACGGGGTCTTCATTGTCTTCGGCACCTTCCGGAGTGTCATCTTCTCCTGTGCCGGTGTTGCTATCTTTACTGCGGTGTGACTTGGAGCAGCGCCACTGGCACCGGCGCTTGGACTATATTTCGGAAGGTTTATCCTCAACTGGGTCTTCCTTGTCGTCGCCGTTGTTTTCCTTTGGTGCATCCACCATGTATACGTCATACGAGGAAGTGGCCGTCCAGCGTCCGGTCAACTGCGGGTTCTGGTCTTCTTCTTTTCTGGCATCGTCGTCCATACAGTCGATGTCCTCGGAGTCGTAATCAAGTTCGTCGGTCAAATCCTCAACCGTGGCTATAAAAGTGGGTGGCGGGTGGGAAGCGAAATTCTCCATCGTCAGCCCCTAGTTCAAGCCGGATATAGTGCAGCTGAGAGTCCTCCGCTAAGGACAAACTTTTTAACGAGTTTAGCACGTCGCCCAGAGGCGAGTGCTGGAAGATGTCTGCGGCGCTGAATTTGAAGATCGATAAACAATCAAGCTCGGCATCCGCGGGCTTGTGTGGTTCAGAACCTACACCCGGAGACGAGTCCGGTGTTCCGGTGGCATAGGCATCGAGTGAGACCAGGTCCATGTGTGGCTCCAACGCCATTGAATCTGCGGCCTCCGTGGTGGGGTTAATTGAGGGAGTCCTGGATTAGGGGGTCTCTGGACAGCTGGACTATATCCCTTGGCCGGACTATTGGACTATGAAGATACAAGATTGAAGACTTCATCCCGTGACCAGATAGGACTCTACTTGGCGTGGAAGGCAAGCTAGGCAGTACGGATATGGATATCTCCTCCATTGTTACCAACCTTGTGTAACCCTAGCCCCCTCTAGTGTCTATATAAACCGGAGGGTTTTAGTCCGTAGGATAAGATACAATCATACCATAGGCTAGCTTCTAGGGTTTAGCCTCTCCGATCTCGTGGTAGATCAACTCTTGTAATACTCATATCATCAAGAATAAATCAAGCAGGACGTAGGGTTTTACCTCCATCAAGAGGGCCCGAACCTGGGTAAAACATCGTGTCCCTGCCTCCTGTTACCATCCGCCTTAGACGCACAGTTTGGGACCCCCTACCCGAGATCCGCCGGTTTTGACACCGACATTGGTGCTTTCATTGAGAGTTCCTTTGTGTCGTCGCCGTTAGGCTTGATGGCTCCTTCTATCATCGATAGCGATGCAGTCCAGGGTGAGACTTTTCTCCCCGGATAGATCTTTGTGTTCGACGGCTTCGCACTGTGGGCCAACTCGCTTGGCCATCTAGAGCAGATCGAAAGCTATGCCCCTGGCCATCAGGTCAGGTTTGGAAGCTTAAATTACACGGCCGATATCCGCGGAGACTTGATCTTTGATGGATTTGAGCCCCTGCCTTGTGCGCCACGCGGTCACCATGAGTACGATTTAGCTCTACCATCAGACCGTATTCAGGAGATCGCACCGGCAGCCGCTCCGAGCCTCAATTCAGAGCCAGTTGCGCCATCCATGGACGGGTGGATAGACCCCGTCACGGAGGCCGTATCCTCAGCGGCGATCGAGTTGAATATCGACCTTACCCTTCACTAGAGCCGTGTTGCCAAACTGCCGGATCCTTCCCCGGCCACGGACTCCGAACCGCCTGCGCCCGTGCCTATCAAATCCGACTGGGCTTCAATCATGGGGTTCACCTCCGCGGATATCTTTCAGCACTCTCCCTACGGCGACATACTGAATTCATTAAAGTCTCTTGCCTTGTCACGAGAGTCCTGGCCGAACTATGTCCGGCAGGATTGGGATGCGGATGACGAAGAAATTCGCCGCCCACCCACCACCCATTAGTAGCCACTGTCGATGACTTAATCAACATGCTCGACTTCGACTCTGAAGACATCGACGGTATGGACGACGATGCAGCAGACGAACAGGAACCACTGCCCACAGGGCACTGGACGCCCACTTCATCACATGACGTATACATGGTGGACACACCAAAAGAAAACGACGACAAGGAACGGAAGGATGCAACGAAGGGTTGTCCCCTCTAGAAGCAGTCAAAGCGGCGGCGTAAGCGCCGCTCCAAATCCTGCCTCGGTAGAAACAACGATCCTATAGACCCAGCGTTAGAGCAGGGTGAACCATCGCCGGACCATGGCAACACAGAGAATCAAACCGAACAACCCGACTCTGTCAAAGATAATAGCCCAGACGACATCACACCGGACAGACACTCGGAGCAACAGAATGCCCGTCAAAGGCTTGTTGCCACCGCGAGGAGTCTAAAAAAGCAGAAGAAAAGGCTCAAGGCTGCGCAAGACACACTCAGAATCAGATGGAGTAAAGTACTCAACACAGCAGTGAAGTACGGCGGTAATCGCCCCACCGAGAGCTACCCGAAGCGGAAGTTGCTACCTGAATTTGATGAGGAGGCCTTAGATCCCCCGCAACCAAAAATTAAAATGGCCATCTGGCCGGATAGACGACCTCACGGCCAACATAGAGCGGCAAACAATGCCGCACATAAGCCAATACGCGGTCCACGCGAGGGCTCGCATCAAAAGGACGGTGCAACCATATCCATCTATGGACCACGCAAGCGCGCTCCAGCATACGATGCAACACAACAAACATCCGAACAACGTGGTACACCCATATACAGGGGTGCTGCACACCCCCTATGTTTCACTGACGAGGTGCTGGACCATGAATTTCCAGAGGGATTCAAACCCGTAAACATAGAGGCATACGATGGAAAAACAGACCCTGGGGTCTGGATTGAGGACTATATCCTCCATATCCATATGGCTCGAGGAGATGATCTCCATGCCATTAAGTATTTACCCCTCAAACTCAAAGGGCCAGCTCAGCACTGTCTTAAAAGCCTCCTCGAAAGCTCCATTGGAAGCTGGGAAGAGCTCAAAGATGCTTTTCAGGCAAATTTTCAAGGGACTTATGTCCGACCTTCGGATGCGGACGATTTGAGTCATATAACTCAACAGCCTGGAGAGTCAGCCCGAAAGCTTTGGAACAGGTTTCTTACTAAAAAAGAACCAAATAGTCGACTGTCCGGACGCCGAAGCCTTGGCAGCTTTTAAGCACAGCGTCCGAGACGAATGGCTTGATAGACAACTCGGCCAAGAAAAGCCAAGAACAATGGCAGCATTAACAAACCTCATGAGCCGCTTTTGCACGGGCGAGGACAGCTGGCTAGCCCGATGCAGCACCAGCAACCCAAGTACATCCGAAGTTAGAGATGGAAATGGGAAATCACGACGCAGCAAAAATAATAAGCGCCGTAATAAAGAAGACATCCCGAAGAGCACGGCGGTAAACGCTGGATTCAGAAGCTCTCGGCCAGGTCAGCAAAAGCCGTCCTCTAAAGGCGCCAGAGATGAACTGTCCAGCCTAAACAAAATTCTGGACCAAATATGTCAGATCCATAGCTCCCCCGATAAACCTGCAAATCATACCCACAGAGAATGTTGGGTCTTCAAGCGGTCCGGCAAGCTCAATGCCGAACACAAGGGCAGGATACACCAAGCGAAGACGAGGATGAGCCTCGCAAGCAAAGCACTGGGGAACAGAAGAAATTTCCACCAGAAGTCAAAACAGTAAACATGTTACACGTGATAAAGGGGAGAAACAAAGCGGCACTCCCAGATAAATATTCCCAAGGGCCTATCACCGTGGAGTTCTGCCACTGGCCGTCTCAACCGATCACCTTCAACCATCAGGATTACTCAGTAAGTATCCGGCGCGCAGGATGGGCTGCCTTGGTATTAGACCCAATAATTGAAGGATACCTCTTCACATGAGTCATGATGGATGGTGGCCGTAGTCTAAACCTGATATATCAGGACACAGTCCGCAAAATGGGGATAGACCCAACAAAAATTCGCCACAGCAATACTACCTTTAGAGGAGTAACGCCAGGCTTAGGTGCTCATTGCACAAGCTCCCTGCTACTAGAGGTTATATTCGGCTTCCCTGATAACTTCTGTAGCGAAAATTTAACCTTCCACATTGCTCCGTTCCAAAGTGGCTATCAAGCACTACTTGGACGCGAAGCTTTCGCTCGCTTCAGCGCAATACCGCATTACGCTTCCCTCATGCTTAAGATGCCCGGTCCACGTGGCATTATTACAGTAAGTGGAAATATTGAGCGATCCCTGCACGCCGAAGAGAGTGCGGCGGCCTTGGCAGCTGCACACTAAAAAGGCCTCACCAACTAAAGCATTCGATAGGTCGTCAAGACCACGGACACGGTTAGACGAGTCCGATGCAGCTATATGTAATTCATATAGGTTTGATGGCCACACCCGTATTACAAATACAAGGGGCTCAACGCGCGCAGACAAGTGGCAATTTCTACTCATCTTGAATTGTACATGGTTTCTTTAAACCTACCTTTTTGCACGATAACTTTTCACCTAAGTTCCTCTCTTTTATAGATGACCATCGTGCTACACCCGTCCAGAATACGGCACAACGGAGACACGGGCGCAGACGTGCAACAGGACCCGTTCCAAGGATTGTTTTTAGATTAAGACCCTGCGTAAACCTTTCTTACTGTCTCCTGTTGATACACATCCCTCGGATTCTCAGTACTATTGAGAAGGATGCTGACGTCTTGGCATGTGGCCATGTCAGAATAATGCACGTACCTGGACACCAGGGGCTTCTTACAAAGGGCACTGTTTAGGCCCGGTTTATACCATAAAGACCGAATACCTTAGGGAGTGTTCGGCGTTGCGAGTTTGGCCTTATATGCATCAGCTCTGAATCATGTCTTTGGTCAAATGTTGGGTTTGCCCAGCTCTTGTGTTTTGCTGCCTTACGTTCCGCTCTATCGGCTAAGGCGGCACCAGGAGAACTATTGCGATTGTGCCCCGGTTCATCCGGACGAGCACCTCAGTAGAGAAAGCCGAAAACTGACTGTCATGATATAGCGTGAGGCTGGTCAACCACTCGATGACCTATCGGAATGTTAGAATTCCTCCGCCTTAACGAAGGGCCATTTCCCGGCCAGGCATGTACGCACCCCGAATTCGGGAGAGTGCGGAGCCACCAGGGGCTATATAGTAGCCCCACCGTGAAACTCCTATGGCTAAGTCAAAGTGTTAAAGCATTATAGTCTGGTTGCCTCGTTCGCTGCGCTATCACCTCCTTAATAGGACGAAGACGTTGGATTAAGTGTGAACACGCGTCTTCTGCGAACACCTCCGCATTGTATGCGTGGGGGTTGAAGCCGACGACTGCAATCTTTCAGGTTATATACATATATACATAAACGGCCGCACAAGAGGCATCATATTACTTTCAGGCAAAAGTATAAATACAGCCTTAATAAATTTCATAAACATTGTTTTTACAATGGGAATACATGTCACTTAAACATAATATTCTTCGAGCACTGGGCCTCTATCAAACGAGCACCCTCAAGAACTTCTTCGAAATAGTGCTCGGCAGCCACTCGGCCTATGGCTGAACCCTGTGCCGCAATAGTAGTGCATCCATCTCCGCCCAGTATGCTTTGACACGGGCAAGGGCCATCCGTGAGCCTTCTATGCACGCCGACCTCTTCATCGCATTAATACGCGACACCGCACCAAGGAACTGCTGCACCAAGCTGAAATAGTTGTTCGGCTTCGGCCTTTCCGGCCATAGATGATCTACGACGGACCGCATGGCGAGTCTGGACAATCTATTGAGTTCGGCCCATTCGGCAAGCTGATCAGTCAATGGGAGCGGACGCCCTGGAACGTTGAATTGCGACCAGAACAACTTGTCCACTTCATGATCTGTCTGATCTTGGAAGTATTCGGCCGCATCGATAGCGCTCGCCGCCAAGTCCAGATATGCGTCTGCCGAACTCCGCAGCCGATCTAGAGGGGCATACCGCGGATCTCCGAACTTCCTCCGTAGCATAAAAGGATTTCCAGCCGCAATATCCCCGGCTTCACACAGCTCTTCCTTCCTCGCTCTCATGGCAGAGTGGGTGTCTTTGGTTGCCATCATGGCCTTTTCAAGGTCCGTCGCCTGGTTTTCTTCTTCAAGGAAGTGGCAACGGTCGGCCGTGTCTTTTAATTTTACATCCATTTCGGCCATCTTCTCTTTGGTCTCGCCATGCGCGGCCTTCTCGGCTATTAAGTCTTCGGCCGCCTTTAAAGCGGCCACATTACTAATTCTTGCTTGTTCCTTGGCTCGAGCAAGTTCCGCCCGAAGGGTATCCACGGTGGCAGCTCCATCTGCAGTCACAACATATTAAAGATACTGGCGTTACGCTGCTCTTACTATGTCACATTCACCAGAAAATATCACTTAACTTGTGCCTCGTTAAGCCGCTTATTAACAAGCTCGATGGCGGCATCCGCCACATCCAGTTGCCGCTTTAGTTTGGCAATCTCATGAGTCCGGCCAGCCACCAGAGCTCCAGCCACCTGCACATAAAGGCGGTTTGGTTATTACCTGGGACTACGATCCTCTGTTCGCCGCCGTTCTCGACAACAACCAGAGTAGCAGGGGCTACTATCTACACAGGGCACACCTAAAAATGTGCGGTACTATCAAAAAGTATATCATTTCACGTACCTCAAAGCCCGTCAGTAGACTCATAAAGGCCTCATGCAATCCGCTTTCGGCGGACGAAATTATTTCCATCACCGTACCCATCAACATACGGTGTTCTTCCGAGATGGCCGCTCACTCCAACAGCTCCCTCAGTACGTCCGACCGCATACCAGACGGTGTCGGACTCTTCTGTTTGCTCTCTTCAAGAGCCGGATACTGGGGACTTTGGGTGACCATAGGATTATCTTCTAGCCTCACTGGACCCGGGGAGGCCCTCCGAGACGACACTTCAAGGTCGCCCGCTTCTTGAGCGGAGGAGTCCGAGGGAGGCGTTTCGCTCTCCATCATCTCTGGAAGAAGATCCCCCGAAGAGGAGCTTTGCTGAGAAGGGCTGAGATCCGAACTGCAAGATAAATGCTTCGGTTATTTTCCTTGGAAGAAAGGTAGAATATCTTTACTATCAAGTATTTTCGATAACTTACAACTCGTTAGAGGGCTGATCTCCGCACGGACTTTGTGTGGCAAGAGCACCCTTCGGGGCCGGACCCTCTGGTGGAGATTTCTTCTCCCGTTTGGAAGCCTTGGCTTTCGGATCTTCAGAGGCGGTCCTCTTCCTTCCCCGGGGCAAGAGAATGTCGGATTCTTCCCCTTTGTTATCCTCCCTCATGGAGGCGCTCATTCCCTCGGTTGGAATTGGTAGCGGTGGGGGCCCACTTTCGCCCTCATTATTCCCCCCTTTATCTTCCTTTGAGGGCTCCGGGCAAGGTGCTAGCTCGAGCATCTTTTCCAGTACCGGATTATCCAAACCCTCAAGAAGGGGTCCCGAACACCGAATCATCTTCGCCTTTGTTAGCCAGTCCTGGTCAAAGAGCGATTTCTCAGAATGACGTCACGATAAATGAAAGACGGTGTGTTCGGCTAGAGGATTACTTACTTGGTCGGCGGTGCGGTTGCTGCTCAGGCCCACGTCCTCGGTAGTATCCGGACACTCTATTTGGGGTCCGAAGAATGATTTATATATCTCCTCGTGCGTCAGGTCGAGGAAATTCTGAATAGTGCATGGTCCTTCTAGGTTGAACTATCACATGCGGAGGGGCCGGCGTTTGCAAGGCTGGACTCGACGAACCAGCATGACTTGCACCACCATAACCTGACTGAAATCTCCTTCGAAGAGATCTTGAATGCGGCTCTGCAGTATAGGTACCTCCTTGGCTAGACCCCAGCTCAGCCCTCTGCTAATCCATGACATCATTTGTGGTGGAGGGCCCGAGCGGAAAGCAGGGGCAGCCACCCACTTGGCACTTCTGGGAGCTGTGATGTAAAACCACTCCCGTTGCCATAATCCGGGCACCTCTGGAAAGGAACCCTTTGGCCTTGGAGCTCCAGCGATCTTGCTTATTAATGTGCCTCCGCACGCTACATGCTACCCCTCGACCATTTTCGGCTTCACATCAAAGGTCTTGAGCCACAGGCCGAAGTGAGGGGTAATGCGGAGGAAGGCCCCACATACGACAATAAATGCCGAGATGTGGAGAAAGGAGTCCGGGGCTAGATCATGGAAATCTAGCCCATAATAGCACATCAAACACCTAACGAAGGGATCCAGAGTGAGGCCTAGACCTCGGAGGAAGTGGGAGATGAACACAACGTTCTCGTTGGGTTCGGGAGTAGGGACGACCTGCCCTCGGGCAAGCAGCCGATGCGAAACCTCGGTGGTCAGGTATCTAGCCTCCCTCAACTTCTTGATATCCTCTTCCATAACGGAGGAGGGCATCCACTGGCCTTGAAGGCTAGATCTGGACATGATTGAAGGTCCGAAGCACCTAACCTGGGCTTTGGGTGTTAGAACTCGAGGCGGGGGAGGGATTCGATTGAGCACGGGAGGGAAAAAAGTAAAAGCCTTGTCCCTTTATAAAGAGGGTGAATATCAAGTGTCCTCCTAGTGGCCATTTGGGACTTGCCTAAAATCTAGGAGTCCTAGGCACGGTTGGGTTACCCACGATCGTATTGATGAGAATCCCGTAATTAGGGGAACACGATCTCTGTTTTGACAAGATGTGTCAAGAAACCGCCTCGCGTTATGTGTGGAGCTGGTTGAAGAAAAACAGTTCGAATAATCACTGAGCCATGGCCTGATGTCATGTTGCCAAAGTGTGGCAGCAGATTAAGATTTGTGGAAATATTATTGTCTCTACGGTGGTATGTGGAATTTATTTTGCAGGGCCGGACACTATCCTGGTATTCAAACTCTTCTGTGATGTGTTCGGAGGAGGAACCCGCCTTGCAATGCCGAAGACAACAGTGCATGCTGGACTCATCATCATTGAAGCCTGGTTCAGGGCCGACTCAGGGAGTCCTGGATTAGGGGGTCTCCGGATTTGGACTATGAAGATACAAGATTGAAGACTTCATCCCGTGTCCGGATAGGACTCTACTTGGCGTGGAAGGCAAGCTCGGCAGTACGGATATGGATATCTCCTCCTTTGTAACCGACCTTGTGTAACCCTAGCCCCCTCTGGTGTCTATATAAACCAGAGGGTTTTAGTCCGTAGGACAAGATACAATCATACCATAGGCTAGCTTCTAGGGTTTAGCCTCTCCGATCTCGTGGTAGATCAACTCTTGTAATACTCATATCATCAAGAATAAATCAAGCAGGACGTAGGGTTTTACCTCCATCAAGAGGGCCCGAACCTGGGTAAAACATCGTGTCCCCTGCCTCCTGTTACCATCCGCCTTAGACGCACAGTTCGGGACCCCCTACCCAAGATCCACTAGTTTTGACACCGACATTAATCCTCCCATCTTTGGATGGCGCGGCCTTCTCCGGCTCTAGGGCCAGAGCGGTTACAGGAGCGATCTCCTGGATGCGGCCCAATGATAGATTTAAGTCATGATCATCGAGGTGATCGGGAGCGGCTACCGCGGTATCGAATCCGGCGAAGATCAAGTCTCCATGGATGTCCGCGACGTAGTTCAAGCTCCCGAATCTGACCTGATGGCCAGGGGCGTAGCTTCCGATCTGCTCCAGATGGCCAGACGAGTTGGCCCGCGGTGCGAAGCCGCCGAACACAAAGATATGTCTGGGGAGGAAAGTTTCTCCGTAGATAGCGCCATTATTGACGATTGAAGCGGCCATCAAACCTTTCAACGACAGCACAGAGGAACTGTCAATGAAAGCACCAATGACGGTGTCAAAACCGGCGGATCTCGGGTAGGGGGTCCCGAACTGTGCGTCTAAGGTTGATGGAAACATGAGACAAGGGACACGAGTTTACCCAGGTTCGGGCCCTCTCTATGGAGGTAATACCGTACTTCCTGCTTGATTGATTTTGATGGATATGAGTGTTACAAGAGTTGATCTACCATGAGATCGTAATAGCTAAACCCTAGAAGTCTAGCCTGTATGACTATGGTATTGAGTATCCCCTATCCGGACTAAGTCCTCCGGTTTATATAGACACCAGGGGGATCTAGGATTACATAGAGTCGGTTACATAATATGGAATCTTCATAGTTGTTCGCCAAGCTTGTCTTCCACGCCAAGGAGAGTCCTATCCGGACACGGGTGTAGTCTTCGGTCTTTGTATCTTCGCAGCCCATCAGTCCGACCCATAGATAACAGGCCGGACGTGCGAGGACCCCTTAGTCCAGGACTCCCTCAGTGCCCCCTCCCCCGTATGTAAAGGAGTGGAGGAGGGGAGAGGCCAGCTCTCCTAGGCATGCCCCGAGGGGAGTCCTACTCCCACCAGGAGTAGGACTCCAACCCTTCCAAGAGTAGGAGTAGGAGAGAGGGAAGGAGGAGAGAGGGGGAAGAAAAGGGGGGTGCCTCCCCTCTCCTTGTCCAATTCGGACTAGATGGGGAGGGGGCGCGGGGCCTACCCTAGGCGCCCCTCCTCTTCTCCACTAAGGCCCAATAGGCCCATTACACTCCCCGAGGGGTTCCGGTAACCCCCCGGTACTCCGGTATTTGTCCGAACTTGCCCGGAACCATTCCGAAGTTCAAACATAGTCATCCAATATATCAATCTTTATGTATCGACCATTTAGAGACTCCTCGTCATGTCCATGATCATATACGGGACACGAAACTACCTTCGGTACATCAAAACACATAAACTCATATTACCGATCGTCACCGAACGTTAAGCGTGCGGACCCTACGGGTTAGAGAACTATGCAGACATGACTGAGACTCCTCTCCGTTCAATAACCAATAGCGGAACCTGGATGATCATATTGGCTCCTACATATTCTACGAAGATCTTTATCGATCAAACCGCATAACAACATACCTTGTTCCCTTTGTCATCGGTATGTTACTTACCCGAGATTCGATCGTCGGTATCTCAATACCTAGTTCAATCTCGTTACCGGCAAGTCTCTTTACTCGTTCCATAATGCATCATCCCATAACTAACTCATTAGTTACATTGCTTGCAAGGCTTATAGTGATGTGCATTACCGAGAGGGCCCAGAGATACCTCTCCGACAATCGGAGTGACAAATCCTAATCTCGATCTATGCCAACTCAACAAGTACCATCAGAGACACCTGTAGAGCACCTTTATAATCACACAGTTACGTTGTGATGTTTGGTAGCACACAAAGTGTTCCTCCGATACTCGGGAGTTGCATAATCTCATAGTCATAGGAACATGTATAAGTCATGAAGAAAGCAATATCAACAAACTAAATGATCATCGTGCTAAGCTAACGGATGGGTCAAGTCAATCACATCATTCTCTAATGATGTGATCCCGTTAATCAAATGAAAACTCATGTCTATGGTTAGTAAACATAACCATCATTGATTCAACGAGCTAGTCAAGTAGAGGCAAACTAGTGACACTCTATTTGTCTATATATTGACACATGTACTAAGTTTCCGGTTAATACAATTATAGCATGAATAATAAACATTTATCATGGTACAAGGAAATATAAATAACAACTTTATTATTACCTCTAGGGAAAATTTCCTTCAGTCTCCCACTTTTACTAGAGTCAATAATCTAGATTACACAGTAATGATTCTAACACCCATGGAGTCTTGGTGCTGATCATGTTTTGCTCGTGAGAGAGGCTTAGTCAACGGGTCTACAACATTCAGATCCATATGTATCTTGCAAATATCTATGTCTCCCTCCTTGACTTGATCACGGATGGAATTGAAGCGTCTCTTGATGTGCTTGGTTCTTTTGTGAAATTTGGATTCCTTTGCCAAGGCAATTGCACCAGTATTGTCACAAAAGATTTTCATTGGACCCGATGCACTAGGTATGACACCTAGAGCGGATATGAACTCCTTCATCTAGACTCCTGCATTTGCTGCTTCCGAAGCAGCTATGTACTCCGCTTCACACGTAGATCCCACCATAACCCTTTGCTTAGAACTGCACCAACTAACAGCTCCAGTGTTCAATAAAAACACGTATCCGGTTTGTGACTTAGAGTCATCCGGATCAGTGTCAAAGCTTGCATCAA
The DNA here is from genome assembly GCF_018294505.1 of Triticum aestivum. Classification (NCBI taxonomy): domain Eukaryota; kingdom Viridiplantae; phylum Streptophyta; class Magnoliopsida; order Poales; family Poaceae; genus Triticum; species Triticum aestivum. The sequence goes on along the minus strand of NC_057809.1, from coordinate 198,047,744 downwards.
TGTAACCATTTACGACGAGCTCTTTGTCACCTCCATAAACGAGAAACATATCCTTAGTCCTTTTCAGGTATTTTAGGATGTTCTTGACCGTTGTCCACTGATCCACTCCTGGATTACTTTGGTACCTCCCTGCTAAACTAATAGCAAGGTACACACCAGGTCTGGTACACAGCATCGCATACATGATAGAGCCTATGGCTGAAGCATAGGGAACACCTTTCATTTTCTCTCTATCTTCTGCAGTGGTCGAGCATTGAGTCTGACTCAACTTCACACCTTGTGACACATGAAAGAACCCTTTCTTTGCTTGATCCATTTTGAACTTTTTCAAAACTTTATCAAGGTATGTGCTTTGTGAAAGTCCAATTGAGCATCTTGATCTATCTCTATAGATCTTGATGCCCAATATATAAGCAGCTTCACCGAGGTCTTTCATTGAAAAACTCTTATTCAAGTATCCTTTTATGCTATCCAGAAATTCTATATCATTTCCAATCAACAATATGTCATCCGCATATAATATTAGAAATGCTACAGAGCTCCCACTCACTTTCTTGTAAATACAGGCTTCTCCAAAAGTCTGTATAAAACCATATGCTTTGATCACACTATCAAAACGTTTATTCCAACTCCGAGATGCTTGCACCAGTCCATAGATGGATCGCTAGAGCTTGCACACTTTTTTAGCACCCTTTGGATCGATAAAACCTTCAGGTTGCATCATATACAAGTCATCCCCCAGAAATCCATTCAGGAATGCAGTCTTTCATCCATTTGCCAAATTTCATAATCATAAAATGCGGAAATTGCTAACATGTTTCGGACAGACTTAAGCATCGCTACGGGTGAGAAGGTCTCATCGTAGTCAACTCCTGAACTTATCGAAAACCTTTCGCAACAAGTCGAGCTTTGTAGATAGTAACATTACCGTCAACGTCAGTCTTCTTCTTGAAGATCCATTTATTCTCGATGGCTTCCCGATCATCCGGCAAGTCAACCAAAGTCCATACTTTGTTCTCATACATGGATCCCATCTCAGATTTCATGGACTCAAGCCATTTTGCGGAATCTAGGCTCATCACCGCTTCCTTATAGTTTGTAGGTTCGTCATGGTCAAGTAACATGACCTCCAGAACAGGACTACCATACCACTCTGGTGCGGATATTACTCTGGTTGACCTACGAGGTTCGGTAGTAACTTGATCAGATGTTTCATGATAATCATCATTAGCTTCCTCACTACTGGTGTAGGAATCACTTGAACTGATTTCAGTGATGAACTACTTTCCAATAAGGGAGAAGGTACAATTACCTCATGAAGTTCTACTTTCCTCCCACTCACTTCTTTCGAGAGAAACTCCTTCTCTAGAAAGGATCCATTCTTAGCAACGAATATCTTGCCTTCGGATCTGTGATAGAAGGTGTACCCAACAGTCTCCTTTGGGTATCCTATGAAGACACATTTCTCCGATTTGGGTTCGAGCTTATCATGTTGAAGCTTTTTCACATAAGCATCATAGCCCGAAACTTTAAGAAACGACAACTTGGGTTTCTTGCCAAACAACAATTCATAAGGTGTCGTCTCAACGGATTTAGATGGTGCCCTATTTAACGTGAATGCAGCTGTCTCTAAAGCGTAACCCCAAAACGATAGCGGTAAATCAGTGAGAGACATCATAGATCGCACCATATCTAGTAAAGTACGATTACGACGTTCGGACACACCATTACGCTGTGGTGTTCTAGGTGGCGTGAGTTGCGAAACTATTCCACATTGTTTCAAATGAAGTCCAAACTCATAACTCAAATATTCGCCTCCACGATCATATCACAGAAACTTGATTTTCTTGCTACGATGATTTTCCACATCACTCTGAAATTCATTGAACTTTTCAAATGTTTTGGACTTATGTTTCATTAAGTAGATATACCCATATCTGCTCAAATCATCTATGAAGGTGAGAACGATATCCGCCGCGAGCTTCAATGTTCATTGGACCACATACATCTGTATGTATGATTTCCAATAACTCTGTAGCTCGCTCCATTGTTCCGGAGAATGGCGTTTTAGTCATCTTGCCCATGAAGCATGGTTCGCAAGTACCAATTGATTCATAATCAAGTGATTCCAGAAGTCCATCAGAATGGAGTTTCTTCTTGCGCTTAATACAACCTAAACGGCAATGCCACAAATAAGTTGCACTATCATTATCAACTCTGCATCTTTTGGCCTCAATACTATGAACATGTGTATCACTACTATCAAGATTTAGTACAAATAGACCAATCATCAGGGGTGCATGACCATAAAAGATATTACTCATATAAATAGAACAACCATTATTCTCTGATTTAAATGAATAACCGTCGTCTCGCATCAAACAAGATCCAGATATAAAGTTCATGCTCAATGCTGGCACCAAATAACAATTATTTAGGTCTAATACTAATCCCGAAGGTAGATGTAGAGGTAGCGTGCCGACGGCGATCACATCGACTTTGGAACCATTTCCCATGCACATCGTCACCTCGTCCTTAGCCAATCTTTTCTTAATCCGTAGCCCCTGTTTCGAGTTGCAAATGTTAGCAACTGAACCAGCATCAAATACCCAGGCACTACTGCGAGCATTAGTAAGGTACACATCAATAACATGTATATCAAATATACCTTTCACTTTCCCATCCTTCTTCTCCACCAAATACTTGGGGCAGTTCTGCTTCCAGTGACCAGTTCCTTTGCAGTAGAAGCACTCAGCCTCAGGCTTAGGTCCAGACTTGGGTTTCTTCACTTGAGCAGCAACTGGCTTGCTGTTCTTCTTGAAGTTCCCCTTCTTTCCTTTACCATTTTCTTGAAACTGGTGGTCTTTTTGACCATCAACACATGATCCTCCTTCTTGATTTGTACCTCCGCAGCCTTTAGCATTGCGAAGAGCTCGGGAATCATCTTATCCATCCCTTGCATATTATAGTTCATCATGAAGCTCTTGTAGCATGGTGGCATTGATTGAAGAACTCTGTCAGTGACACTATCATCAGGAAGATTAACTCCCAGTTGAGTCAAGTGGTTGTGGTACCCACACATTTTGAGTATATGTTCACTGACAGAACTATTCTCCTCCATCTTGCAGCTGTAGAACTTATTGAAGACTTCATATCTCTCAATCCGGGCATTTTCTTGAAATATTAACTTCAACTCCTGGAACATCTCATATGCTCCATGACGTTCAAAACGTCGTTGAAGTCCTGGTTCTAAGCCGTAAAGCATGGCACACTAAACTATCGAGTAGTCATCAACACGCGACTGACAGGCATTCACAATGTCTGGAGTTTCCGGCGCGGGTGGTACACCTAGCGGTGCTTCCAGGATGTAATTCTTCTGTGCAACAATGAGGATAATCCTCAAGTTACGGACCCAGTCCGTGGAGTTGCTACCATCATCTTTTAACTTAGCTTTCTCTAGGAATGCATTAAAATTCAACGGAACAATAGCACGGGCCATCTATCTACAATAACATAGACATGCAAAATACTATCAGGTACTAAGTTCAGGATAAATTAAAGATCAGTTAATCAAATTACTTAAGAACTCCCACTTAGATAGGCATCTCTCTAATCATCTAAGTGATCACGTGATCCATATCAACTAAACCATGTCTGATCATCACGTGAGATGAAGTAGTTTTCAATGGTGAACATCACTATGTTGATCATATCTACTATATGATTCACGCTCGACATTTCAGTCTCCAGTGTTCCGAGGCCATATTTGCATATGCTAGGCTCGCCAAGTTTAACCCGTGTATTCCGCGTGTGCAAAACTGGCTTGCACCTGTTGTATGTGAACGTAGAGCTTATCACACCCGATCATCACGTGGTGTCTCGACACGACGAACTTTAGCAACGGTGTATACTCAGGGAGAACACTTATACGTTGAAATTTAGTGAGAGATCATCTTATAATGCAACCGCCGAACTAAGCAAAATAAGATGCATAAAGGATAAACATCACATGCAATCAATATAAGTGATATGATATGGCCATCATCATCTTGTGCCTTTGATCTCCATCTCCAAAGCACCGTCATGATCACCATCGTCACCGGCTTGACACCTTGATCTCCATCGAAGCATCGTTGTCGTCACGCCAACTATTGCCTCCACGACTATCTCTACCGCTTAGTGATAAAGTAAAGAAATTACATGGCGATTGCATTTCATACAATAAAGCGGCGACCATATGGCTCCGGCCAGTTGCCGATAACAGTGTTAGAAAACATGATCATCTCATACAATAAAATTTAGCATCATGTATTGACCATATCACATCACAACATGCCCTGCGAAAACAAGTTAGACGTCCTCTACTTTGTTGTTGCAAGTTTTACGTGGCTGCTACGGGAATAGCAAGAACCGTCCTTACCTACGCATCAAAAACCACAACACGGTATAGAGATTGCTTTTTGATCTTGAGAAAGAACCCTGTTCATTGAATCCAATTCAACCAAAGCTTGAGAAACAGACACCCACTAGCCATATGTGTGCGAAGCACGTCGGTAGAACCTGTAACATCCCAAATTTTCAATTTGGAATGTTATACACTAGATCATCATGCATATCATATTTTATTTTGCATTTTTGGTTGATCCTAGAAATTCTACGCAACTCAATGACCCCCGGAGAGAGTTGGGGATTTCGTTATTTTCATATTTGAGTTCTCTCAAATTTTGAGAATAGGATCATTTGATTTTATTTATTTTATCATCAATTATTTCTATTACAAAAATATGAGAGAGGGAATAAAATGACTTTCCCAAAATAAAGAAATATTGAGGATTTAATAATAAAATCAAATAAGATTTTATTTCGGAGTTTTCGGGTGTTTTATTTGAATTTAGGAAAAAAATGCGTTTTTCAAAATTGCATTTAGGTCGCAAATAAATATTCACCTTGTGCGGCTTGATTTTAGAAGCCCGTGAAAATTTATTTCGGAATTTTTGGAGTCCGTTTAGTATTTCTTTTTATTTTTCTTCCGAGCGGAATAAAAAAAACGAACCGACCTACGGGCCGTGTCCGACTAGGACTCCAGCCCGAGTGGGGGCCTTTATAAGCCGGGGCAGCCCACCCCGAGGGAAACCCTAGCCAGCCCCCAGCGCAGCCGCCGCCCCGCCCTAGCCGCTGCCGGATCCTGCCGCCGAGGTTCATCGCGCCTCGTTTTCCGTGCCGTCGTAAAAAATTCGGTGTTTGTCGTTTTTCTTTTTCTCGGATTAAATCCGCGATTTTTCTGATCGTGATTCCTGATCCGATTTTCGTTTTAGTATAACTTTTCGCTCGTTTATCGGAATCAGGCGATTCAAGCGCCTAGAGTTTCATCTCGAAACCCTCTATCCGTTTAACCAACTTAAACAAGTTTTTGCCACTGTAAAATTTGCCCTAGATCCAATTACTAGAAAGAAGTTGTTTTCTTTCGCCGTTTGACTTTCGTTGCTTCGTTCAATTTGATTCTTTTTGCCAACCGGAGTTCTTAAGATGAACCTTCTGGTTAGATCTCTTATTTGAGTTTTTCCTGTGCATTAGATGAGTACTTATTGTATGCTTGTTTGTTTCTTTGCGATAGAGTACCCGGAGTGTGCCGCCTGTTACTTCGAATCGTTAGGTTTCGCGGATCATCAACAAGGCAAGTAACACTTTGATCATACCTTTTCTACTACCCAGTTTTATTGCATTAGATCAATCCTCACACATTGCATGATTAGGATCTAATTAAATTGTGGGCTGGGAAGTAGATGAGGTAGTACCTATTACCTGTTATTATCAAACCTTTGGGAGTTACTTCTACGTTTGCTTATTATGCCATGCTATGCTAGTAGACGTGGATTGGGTTAGTGATATCCATGACAGATGTGAGATTGTTAATTAATGGTTTATCTAAGGTGGAAATTTAAACACACATCTGGGTGGATTGAGGCACCTGGGTATTCCAGGACTTGCCTGTTTTCTTTTGGACCGCCACCCAGGCTCAAAGGGATCATGAGACTATTCATACTAGAAACTTCCGTGTGCAACCACAAGCTATTATGGGCTCTAGCATAGTTGACTAAGTTGTGCAAACTCTTACAGTGGTAGACTAGGAGATGTAGGGGATGTAGGTGGTACGGTCTACCTGATCATAAGGTGCTAGCGCTTCTGAAAGACTATGTCTTGGTCCTCCGTCTTCTCAAACACCATGTAGTGCGAGAAACCAAACGGAGGCGATCGAGTCTTGTGGGGAAAAGTGCGCAAACCTCTGCAGAGTGTAATAAACTAATCATGATTAGCCGTGTCCCCGGTTATGGACATCTGGAGTATCTAGTACTTGGATTATCATGTGAATCTCAACATGTTACTCCTAATTAATGTTGTTGGGTTATGTTTAATGATGATGCTTAATTGGGATTGAGAATGCTGTCAACCATTCTCAATATTTAACAACCACCATGATAGTAATTAAATTTTATTCCTTTGAAGTAGGGAAAAATTGGCTTTACGCAAAACTGTAACCATAGAGCTTTCCACGAGCCAAATATGCATATAGTATAGTTGTTTCATTCCATTACTCTCTATGTGTTACCTTGCCAGCATATTCCATGTGCTGACCCGTTTTTGGGCTGCAACGTTAATGTTGCAGACTTTTCAGATGACGATTAAGGAGTTTTTAGGTCATGGTTCTATACTCAGTGATGCCGTTGGAGTTGATGGACTCACTTATCTTCCAAGCCTTCCGCTGTTATCGTTATTAGATGGCCTTAAGCCATATTTATTGTAATAAGTTCTCTTATGAGAAACTCGATGTAATAAGTGTGTGATTGCTACTCTGCTATAAATCCTCCGAGTACTGTGTGGTGTCAGCATTACTGATCTAGGGATGACACTGGAGCACAGAGATCAGACTGTTTGAGGTCTGGTCGCTACAAAGATGGTATCAGAGCACACGCTGACTGTAGGACACGACCACTAAGCACAAGACCTAGATCACTATTCACTCTCTTCTCTTCTGACCTCTCATCTTTTCTACTCTTTAGGATGGCGGATGCAAGGAACAAGTTCACACAACCGGATGAAGATACACCCTTTGGACGACATTTGAAGGAAGTCGCTAGATACCTAAACATAGGAGTACAAGCTTCACCAGAACCTACAAGGCCACTTTACCTGAAGAAGAGCGCTGGATGATTCAAGTTCAAGTTCTAGGAAGGACGTTCATGCCAGTCACTGAGCCCATATAGTTTTCTTTTGATGCACCAACTTGGAGTCTTGGAAAGAGCATGGCAGCTCACATCGCCATGGGACGCATTGGAGAAGTCTACCGCAAGGATCTCAAGGATACTATCTACCAGATTTGTGGGCGCCAAGATGAGCACTGGGAGATGATTAGCACCAGGAAGGATAAATCAATTACAGCTTTTATCCAGGAGTTAAACCAGCACATTCGACGACAGGAGAACCAGATGTGCGCCGACATGATTGATCTGAAGAAGGCTAAGACTAGAATCAAGGAACTGGAGGAAGAACTCAAGGCTACACGTGAAGATTATGAAGAAGAAATTGAAGTATTGGTGGATAAGAATGCCGGCCTAACTATGAAGCTAGCAGTATTTATGGGAGGCCCTACGCCAGTAGATGAAGACGAAGAACCCAAGGAGATTAGCCCGGAAGACTACATCATCATCGACGGCACCGACTCAGAAGTAGATAGTAGCGATGATGACTATGTTGATGAAGCTGGAGCAGATATTATGGAGTCAACGACCGTAGAATATTTCTAGTAGACCACCTCATCAGTAGTAGTAGTCCACCATGTAAATATAGTAGTCCGAGCACTTTTGCAATAGATAGATCGATTGTATGCCCTTGTTTGATTGATTGAAGTGAATTGTTTGCTTTTGCCTCATGTGCATATGGGTAGTGTTTTCTCTTTAGACCCCTCTATTCTTATATCTCATCTTTTCTAAACCCTCGGATGCCTCCGAGACGTGACCCCGGATTTGCCTTTCCACCGGAGCTCACCCAGTTGATCCAGCAACAGAACACATTGATGTAGTTGCTAGTCCAGAATCAGAATCAAGGGAACAACAACAACAACCCACCACCACCACCACCACCACCTGTTGACCACTTAGCCCATTTTCTTAGGCTGAATCCGCCGGTGTTTTCCAGTAGCACCGAGCCGATAGTAGCAGATGATTGGTTCCGCAAGACAGCTAGGGAGTTGACCACAGCAGGATGCATAGATGCGGAGAAGGTGAAGTTTGCCGCACATCAGTTAGAAGGACCCGCAGCATCATGGTGGGAGAATTTCACAGCCACTTTCCCAGTCGACACTGTCACATGGGACTAGTTTCAGCAGGCTTTTCATACTGCACACATTTCAGCAGGAGCTATGGCCATGAAGAAGCGTGAGTTTTGCAACTTGCGCCAAGGAGGAAGGACAGTTGGCCAGTATGTGGAGGAATTTAGTAAGCTAGCACGTTATGCCCCAGATGACGTCGCTACGGATGCAGCTAAGCAGGAGAAGTTTCTGGAAGGACTGAATGATGAGTTGAGCATGCAGTTGATGGTAGCAACCTTCAACAACTACCAGGAGTTGGTAGATCGTGCTCTTATGATTAAAGGGAAGCAGCATCAAATTGAGAATCGTAAGAGGAAGTATGGACAAGGAAAATATAATTCAGGAGCTCAGCAGAAGCCACGTTTTACCCCTAGACCAGGAGGACATTTTCAGCATACCCATGGAGGAGGTAGCTCGCACAATCACAATGACACCAAGAATGGTAATGGCAATGGAGGAAGCAACGGCCAGAACCGCACCAACCCCTCAACCCCAGCCAAGAAGGACTTGAGCCAAGTGACTTGCTTTAAGTGTTCGAAGACCGGACATTATGCCAATGAATGTCCTCAAGGCCAAAATGGCAATGGAAGTTCTGGGAAGAAGCCGAACCCTTTTAACAGGGGACAGGTGAACCATGTTAGCGTGGAGGAGGTTGAAGCTTAGCCTGATGCAGTAATAGGTAAGTTTTTGGTTAAGTCATTTACTGCACTCGTCCTTTTTGATACTGGCGCATCGCATTCATACATCTCAAGGGGATTTGTGGATAAGTATAACCTACCAACCCAAGACCTTAGGTCACCCATGTTAGTAACCTCGCCCAGAGCAGAGTATGTGGCTAGTCTATGGTGTGATCAGTTACCATTAATGATTGGTAACTATGTTTTTCCCTCAGACCTAATAGTATTGGAATCTCAAGGATTGGATGTGATATTAGGCATGGATTGGCTATCAAAGTATGAAGGGAATATTGAATGTGTTAGTAAGTCAATTTTGCTTACCACCCCAGAAGGGAGAAGGATCAAGTATGTATCCCGGCATGTGCCAAAGAGGACTCAAGTAAATTGCCTAACAGGAGTTGTGCAGGAGGAAGTACTAGTAGTAAGGGATTTCCCTGAAGTATTTCCAGAGGAGTTGCCAGGCATGCCACCCGATAGAGATATTGAGTTTTTGATTGAGCTATTGCCAGGCACAGGGCCAATATCAAAGAGACCATATAGGATGCCAGCAAAGGATTTGGTGGAAATTAAGAAGCGGATTAAGGAGTTACTGGATAAGGGATACATTCGCCCAAGTTCTTCACCTTGGGGATCGCCAGTACTTCTAGTGGAGAAGAAGGATGGATCGTTAAGGATGGTTGTTGATTATCGAGGATTGAATGAAGTAACGATCAAAAACAAGTACCCACTACCTATGATCAATGATCTGTTTGATCGATTGCAAGGAGCTAAGGTATTTTCCAAGATCATTCTGCGATCAGGATACCACCAGTTGAAGATTCGAGAACAGGATATTCCGAAGACAAATTTTACCACCAGATATGGGCTGTATGAGTATACCGTTATGTCATTTGGTCTGACTAACGCACCTGCCTATTTTATGAACATGATGAACAAAGTGTTTATGGAGTTCTTCGATAAGTTCGTCGTAGTGTTCATTGATGATATCCTGGTTTATTCGAAGAATGAAGAGGAGCATAAGGAGCATTTGCATTTGGTACTTGGAAAGCTCAGAGAACATCAATTATATGCCAAGTTCAGCAAATGTGAGTTTTGGTTGAAGGAAGTAGGATTCCTCGGACATGTTATATCTGGATAAGGTATAGCAGTAGATCCCGCTAAAGTTGAAACCGTGACCAAGTGGGAAGCCCCAACAACAGTTGGAGAGATTCGGAGTTTTCTTGGACTCGCAGGATACTACCGGAGATTTATTGAGAATTTCTCAAAGATTGCGAAGCCTATGACTGAGTTGTTGAAGAAAGATACCAAGTTCATATGGACGAAGGAATGTGAGGCTAGTTTCCAGGAGTTGAAGAAACGTTTGGTTACCTCACCAGTGTTGATTTTGCCAGACCAAACCAAGGATTATGAGGTGTATTGCGACACTTCACGTCGAGGACTTGGAGCAGTGCTTATGCAGGAAGGGAGAGTTGTTTCATATGCCTCAAGACAACTGAAGCCTCATGAGTTGAATTATGCTACGCATGATTTGGAGTTAGCAGCCGTAGTGCATGCCTTGAAAACATGGAGACATTTTCTCATTGGAAATCATTGTGAAGTGTACACGGATCATAAGAGTTTGAAGTACATTTTCACATAGAAGGAGTTAAATCTCAGACAAAGGAGATGGTTGGAGCTTATCAAGGATTATGATATGAAATTGCATTATCATCCTGGAAAGGCTAATGTAGTAGCAGACGCATTAAGCCGCAAGAGCCATGTCAATACGTTAATGACGGGAGAAATACCCAAGGAGTTAGCAGAAAATCTTCGTGAACTATGTTTGGAAATAGTTCCGAGAGGCTATGTAGCAGCATTGGAGATTCAGTCAACCTTGATGGATAAAATCAGGGAAGCTCAGAAAGCTGACAAAGAGATTGCCGCTATAAAGGAGAAACTGAGCAAAGGAAAAGCTAAAGGATTTCGTGAGGATGAGCACGACACCCTATGGTTTGAAGACCGTGTTTACGTGCCCAATGACCCGGAGATCAGGAAGTTGATTTTGCAAGAGGCACACGATTCACCGTATTCAATTCACCCAGGAAATACCAAGATGTATCTGGATTTGAAGGATATTTTCTGGTGGACCGGAATGAAGAAGGATATTGCGGAGTATGTAGCAGTTTGTGATGTATGTCAGAGAGTAAAGGCAGAGCATCAGAAGCCAGCAGGATTGTTACAACTGTTGCCGATACCCGAATGGAAGTGGGATAAGCTAGGCATGGATTTTATCACGGGATTGCCCAGGATTCGTTCAGGCTATGACTCGGTTTGGGTTGTAGTTGATCGATTGACGAAAGTAGCTCATTTCATCCCAGTAAAGACCACTTACACCAGTACTAAGTTAGCACAGATATACATGACCAGGATCGTATGTCTGCATGGAGTTCCAAGGAGTATCGTATCAGATAGAGGAACCCAGTTTACCTCAAAGTTCTGGAAGTAGTTGCACGAAACTTTGGGTACCAGGCTAGAATTCAGTACAACTTTTCATCCACAGATAGATGGACAGACCGAGAGAGTCAATCAGATTTTGGAGGATATGCTGAGAGCTTGTGCGCTAGATTACGGATCTAGTTGGGACGATAATTTGCCATATGCAGAGTTCTCTTACAACAACAGTTACCAAACCAGTTTAAAGATGGCCCCTTTCGAAGCTTTGTACGGAAGGAGGTGCAGGACACCGCTGTCATGGGACGAAGTTGGAGACCGCCAGTTGTTTGGACCTGACTTGATTAAAGAGTCTGAACAGAAGGTGAAGTTGATTCCCGATAGGCTCAAGGTAGCCCATTCCAGACAGAAGAGTTATGCGGATTCTAAACGCAAGGAGACAGTTTACGAAGTTGGAGATAGAGCTTATCTTCGAGTATCACCACTTCGAGGAACAAAGCGTTTTGGAGTTAAAGGGAAGTTAGCGCCACGATTTGTAGGACCATATCGAGTTTTGAAGCGTATAGGAGAAGTGGCCTACAAGTTGGAATTGCCCGAAGGATTGTCAGGAGTACATGATGTGTTCCACGTTTCTCAGTTAAAGAAATGTCACGCGGAGATGGCTGACATACCGTTGAGAGATACAGTGCCTTTGGAAACTATTCAGTTGGATAAAGATTTGACCTACGAGGAGAAACCAATTAAGATCCTCGAGTTTGCCAACCGAGTTACTCGCAACAAGGTTATTAAGTTTTGTAAAGTTCAGTGGAGCCACCACACGGAGGATGAAGCCACCTGGGAGCGACAGGAAGATTTGCTCAAAGACCACCCTCACCTATTTTCTAGCCAACCCGAATCTCGAGGGTGAGATTCATCTTAAGGGGGTAGGTTTGTAACATCCCAAATTTTCAATTTGGAATGTTATACACTAGATCATCATGCATATCATATTTTATTTTGCATTTTTGGTTGATCGTAGAAATTCTACGCAACTCAATGACCCGCGGAGAGAGTTGGGGATTTCGTTATTTTCATATTTGAGTTCTCTCAAATTTTGAGAATAGGATCATTTGATTTTATTTATTTTACCATCAATTATTTCTATTATAAAAATATGAGAGAGGGAATAAAATGACTTTCCCAAAATAAAGAAATATTGAGGATTTAATAATAAAATCAAATAAGATTTTATTTCGGAGTTTTCCGGTGTTTTATTTGAATTTAGGAAAAAATGCGTTTTTCAAAATTGCATTTAGGTCGCAAATAAATGTTCACCTTGTGTGGCTTGATTTTAGAAGCCCATGAAAATTTATTTCGGAATTTTTGGAGTCTGTTTAGTATTTCTTTTTATTTTTCTTCCGAGCAGAATAAAAAAACGAACTGACCTACGGGCCTTTATAAGCCGGGGCAGCCCACCCCGAGGGAAACCCTAGCCAGCCCCCATCCCAGCCGCCGCCCCGCCCTAGCATCCACCGCCAGATCCCGCCGCCGAGGTTCGTCGCGCCTCGTTTTCCGTGCCGTCATAAAAAAATCGGCGTTCATCGTTTTTCTTTTTCTCGGATTAAATCCGCGATTTTTCTGATCGCCATTCCTGATCCGATTTTCATTTTAGTATAACTTTTTGCTCGTTGATCGGAATCAGGCGATTCAAGCGCCTAGAGTTTCGTCTCAAAACCCTCTATCCGTTTAACCAACTTAAACAAGTTTTTGCCACTGTAAAACTTGCCCTAGATCCAGATTACTAGAACAAAGTTGTTTTCTTTCGCCGTTTGACTTTCGTTGCTTCGTTCGATTTGATTCTTTTTGCCAACCGGAGTTCTTAAGATGAACCTTCTGGTTAGACCTCTTATTTGAGTTTTTCCTGTGCATTAGATGAGTACTTATTGTATGCTTGTTTGTTTGTTTGCGATAGGGTACCCGGAGTGCACCGCCTGTTACTTCGAATTGTTAGGTTTCGCGGACCATCAGCATGGCAAGTAACACTTTGATCATACCTTTTCTACTACCCAGTTTTATTGCATTAGATCAATCCTCACACATTGCATGATTAGGATCTAATTAAATTGTGGGATGGGAAGTAGATGAGGTAGTACCTATTACCTGGTATTATCAAACCTTTGGGAGTTACTTCTATGTTTGCTTATTATGCCATGCTATGCTAGTAGACGTGGATTGGGTGAGTGATATCCATGACATATGCGAGATTGTTAATTAATGGTTTATTTAAGGTGGCAACTTAAACACACATCTGGGTGGATTGAGGCACCTGGGTATTCCAGGACTTGCCTATTTTCTTTTGGACCGCCACCCAGGCTCAAAGGGATCATGAGACTATTCATACTAGAAACTTCCGTGTGCAGCCACAAGCTATTATGGGCTCTAGCATAGTTGACTAAGTTGTGCGAACTCTTACAGTGGTAGACTAGCAGATGTAGGGGATGTAGGTCGTATGGTCTACCCGATCATAAGGTGCTAGCGCTTCTGAAAGACTATGTCTCGGTCATCCGTCTTCTCAAACACCATGTAGTGCGAAAAACCAAACGGAGGCAATCGAGTCTTGTGGGGAAAAGTGCACAAACCTCTGTAGAGTGTAATAAACTAATCATGCTTAGCCATGTCCCCGGTTATGGACATCTTGAGTATCTAGTACTTGGATTATCATGTGAATCTCAACATGTTACTCTAAATTAATTTTGTTGGGTTATGTTTAGTGATGATGCTTAATTGGGATTGAGAATGCTGTCAACCATTCTCAATGTTTAACAACCACCATGATAGTAATTAAATTTTATTCCTTTGAAGTAGGGAAAAATTGGCTTTACGCAAAACTGTAACCATAGAGCTTTCCACCAGCCAAATATGCATATAGTATAGTTGTTTCATTCCATTACTCTCTATGTGTTACCTTGCCAACATATTCCATGTGCTGACCCGTTTTAGGGCTGCAACGTTAGTGTTGCAGACTTTTCAGATGACGATTAAGGTGTTTTTAGGTCGTGGTTCTATACTCAGTGATGCCGTTGGAGTTGATGGACTCACTTATCTTCCAAGCCTTCCTCTGTTATCATTATTAGATGGCCTTAAGCCATATTTATTGTAATAAGTTCTCTTATGAGAAACTCGATGTAATAAGTGTGTGATTGCTACTCTGCTATAAATCCTCCGAGTACTGTGTGGTGTCAGCATTACTGATCCAGGGATGACACTGGAGCATAGAGATCAGACTGTTTTAGGTCTGGTCGCTACAGAACCAGTCTCGCATAAGCGTACGCGTAATGTTGGTCTGGACCGCTTCATCCAACAATGTCGCTGAATCAAGAATCAACTATATATACCCACGCCCACAAGTCCTTTGTGTTCTACTCGTGCATATGACATCTACGCATAAACCTGGCTCGGATGCCACTGTTGGGTAACGCAGTAATTTCAAAAAAATTCCTACGCACACGCAAGATCATGGTGATGCATAGCAACGAGAGGGGAGAGTATCGTCTACGTGCCCTCGTAGATCGTAAGCGGAAGCGTTATGACAACATGGTTGATGTAGTCGTGCATCTTCACGATAGACCGATCCTAATACCGAACATACGACACCTCCACGATTTGCACACGTTTAGCTCGGTGACGTCTCGCGAACTCACGATCTAGTAGAGCTTCATGGGAGAGTTTTGTCAGCACGACGGCATGATGATGGTGATGATGTTGCTACCGGAACAAGGCTTCGCCTAAGCACCGCTATGATATAACCGAGGCGGATTATGGTGGAGGGGGGCACCGCACACGGCTAAAGATCAATGATCAACTTGTGTGTCTATGGGATGCCCCCCTCCCCCATATATAAAGGAGTGGAGGAGGGGGAGAGGCCGGCCCTCCTAGGCTCGCCCCAAGGTGAGTCCTACGCCCACCAGGAGTAGGACTCCAACCCTTCCAAGAGTAGGTGTAGGAGAGAGGGAAGGAGGAGAGAGGGGGAAGGAAAGGGGGGCGCCGCCCCCCTCCTTGTCCAATTCGGACTAGAGGGGGAGGGGGCGCATGGCCTGCCCTGGCCACCCCTCCTCTTCTCCACTAAGGCCCAATAGGCCCATTACACTCCTCGAGGGATTCCGGTAACCCCCCGGTACTCTGGTATTTGTCCGAACTTGCCCGAAACCTTTCCGAAGTTCAAACATCGTAATCCAATATATTGATCTTTATGTCTCGACCATTTCGAGACTCCTTGTCATGTCCATGATCATATCTGGGACTCCAAACTACCTTTGGTACATCAAAACACATAAACTCATATTACCGATCGTCACCGAACGTTAAGCGTGTGGACCCTATGGGTTCGAGAACTATGTAGACATGACCGAGACTCGTCTCCAGTCAATAACCAATAGCGGAACCTGGATGCTCATATTGGCTCCTACATATTCTACGCAGATCTTTATCGGTCAAACCGCATAACAACATACGTTGTTCCCTTTGTCATCGGTATGTTACTTGCCCGAGATTCGATCATCAGTATCTTAATACCTAGTTCAATCTCGTTACCGGTAAGTCTCTTTACTCATTCCATAATGCATCATCCCGTAACTAACTCATTAGTTACATTGCTTGCAAGGCTTATAGTGATATGCATTACCGAGAGGGCCCAGAGATACCTCTCCGACAATCGGAGTGACAAATCCTAATCTTGATCTATGCCAACTCAACAAGTACCATCGGAGACAGCTGTAGAACACCTTTATAATCACCTAGTTACATTGTGACGTTTGGTAGCACACAAAGTGTTCCTCCGATACTCGGGAGTTGCATAATCTCATAGTCATAGGAACATGTATAAGTCATGAAGAAAGCAATATCAACAAACTAAATGATCATCGTGCTAAGCTAACGGATGGGTCAAGTCAATCACATCATTCTCTAATGATGTGATCCCGTTAATCAAATGAGAACTCATGTCTATGGTTAGGAAACATTACCATCATTGATTCAATGAGCTAGTCAAGTAGAGGCAAACTAGTGACACTCTGTTTGTCTATGTATTCACACATGTACTAAGTTTCTGGTTAATACAATTCTAGCATGAATAATAAACATTTATCATGATATAAGGAAATATAAATAACAACTTTATTATTGCCTCTAGGGCATATTTCCTTCAAAATGTTGTTCCATAGGGTAGAGTGTGGATAAAATAAGTTGGAGTTTTTTTATGATGGTTACCCCAAGAGTATGAATGAATGAAATATTATTTGATTTAAATGAGGTGTAATGTTGGAATATGAAACATTTGTAACTCCCAGGATAAGTTAAAGTTTTACAAGAATTTAAGTGGGCCCATAACCGACGGGACCCAGGATTTGATAAGGAAACAAGCACAATCTTGTTGAAGAACAAAATCCCGAAGAAGTTGTGGTTTCATCAGCAAACGTTTCATAGGAAGTTGCGTACAACCCCGAGAGTTGCAACGAAACAATAGATGTTTTGGTTGGCTTGAATAATAAATGGATTTAACCAAACTTCATTCATGGATAGGAGAAATTCTGCTATGCTTGTGAGAATGTCCGAGTGTTAGCATGCGAGATTCGCTAAACCGTACACATGGTAATGATTCGGGTGCGACATGGCTTGGCCACCATGATGACTTACTCTCATCATTCGCTCTCGTTATTTGGAATGGTAAATCTGTAGTGACTTACCTATAGTAGAGAGACGATGATTGTTGAAACCTTGATTAAGCCTTAGAATGGTATGTTGAGAAACCCCGGTACGAGGAAGTTGTTGCCAAACGTAGGTTAATATGATGAGATTCAACCCATATCATTTTTTTGCAGGAACCCTTAATTTTTGACTGCCATGAGATTAATAATTGTTGTTTAGTATTGGCGACATACCTGTCAGTTAGAAGACCTAGTCTCGGAAGAACCATACCATAATGAAAGGACACGAGATTCTGAGGAAAAGGTTAAGCCCTATCGGAAGAGCCTTAGAGAAAGAATTACCCCAAAGATACGAGAAGACTAGCATTGTCAACAATAAGGATGGAGTATAGGAGCTTTGATGGAATCATAACCATGATTTTAAGGGTGGTAGCACCCCAGACCTTTGTGATGATCAATGGATTTTCAAGAAGACCCTCCATACATAACCTTATTTTTAACCTCTCCGAATCTCAAGGACAAGATTCATTTTAAGGCTGGTAGTTTGTAACATCCCAAAATTCTAAATTTTGGAAGGTTATATTAAATAAATAATTATGATTGTTTGTTTGTTGTGTGATTGATTGTGTCCAATTGAGTGAAATTTGAAACTGTTGAAAGTTGAATGAGAGGGAATAAAAAGACTTTCCCCAAAACTTCCATTCTTGCATTTGATCTCCATGAATTCATATTCAATTCAAACGCGAAACCTAGAGTGAAGATAACATGACTTCTTCCATCAAAGAAATGAAATTGGGGTTTTGAAAAGATTTGGATTCCATTTGAAAATATTTCAAATTCAGAAACTTTATGCAACTCAATGAGTTTCATGAGAGAAGATAAAATGACTTCTTCAAGTTATAATAAAGAGAGTTGGAAGCTTAAAAGAATGAATTTGGAAGCCCCTTTAGTTCATTTTGAAATTTCATTTTTTTTCTTTTAGTTGAAATGGAGTTTTGAAATTCAAATCCTCTAGAAACTTATTCAAAAGAGAGAAGGAATCTGACCCTTCAAATTTTTCAGAAACATTTGAAATATATTTGAATAAGGGAAAACTGAAAAGATTTGAAAATGGTTTGAAATTCAAATTCAAACCCAATTATGGCTTATTTGGTTTTATATTCAAATTATTTTTCTCCTAAAAAGAAATATATGGAAATAAGGATAAAATGATTCCCTTCAATTAAAAATCAGGAGAAAATAAATTGGAAGCCATTTTGGTATTTTAAAAGTAATTTTTTTGGTTTTTAATGCAACAGTAGCAATATTTGAATTTTGAAATTTTATATTTACATTATTTGAAAACAAAAGATTGTTCATAATTCTTTGTATTTTATGAGAAATTTGATATATAATATGCCTATGGATACTTTTACTTTATTTTACTTATTCCGTTTTTCTTTCCTATTTTTATTTAAACACAAAAACTATGCAAACACTGTTCATATGTGCGTTACGTAACTATTATTCGCCATCTGCGCAATATATCCTGAAGGCCGGCCCTAAAAAATTCTAGGTGCTTTCCATAGAACTAGTTAAGGGTTTCAACGGTGCAAAATTCTCAAAAATTCTGAAAAAAATACTGAACCAACACACCTATAATATAACACGATCCAACGGAGGCATTAAAAAATACGACTGTATGGGTCCTGGACAAAAAACAAATAGTTCAGTATATATTTATGTCGAAGTGAGCTGAAATGCTTATTATTTTTGCCGAGGACACGTAGATGCATATTTTGAAAATCCCTCTGTTGGATCATCTTATTACATTAGAGAGATGCTCTCATATTTCTTTCATATTTTTGATAACTTTTAAACCGTTAAAACTTTAGCGGCCCTTAACTAGTTCTATGGCAAGCTATGGTAGACACAGTTTTACCTATATATGCAACGCGCCACTTGTTGCAACCTGGGAGTTTTCCTTTTTTTACATAGATCCGTTTATTCAAAACGTTTTATCTCTTAAACCGTGTGTCCAAATCTCGAACCGCTTTCACCATTTGATTCCTCGCGTCAAGATCTTCAAAACTAGATCCCATGTTGATAGGTTTTGACGAACTTTTTTTCACCAAAAAACGGACGAAAACACCAAACCGGGAGCATAGGTTTTTTCCCTTTCCGAAAGAGGCACGCCCGTGCCTCTCACAAAGTCACAACCGTGCCTCTCGCGGAAGCAAAACATGACTCTCATGGAAGGAAAACAAAGAGAAAACGTGTATCTTTCGTTTCCGAGGAGGCACGGCCTTGACTCTCATGAAAGCACAACGGTGCCTCTCGCGGAAGCAAAACCATGACTCTCGCGAAAGGAAAAAACGTGTTTTTCTCGTTTCCGAGAGGCACGACCATGACTCTCGCGAAAGCACAACCGTGCCTATCGCGAAAGCAAAACCATGACTCTCGTGAAAAAAAAGAAAACACATTTTTTTGTTTCCGAGAGGCACAACCGTGACTCTCACTAAAGCACAACCGTGCCTCTCGCGGAAGCAAAACGTGACTTGCGAAAGGAAAATAATAGAAAACATGTTTTTTTCGTTTCTGAGAGACACGGCCGTGATTCTCGCAAAAGCACACACGTGCCTCTCGCAGAAGCAAAACCGTGACTCTCGCGAAAGGAAAAAAAATAGAAAACACGTTTTTTTCGTTTCCGATAGGCATGACCGTGACTGTCGCGAAAGCAAAACCGTGACTCTCACGGAAGCAAAACCATGACTGTCGCGAAAGGGAAAAAATAAAATGCATTTTTTCACGCAATTTTTTTATCGAAAAGCTATGGAAGACTGCTGGAAAACCAAAACGTCAAAGAAAACCCAGAAAAAAACCATTTAAAAGCCGAAAACGCATGCGGAAAAAAATCCAGAGGGAGCGCCCAGAGCGCGACACATGGAGAATGGCTGAGAGCGCGCCAAGTGGCGCTGATCGTTGCGAGGCTCCCGAAGAAGCGCCCGTTAACTAGTTGCTCTCATAAAACTCAGTGCGTGCACTATTCCTAGGCGCGGCTGGCCGAAGCTTTAGGCCCATTTGGTGCGTCTCTTTTCTCCTTGTTTCTCTTTTTCGTCTATGTTTAGTCCCACATTGCTAGCCTTTGACTATAATCCTCTCTTCCACCTATAAATATAGACCCATAGATTCTTCAAAAATCATCCAACTTAGGTTAAATCAATAGTTTAGTTTGGCTAGCTTCCAAAAAATAAATATTATTTCTACTATCTCGCAGGAATTCAGGAAGGCGTCTCCTCTATGAAGTTGTTTCTTCTCTGCTTGTGAAGGTGTTCTCGTCGTTCGTATTTTTCTTTATATCCCGTAGTGCATTATTTGTAGACTAGTATATGTTTAGAATAATTAGATTATCAACTAGTGTCGGGGGAAACGACACCTATGGGATCCCCGGGGACCCCTACTACGGTTGGCGGGGGCGAAGAGTTGTGCAAAGAGCAGGTCTAGCGATCAGCGCGAGGGGAGTTTTACCCAGGTCCTGCTTGTCTGTGTTTATTTGTGTTCTTTAGTTCTTGGACTAGCTAGTATGCGTGCCCAGTCCACAAAGTCTGAATCCTTCCATAGTACTCCTCGGGCCTCCTTTTATATGTCAAAGGGGTCGCCACAATGGCACACAGGAGGTGGAAAGTATCTACAGTGTACAAGTTTATCGCTTAACACCGTAGGACAAACGTATTTAATGCGCCGCCTACGTGCCCTCTTGCTTTATCGGGGACGGCAACAGAGCTCGTCCCGTCCATCGCCGCCTCGCCTTGCTTTGACGCGCGTCCACACTGACGAGGCATGCAGCACCATGCTGGCTGGCTGGTCGCTGTGCTGGTGCAGTGACAGGGCCTTCACGAAGATCTGGATGCCACCACGCATGTGCTTGACTAGTTGGCCTAGAAGCTGCATGCTGCCACACAGGCGCTTGTCTAGTTGGCGGGCTTATTGTCGAGTCGGAACAGCCACGGGGCAGCGAAACCTTGGCAGGTGCGGGCCTGGCCGTGGTCCCGCAGATGCCCCCGGCAAGGGTCTTGCCAGGGTCTCGCGGCCATCCCCGGCAAGGATCTTTGTCAGGGGTCTTCGGCCATCCTCGGCAAGGATCTTGTCGGGGGTCTCCTGGTGCTTATCTAGACTCGCAGGCCTTTGGTCTTCACAAAGATATGCATGCCACCATGCAGGCACCCCTGAGTCTTGGTCTTGATGTTGTCGATGGTGTCAGAACTCTCAGGCTCGAGGGTGGCAGCCTTGCTGGTGCTGGGCAAGTCGCCCCGGCAAGGCTCTTGCTAGGGCTATGTAGGCCCTTCCGGCAAGAGTGTTGCCGGGGGAGGTCCATCTTGTCCCTTTGCTCATCATGCCTCTGGCTTGAGTGCTGCCTTGGCAGCCTCGTACCTTTCCTTCCTCTGCCTCACCAAGCATGGCCGCAGGTGTGGCTACGACTGCTCGTGCACAAGTAAAGGGGTACAGGAAGGCCCCTACTTTTGTACACCGACAGGAGCCCCGAGCCTGGGACACACATAAGCGCGGAGCGTTGTTGGGCCAGGCCTAGAACGGTGCACGAGCACGCGTGGCAGAGTTTTAACCGTGGTAATTTTTTCGCCAGTTGCGCTTCCCCACGACCCGCATTGAGTGGGTGACGTGGGGGTCGTGAGTGGAGCGGTTGCAGCGCGCTTGCATCACCTTGCAGTGAAATAGTAAAGAGGTGGCCCGTGTCTTCCCCATAAAAAAGAGGAAACCGCAGGGGCGCTGCTCATTTACCCTCCGCGCCTTTTCCAATCTTGGAACCGCCGTCCCCCTCTTCTTCTTCAAGCGCAGATCGGAGCTTTCGCCTCTGCTCGCTGCTGCCGCGCCCCCATTTCCCTTGATCCCATGCCCCCTCTCAGCCGCCATGGCGCCCAAGTCAAGCAAGGGCAAGGGAGCGGCCAAGGACGCCAGGGGGAAGGAGGTGCCGGAGAGCGAGTTGGTGGAGTTGCGGATGCAATACGCCCTCTTCACCCTGACACTCGACACGCTCACCCTCAAGGAGAAGTTCAGGTACCTTTGGGGGGGAGACGTCGGGGCATCCTGCCACGCGCATCATCCCTGCCTCTTTCGCCAAGCCCGGTCCAAACCGATATCCTTTTTTTGTCGACTACTTCTCCTGCGGGCTCTGCCCCCTTTCTCAGATTTCTTCAATGACATCATTCACACCTACGTCTTCCACCTTCTGGATCTTAAGACGAACGTCGTGGCGTGCATGGCCTTCTTTGCTCACCTTTGCGAGGGCTTCGCCGGAGTGCACCCCAGCACGGCGCTTTTCCGCCATTACTTCACCCCTCGCATCCAGCCAGGGGGTGCCATCTCTGGCTGCATCACTTGGATCCCGAGGACCCAGAGCAGGGGCACATACCCAGAGGGTGCTCAGAAGGAGAGGTGGGGGAGTGGAGAGGTGGTTCTGGATCTGCCGGGTCCATCGGAGGCCGCCGGTCCTCAGCAAGGACTGGGGCGAGCTCAACACCGACGACGGGAAGCTCACGGTTGCCATTACCAGGATCCATCGCCTAACCTCGGCCGGGCTCACTCTCGAGATGATTGGCGCCGACTTCATCCACCGCCGGATTGCTCCACTACA
This sequence comes from Triticum aestivum, assembly GCF_018294505.1. NCBI lineage: Eukaryota > Viridiplantae > Streptophyta > Magnoliopsida > Poales > Poaceae > Triticum > Triticum aestivum. The sequence goes on along the minus strand of NC_057809.1, from coordinate 198,024,962 downwards.
CAATAAGGGGAGGCCGGCCTAGGACTTCAGGAATGCGGCCGACATCATGAGGCTCCGCCCCGGCCCGATCCACAACTTCACGGTGCTGCAGCAAAATCATCTTTGTCAGAGGCTCTTCCAGCTCAAGGTTGACGAGGTCGGCAGGGTCGAGAGGACCAGCAAGGCTAAGAAGACCGGCAAGCCCGCCAAGGCCGGCAAGTCTGACAGCCTTTTCGGGTTGCCAGCGGGGGTGGTCCCGTTGAGCAACAACTCTTGCCTGACCGCCATCATCGCCATGATGCCGGTTTTCAACACGCACGGCCTCTACTCGACCTGGGTCAAGCCAAAGAGGAGCTGGTGCAAACATTCTTCGAAAACTTGTCGGAGAGGTATGTTCGTGACGAGCCACGACTCATCCGCCCCACCACTGAGGAAGAGTTGGCGCATATTGCCGCCAGGGCGGAGGAGGCGGCACTTGCCACGGAGGCCGGCAGCCTCGGCACTGCGGAGTACGAGGCTGACGTGGCCGCCAAAGAAAAGGAATTTGCCGAGTGGACGGGGTCTGTCGGGGAGCCCAGCGGTGCCGGCGCTGGGGTTCCCCTTGTTGAAGAAGCAGTCAAGGAGACGGCCGAAGAGGAGACCGGTGTGGATGACTCCTCGGCCCCAGGGAAGAAACACGTCCTGCGGCGGGCTGGCACCGGCGAGCCGGTCCGGCTCGGCAAGACTGGGCAGCGGCAAGGGGCCCAGGCGTAGCCCGTGCGCCAGAGGAGGGTTGCGGCAGCGAAGAGGGCGGCAGCCACCGCCTCCTCCACGTCCAAGCGGCCCAGGACCCCATCCCGTTCTCCTCCCCCGTGGACGCCGCCACGGAGGCTGATTTCGATCTCGGATCCTTTAGCCGGAAGAGGAAGAGGAGGCCAGAGGAGGAGGACGAGTAAGCACCTTGCCCCTCATCAGCTCCTGATCCTCCGCCCGCACTATCTTTCCCTGACTTGATCTTATCTTCATAGTGACATGGAGACGCGGGGATAGAGGGCGACGAAGAGAGCCAAGGCTTCGACGGTTGACGTGCCCCCGGTGAGCGCTCCGCATACGCCCGTGTTGGTGGTGATTAGCCCAGATAACAGCCCTCAGCCCAGCCCCTGCTCCAGCCCCCAGCATGAGTCCGTTATTCAGTCCCCATCGACGGGCATTGGGGTGTGTGTCCTTGGTGCTGACCTTTCCGGGTTCGCAGGAGGAGAGCGGCAACAGGAGGAGCCGTTGAGGACCGCCCCTGACACGCTGCCCCCATCGACCACGCCACCCAGAGGGGTGTCACCGGCAAGGGCACCTACCGCCAAGCCCACGTGCATGGAGGAAGAGGGAGCAAGCATGAGCGTCGGTGGCTCCGTCCTGGCAATGAACATTGGCGGGGAGGGAACCACTTCTCCTTAGCTCGGCACAGGTAAGCTGCCTGCCTCCCGTCCCTTGTTATCTCTGCCATGCGATGTTCTTTCTTTCCTTTGTTCAGAACTTTAATTTTGGCCTCACTACATTCTCCTGTCTGGTTTCCAGACCCTGCCCCGACGGACCAGGTGGACATCGATGCTGTCATCGAGGAGGTCGCCAAGGATGTCGAAGCTGAGGCCACCAAGATCTCTGCCGGGGAAGCCGCCAAGTTTGCGGCCAATGAGGCCGCCAAGGGGCCTGCCAGGGAGGCCAGCAAGGCTGCTGCCGGAGAGGCCGCCAAGGGGCCTGCCGGGGAGGCCGGCAAGGCTACTGCCGAGGATGCCGCCAAGGAGCCCGCCGGGGAGGAGGTAGCCGGTGACCAACCTTCCTCCCATACAACCCCTGCTACCTCTTGAGCATGCGTTGGTTTTCCCTTGAAGAGGAAACGGTGATCCAGCAAAGTAGCGTAAGTATTTCCCTCAGTTTTTGAGAACCAAGGTATCAATCCAGTAGGAGACTACACGCAAGTCCCTCGTACCTGCACAAACAAATAAGAACCTTGCAACCAACGCTATAAAGGGGTTGTCAATCCCTTCACGACCACTTGCAAAAGTGAGATCTGATAAAGAGAATAAGATAAATATTGTTGGTATTTTTGTTGTATAGATTGGAAAATAAAGATTGCAAAATAAAAGGCGGCAGAAATAGCAAGTAGATAGGAAAATAATATGATGGAAGATAGACCCGGGGCCATAGGATTCGCTAGTGGCTTCTCTCAAGATAGCAAATCCTATGGTGGGTGAACAAATTACTGTCGAGCAATTGATAGAAAAGTGCATAGTTATGAGAATATCTAGGCATGATCATGTATATAGGCATCACGTCCGTGACAAGTAGACCGAAACGATTTTGCATCTACTACTATTACTCCACACATCGACCTCTATCCAGCATGCATCTAGAGTATTAAGTTCATAAGAATAGAGTAACGCATTAGGCAAGATGACATGATGTAGAGGGATAAACTCAAGCAATATGATATAAACCCCATATTTTTATCCTCGATGGCAACAATACAATACATGCCTTGCTGCCCCTGCTATCACTGGGAAAGGACACCGCAAGATTGAACCCAAAGCTAAGCACTTCTCCCATTGCAAGAAAGAAGAATCTAGTAGGCCAAACCAAACTGATAATTCGAAGAGACTTGCAAACATAAAAGAATTCAGAGAAGAATGAAATATTGTTCATATATAATCTTGATCATAAACCCAAAATTCATCGGATCTCGAAAAACACACAGCAAAAAGAAATACATCGAATAGATCTCCTAGAGAATCGAGGAGAACTTTGTATTGAGATCCAAAGAGAGAAGAACCCATCTAGCTAAACTACTCACACATCATCGAAGAGGCTATGGTGTTGATGTAGAAGCCTTCCGTGATCGATTCCCCCACCGGCGGAGTGCCGGAAAAGGCCCCAAGATGGGATCTCAAGGGTACAGAAGGTTGCAGCGGTGGAAAAGGGTTTCGTGGTGCTCTCGGATGTTTTCGGGGTATATGAGTATATATATATAGGTGAAAGAAGTAGGTCAGTGGAGCCACGAGGGGCCCACGAGGGTGGGGGCGCGCCCTCCTAGCTCGTGGCCGCCTTGTTGCTTCCTTGACGTCCACTCCAAGTCTCCTAGATTGCATTTGTTCAAAAAATAACTCTCCCGAAGTTTTCATTCCGTTTGGTATTCCTTTTCTGTGAAACACTCAAATAGGCAAAAACAACAATTTGCAGTGGGGCTTTGGTTAGTAGGTTAGTCCCAAAAATAATATAAAAGTGCATAACAGAGCCCATTAAACATCCAAAATAGATAATATAATAGCATGGAACAATAAAATATTATAGATACGTTGGAGACGTATCAAGCATCCCCAAGCTTAATTCCTGCTCGTCCTCGAGTAGGTAAATGGTAAAAACATAATTTTTGATGTGGAATGCTACCTAGCATAATTTTCAATGTAATTTTGTTTATTGTGGCATGAATGTTCAGATCCGAAAGATTCAAGAAAAAAGTTTAATATTGACATAAAAATAATCATACTTCAAGCATACTAACAAAGCAATCATGTCTTCTCAAAATAACATGGCCAAAGAAAGTTATCCGTACAAAATCATATAGTCTGGCTATGCTCTATCTTCATCACACAAAGTATTTAATCATGCACAACCCCGATGGCAAGCCAAGCAATTGTTTCATACTTTTGATGTTCTCAAACTTTTCAATCTTCATGCAATATATGAGCGTGAGCCATGGACATAGCACTATATGTGGAATAGAATGGTGGTTGTGGAGAAGATAAAAAAGGAGAAGATAGTCTCACATCAACTAAGCGTATCAACGGGCCATGGGGATGCCCATCAATAGATATCAATGTGAGTGAGTAAGGATTGCCATGCAACGGATGCACTAGAGCTATAAGTGTATGAAAGCTCAACAAAAAAACTAGGTCGGTGTGAATCCAACTCGCTTGCTCACGAAGACCTAGGGAATTTTGAGGAAGCCCATCATTGGAATATACAAGCCAAGTTCTATAATGTAAAATTCCCACTAGCATATGAAAGTGACAACATAGGAGACTCTCTATCATGAAGATCATTGTGCTAATTTGAAGCACAAGTGTGGTAAAAGTATAGTAACACTGTCCCTTCTCTCTTTTTCTCTCATTTCTCTTTTTTTTCCTTTTTTTATTTGGGCATTTTCCTTTTTTGTGGCCTCTTTTTTTTCTTTTCTCCTTTTTTTTATTTTCATCCGGAGTCTTATCCCGACTTGTGGGGGAATCATAGTCTCCATTATCCTTTCCTCACTTGGGGCAATGCTCTAATAATGATGATCATCACACTTTTATTTACTAACAACTCAAAAATTACAACTCGATACTAGAAAAAAAATATGACTCTATGTGAATGCCTCCGGCGGTGTACCGGGATGTGCAATGAATCAAGAGTGACATGTATGAAAGAATTATAAAGGTGGCTTTACCACAAATACGATGTCAACTACATGATCATGCAAAGCAATATGACAATGATGTAACGTGTCATAACAAACGGAACGGTGGTAAGTTGCATGGCAATATATCTCGGAATGGCTATGGAAATGCCATAATAGGTAGGTATGGTGACTGTTTTGAGGAAGGTATATGGTGGGTGCATGATACCGGCGAAAGGTGTGCGTTATTAGAGAGGCTAGCAATGGTGGAAGGGTGAGAGTGTGTATAATCCATGGACTCAACATTATTCATAAAGAACTCACATACTTATTGCAAAAATCTATTAGTTATCGAAACGAAGTACTACACGCATGCTCCTAGGGGGATAGATTGGTAGGAAAAGACCACTCATAAGGAAGACAATCAATAAATAAATCATGCTCCGACTTCATCACATAACGGTTCACCATACGTGCATGCTACAGGAATCACAAACTTTAGAACAAGTATTTCTCAAATTCACAACTAATCAACTAGAATGACTCTAATATCACCATCTTCATATCTCAAAACAATCATAAATAATCAAACTTCTCATAGCATTCAATGCACTTTATATGATAGTTTTTATTATACCCAAGTTGGATGTTCATCACATTAGGACTAATTTTATAGACAAAGCAAATTACCATGTTGTTCTATAAGACTCTCAAAATAATATAAGTGAAGCATGAGAGATCAATAATTTATATAAAATAAAACCACCATTGTGCTCTTAAAAAGATATAAGTGAAGCACTAGAGCAAAGTTATCTAGCTCAAAAGATATAAGTGAAGCACATAGAGTATTCTAATAAATTCCGATTTATGTGTGCCTCTCCAAATGGTGTGTACAGCAAGGATGGTTGTGGTAAATTAATAAGAAAAGACTCAAATCATACAAGACGCTCCAAGCAAAACACATATCACGTGGTGAATAGAAATATAGCATCAAGTAAAGTTACTGATGGACAAAGACAAAAGAGGGGATGCCTTCAGGGGCATCCCCAAGCTTAGGCTTTTGGTTTTCCTTGAATTTTACCATGGGGTGCCATGGGCATCCCCAAGCTTAGGCTTTTGGTTTTCCTTGAATTTTACCTTGGGGTGCCATGGGCATCCCCAGGCTTAGGCTCTTGCCACTCCTTATTCCAAAATCCATCAAATCTTTACCCAAAACTTGAAAACTTCACAACACAAAACTCACCAGAAAATCTCATGAGCTCCGTTAGTATAAGAAAACAAACCACCACTTCAAGGTACTGTAATTAAATCATTCTTTATTTATATTGGTGTTAAACCTACTGTATTCCAACTTCTGTATGGTTCATACCCCCCGATACTAGCCATAGATTCATCAAAATAAGCAAACAACACACGAAAAACAGAATCTGTCAAAAACAGAACATTCTGTAGTAATCTGTAGGTTTCGAATACTTCTGTAACCACAAAAGTTCTGAAATTAATTGGCGGACGTGAGCAAATTGTCTATTAATCATCTCCAAAAAGAATCAACCTAATCGCACTCTCCAGTAAAAAATGGCAGCTAATCTCGTGAGCGCTAAAGTTTCTATTTTTTACAGCAAGATCGCAAAGACTTCTCCCAAGTCTTCCCAAAGATTCTACTTGTAACAAACACTAATTAAAAACATAAAACCACATATAAACAGAAGCTAGATGAAATATTTATTACTAAACAGGAACAAAAACAAGAAACAAAAATAAAATTGGGTTGCCTCCCAACAAGCGCTATCGTTTAACGCCCCTAGCTAGGCATAATAGCAAGAATAGATCTAGGTATTATCGTCTTTGGTATGCAATCCATAAGTGGCTCTCATAATAGATTCATAAGGTAATTTTATTTTATTTCTAGGGAAGTGTTCCATGCCCTTCCTTAATGGAAATTGAAATCTAATATTTCCTTCTTTCATATCAATAATTTCACCAATCGTTCTAAGGAAAGGTCTATCAAGAATAATAGGTCAAGTAGGATTGCAATCTATATCAAGAACGATGAAATCTATGGGCACATAATTCCTATTTGCAACAATAAGAACATCATTAATCCTTCCCATAGGTTTCTTAATGGTGGAATCCGCAAGATGCAAATTTGAAGAACAATCATCAAATTCACGGAAACCTAACACATCACAAAAAGTTTTTGGAATCGTGGAAACACTAGCACCCAAATCACATAAAGCATAGCATTCATGATCTTTAATTTTAATTTTACTTTTAGGTTCCCACTCATCATAAAGTTTTCTAGGGATAGAGACTTCTAATTCAAGCTTTTCTTCATGAGATTGCATTAAAGCATCAACAATATGTTTGGTAAAAGCTTTGTTTTGATCATAAGCATGTGGAGAATTTAGCACGGATTGTAACAAGGAAATGCAATCTATCAAAGAGCAATTATCATAATTAAATTCCTTGAAATCCAAAATAGTGGGTTCATTGCCATGTAAAGTTTTGACCTCTTCAATCCCACTTTTACCAATTTTTGCATCAAGATATAAAAACTCTGAATCATTGGGACGCATTTTAACTAAAGTCGACTCATCTCCAGTCCCATCATTATCTAGATTCATATTGCAAAACAAAGATTTAATAGGAGACACATCAATCACTTTTATATATTCATCATTGTTATCGTGAAAACTAGAAGAACACGCTTTTATAAAGCAATCTTTTTTAGCACGCATCTTAGCGGTTCTTTCTTTGCACTCATCAATGGAAATTCTCATAGATTTAAGAGACTAATTGATATCATGCTTAGGTGGAATAGATCTAAGTTTCAAAGAATCAACATCTAAAGAGATTCTATCCACGTTCCTAGCCAACTCATCAATCTTAGGCAATTTTTCTTCAAGCAAAGCATCGAAATTCTTTTGCGAAATCATAAATTCTTTAACACTAGTCTCAAAATCAGAGGGCATCTTATTAAAATTTCCATAAGAGTTGTTGTAGGAATTACCATAATTATTAGAGGAATTACTAGGGAACGGCCTAGAATTAAAATTTCCTCTATACGCATTGTCACCAAAGTTGTTCCTACCAACAAAATTCCCATCCATAGATTCATTATTATTCTCAATCAAAGTAGACAAAGGCATATCATTAGGATTAGAAGAAACACTCTTATTAGCAAACAATTTCATAAGTTCATCCATCTTTCCACTTAAAACATTAATCTCTTCTATTGCATGAACCTTTTTACTAGTAGATCTTTCGGTGTGCCATTGAGAATAATTAACCATAATATTATCTAGGAGTTTAGTAGCTTCTCCTAAAGTGATTTCCATAAAAGTGCCTCCCACGGCCGAATCTAAAAGATTTCTAGAAGCAAAATTCAATCCAGCATAAAATTTTGTATGATCATCCATAAATTTAATCCATGAGTAGGGCAATACGTATCATTAATTTCATCCTCTTCCAAGCTTGTGCAACATGATCATGATCAAGTTGCTTAAAATTCTTAATATCTTTTCTAAGAGAGATGATCTTAGCGGGAGGAAAATACTTAGAGATAACCAAGCATCTTTGCACTTATTCGACGAACAAATACTATTTTTAGGCAAAGAAGAAAACCAAGTTTTAGCACGATCTCTAAGCGAAAATGTAAATAACTTCAATTTAACAATATCATTATCCATATCTTTCTTCTTTTGCATATCACACAAATCAACAAAGTTCTTTAGATGTGTAGCGGCATCTTCACTAGGAAGGCCAGAGAATTGATCTTTCATGACAAGATTGAGCAAAGTGACATTAATTTCACAAGATTCAGCATCGGTAATAGGAGCAATCGGAGTGCTAGGAAAATCATTGTTCTTGGTATTGGAAAAATCACACAATTTAGTATTGTCTTGAGCCATCATGACAAACAATCCAACACACAAACACACAAGAAGCAAGAAAAAGAGGTGAACGAAAAAACAGGGTGAATAAAATAGCAAAGGTGAAGTGGGGGAGAGGAAAACGAGAGGCAAATGGCAAATAATGTAATGCGAGGGATAAGAGTTTGTGATGGGTACTTGGTATGTCTTGACTTGTGCGTAGATCTCCCCGGCAACGGTGCCAGAAATCCTTCTTCCTACCTCTTGAGCATGCGTTGGTTTTTCTTTGAAGAGGAAAAGGTGATGCGGCAAAGTAGCGTAAGTATCCTCAGTTTTTGAGAACCAAGGTATCAATCCAGTAGGAGACTACACGCAAGTCCCTCGTACCTGCACAAACAAATAAGAACCTTGCAACCAACGCGATAAAGGGGTTGTCAATCCCTTCACGACCACTTGCAAAAGTGAGATCTGATAAAGAGAATAAGATAAATATTGTTGGTATTTTTGTTGTATAGATTGGAAAATAAAGATTGCAAAATAAAAGGCGGCAGAAATAGCAAGTAGATAGGAAAATAATATGATGGAAGATAGACCCGGGGGCCATAGGTTTGACTAGTGGCTTCTCTCAAGATAGCAAATTCTATGGTGGGTGAACAAATTACTATCGAGCAATTGATAGAAAAGTGCACAGCTATGAGAATATCTAGGCATGATCATGTATATAGGCATCACGTACGCGCAAATTACACCAAAACAATTCTGCATCTACTACTATTACTCCACACATCGACCGCTATCCAGCATGCCTCTAGAGTACTAAGTTCATAAGAATAGAGTAACACATTAGGCAAGATGACATGATGTAGAGGGATAAACTCAAGCAATATGATATAAACCCCATATTTTTATCCTCGATGGCAACAATACAATACGTGCCTTGCTGCCCCTGCTGTCACTGGGAAAGGACACTGCAAGATTGAACCCAAAGCTAAGCACTTCTCCCATTGCAAGAAAGATCAATCTAGTAGGCCAAACCAAACTGATAATTCAAAGAGACTTGCAAAGATATTAAATTATGCATAAAAGAATTCAGAGAAGAATCAAATATTGTTCATAGATAATGTTGATCATAAACCCACAATTCATCGGATCTCGACAAACACACCACAAAAAGAATTACATCGAATAGATCTCCAAGAGAATCAAGGAGAACTTTGTATTGAGATCCAAAGAGAGAGAAGAAGCCATCTAGCTAATAACTATGGACCTGAAGGTTTGTGGTAAACTAATCACACATCATCTGAGAGGCTATGGTGTTGATGTAGAAGCCCTCCATGATCGATTACCCCTCCGGCGGAGCGCCGGAAAAGGCCCCAAGATGGGTTCTCACGGGTACAGAAGGTTGTGGCGGTGGAAATAGGGTTTCGTAGTGCTCTTGAATGTTTTCGGGGTATATGAGTATATATAGGCGAAATAAGTAGGTCGCTGGAGCCATGAGGGGCCCAAGAGGGTGGGGGGCGCGCCTACCTCCTGGGTGCGCCCTCCTACATCGTGGCCGACTCGTTGCTTCCTTGACGTCCACTCCAAGTTTGCTGGATTGCGTTTGTTCCGAAAATAAATCTCCCGAAGGTTCATTCCATTTGGATTCCGTTTGGTATTCCTTTTCTGCGAAACACTGAAATAGGCAAAAAACAACAATTTGCACTTGGCCTTTGGTTAGTAGGTTAGTCCCAAAAATAATATAGAAGTGCATAACAAAGCCCATTAAACATCCAAAACAAATAATATAATAGCATGGAACAATCAAAAATTATAGATACATTGGAGGCGTATCAGCCCCCGCCCCGGGCAAGTACTTGAGGGTGGGCGATGATCTGTTCGTCTGCCTCCTAGGGATGGCAAGCACCAGAGTGCCAGCCGAAGGGGAGGTTTTCGACAATGAGGCCCTCGCCGCCGCTAGGCTCCAGGTTGTCGATGAACCTAGAGCCAGCAGTGGTGGTTCCCAAGAGGAGCAGCTCCTCCGGGCCATGAGCGCCAATTTCCAGAAGCTTCAGGCGATCCATCATGCCCACCAGGATAAGGTGAACTCCATGATGGTGGCCATGGACAAGGCAGAAGCAGACTTTCAGCAGTGCGTCGCTCAGACGGAAGTCTAGTTCACCGAGGCCCGGCAGGAACTGAGGGTCGTCCAGGATCAACTAGACGAGCGCAAGCGAGAGCTCCTCCTGAAGCAGGCTGACATCAAGAAGGCCCAAGAGGCGGCAAAGGAATAGGCTGCCAAGGACGAAGCTGGCCGGAGGCAGCAGCAAGCTCTGCTGGACACCCAGGAGGAAGACCTTGTTGCTCGTGAACAGGCGCTTGCCGCCACGCTCCGCGGCAAGGATGAGGAGATCGAGAAGCTTGTCGTTCAGCGGACCCAGGAGCTGGAGCAGAAGCACAAAGATGCACATGATGCTCTTGCCCTGGACCAAGCCGGCAAGGTGGAGAAACTGGAGCTGGAGCGGGAGGACCTAAAGGAGGAGATCTCAAAGCTGGCGAAGGACACGGACATGAGAAAACGCACTCTAGAGGAGTTGCAGGTCACCATCTCTGACAAGACCAAGCTGCTCTCCGAGGCCAGCGATTCCATCAACAACTTGAAGCTGAAGCTGGACACCTTGGAAGGGACGCTTTCGGAGGTCAGGGCCTGTGAGGAGACCCTAAACAAGGCCCTTGAGGATGAGAGGCAGCTGGACGGAATGTCGTCGCTGCCCACAACGACTATGTGGACCGCACAGAGCTCTGGACCAGCCGCCTTGTCGACGTTGCAGAGAGGCTCACCATGCAGCTAGCCGTCATGGGCATGTCAGACTTCAGGTACTCCCAGTGCCATGCTGACCTTGTTTTTCGAGCACATCCTCGACGCCCTGGAGCAGCTCCACTCCAGGCGGGCAACTTATCTGGCCAATGAGGCTTGGAAGCTTTGCCAGGGAGCCCTGACCAAGGTGCTCACCAAGGTGCCATTCTGGAACCCCAGCGTCGACTTCGCCAACGTGCTTGAAAGTTTGTCGGAGGATGCGTACCTCAAGGCACTCGAAGAGTGTATCAAGCCCGTCATCAGCTACTTTGACGGAGTCAAGAGGTTGGAAGGCCAGCGCCAGGACTAGCCAACCCGTTCCTTATTGCTGCTGCGATTTCATGCCCAAGACAATTTTATCTTAAGTTAGAACTGCGGCAACCACTGATGTAATAAAACTTTGAAGTATTTTGAAATAGTGCATGATATCTTCCTGTCTGATTTTTCTTTGTATGTACACACCCTACGCTTAATTGGATAGGTTTGCCGGTGCATAAACCCGTGCCGCGGCGCTTTGAGGAACGGATCCTTAGGAGCCTGCCGGGGGCGCTTGCTGTCGGGCAAGCCACCTTGCCATTCTCGGCGCAGCCGCTCGAACAGTTGAGCGGACTCGAAACAGAACAAGGGCGTTGCCAATAGCGGAAGGGTTCCTTTGCGTGCTGGTTCTCCATACAAGGAGCAAAATCTTTCGAGAAAATAACCCTATAAAAAGTAAATTGCTCAAGGTTTTGTGTGACTTAGCTTTTCGTCGCCACGCGAATGGTTATTGCAACAACAGATGACACAACTCTCCTGGCTGATGGCACCAGAGCACTTGGGCCGCCTTCTTCTCTGGAACCATCGTGATGAAGTAGTCGATGCGCTAGCTTCTAGACCAGATTTTCACAGCCTCACGCCCCCTACCTGGCACGCCAAAGATGTCAGGGAAAACGACACCTATGGGATCCCCGAGGACCTCTACTATGGTTGGCGGGGTGAAGAGTTGTGGAAAGAGAAGGTCTAGAAATCAGCGCGAGGGGATTTTTACCCAAGTTAGGGCCGCAAATGATGCGTAAAACCCTAGTCCTGCTTGTCTGTGTTTATTTGTGTTCTTCAGTTCTTGGACTAGCTAGTATGCGTGCCCAGTCCAAAAAGTTTGAATCCTTCCACAGTATGCCTCGGGCCTCCTTTTATATGTCAAAGGGGTCGCCACAGTGGCACACAGGAGGTGGAAAGTATCTACAGTGTAGAAGTTTATCTCCTGACAAAGTAGGAAAAATGCACTTAATGCGCATCCTACTGAAAGGATCGAGAAGAGGTGTCTAGAGGGGGGTGATTAGACACTAAGTGCCAAAAGTTGCAGTTTTTAATATTCTTAAGTTTAAGTGGAGTTTAAGCACACGTTTAACAAACACAATACATATCAAGCAAGCATGCAATGAGTATATGAGCAGCAGAAAGTAAAGCATGCAACTTGCAAGAATGTAAAGAGAAGGGTTTGGAGTACTCAAACACAATTGGAGACACGGATGATTTGGTCATGGTTCCGATAGGTGGTGCTATCGCACATCCACGTTGATGGAGACTTCAACTCACAGAGGGTAACGGTTGCGCGAGTCCACGGAGGGCTCCACCCACGAAGGGTCCACGAAGAAGCAACCTTGTCTATTCCATCACGGCCGTCGCCCACGAAGGACTTGCCTCACTAGCGGTAGATCTTCACGAAGTAGGCGATCTCCTTGCCCTTACAAACTCCTTGGTTCAACTCCACAATCTTGTTGGAGGCTCCCAAGTGACACCTAGCCAATCTAGGAGACACCACTCTCCAAGAAGTAACAAATGGTGTGTTGATGATGAACTCCTTGCTCTTGTGCTTCAAATGATAGTCTCCCCAACACTCAACTCTCTCTCACAGGATTTGGATATGGTGGAAAGAAGATTTGAGTGGAAAGCAACTTGGGGAAGGCTAGAGATCAAGATTCATATGGTTGGAATGGAATATCTTGACCTCAACACAAGTGTAGGTGGTTCTCTCTCAGAAAATGTGTATTGGAAGTGTAGGTATGTTCTGATGGCTCTCTCCACGAATGAAGAGTGCGTGGAGTGGTATATATAGCCTCCACACAAAATCTAACCGTTACACACAATTTTCCAAACTCGGTGGGACCGAATGGTTAAACTCGGTCGGACCGATTCAGCAAACCTAGTGACCGTTAGGATTTTCGGTGGGACTGAGATGCAACTCAGTAGGACCGATATGATTAGGGTTAGGGCATAACGTAATCTCGGTGTGACCGATTACACAATCTCGGTGGGGCCGATTTTGGTAATAAGCTAACCAGAGAGTTGGTCAGGTAAACTCGATGGGACCGATTCGCTCATCTTGGTGAGACCGAAATGTTACAAAAGGGAAACGGAGAGTTTACATTGCAACCTCGGTGGGACCGATCACTCATCTCGGTAAGACCGAAACATTACGAAGGGAAACATAGAGATAACAATCCCATCTCGGTGAGACCGAGATCCCTATCGGTGAGACCGATTTGCCTAGGGTTTGTGGCAGTGGCTATGGCATTTGAAACTCGGTGGCGCTAGATAGAAAGAATCAGTGGGGCCGAGTTTGACTTTTGGTTTAGGTCATATGTGGATGTGGGAAGGTAGTTGAGGATTTTGGAGCATATCACTAAGCACTTTGAGCAAGCAAGCCATTAAGCAACACCTCATCCCCTCTTGATAGTATTGGCTTTTCCTATAGACTCAATGTGATCTTGGATCACTAAAATAGAAAATGTAGAGTCTTGATCTTGAAGCTTGAGCCAATCCTTTGTCCTTAGCATCTTGAAGGGGTTCCACATCCTCTAGTCCATGCCACTCCATTGTTGAACTTATCTGAAACATACTAGGTAAGTGCTCCAATCTCTCCCTTTTTGGTAATTGATGACAACATACATCAAAGCTTTAGATAAAGATATAGAGAAGAGCAAGTAAAGCTTTGGAAAGACATGTAATATGCATAGGCTCCCCCTACATTTATGCAATCATGTGAATATTGAATATAGGAGCATGTGAATGCGTAAACATGACAGAGTAAGCAATGTGTTACATGTATCTTGGCTATATGTATCAGAGCAAATTATGTGAATGTGAGAAATGTACCTTCATGCTCATGAGTCCTTCTTGCAAACAGTATGTACATCAGCAAGAACTTCTCATTCACATGATTGTGATGCATATACTTACCTTGTGGTCTTGAGTTGGCTTAGGATGGGATGAACCTGCGCAAACAAGGTTAAATAACACAGATACACCTACTGACCAGAGCAAACAAGAGAAACCACAAGAGAACCAAGACTGGGATGGCATGTAGAGTGAGTACTAAGTACCACATTGGATATAGACATGTCCCCAAAGGTAAAGATATGCAATAAAATCAGAGATTTCCTTCCCTTAGACGTCTTGCTCCCCCTGAATCTGCATGGGATATTGGGAGAAGATAGGGAACAGAAAATCAGAGCAACAAAAAAGGAAACAACAGAGCTTGAGCTAAAGCAAGCAACCAAACATGTCTTTCCCCTCTTAAAGACATGTGACATCTCTCCTCTTGAACACCAAGTATCTGGGGTCTTTGATGATATTAATTTCTCCTAGTTGAGAAACTCTCTCCCCCTGAGTATTCTCTCTTTCTCCCCCTATAGGAAGGATTAAGCTTTGATGTGATCTCTCTCTCCCCCTTTGACATCAATTTCAAAGAAGGGCTCTTCTGGACATGTGATACAAATGGGTTGGTCCTCGAGTCACAGAGCAAAGTAGCGTGTCTAATATGATGCTGGTAGAGGACAAGAATCATTGAGTGGAGCTGGAGCAAACAGAAATCAAGAATAAGTGGCAAGTTGGTTTTCCTGTGATGGAATCGGTGACTCCGAGTTGTGTGCTTCGGTTGCACCGAAAGATTTCGGTTGGGCCGAAGAGAACAAACCGGTGTGACCGAGTTCATTAGAGTGAAACCACTTGTCACCTCATCTCACTAGACAAGTAAGATCTCACATGGATATGCAAGGAATTTACTGAAAGATTTGCAATGAATTGGATGCAAAAAATGCAGAACAAAAAGGAATGAAAAGAAACTAAAAGTTCTAGATGAGGGGAAACAAATATGCAAGAGACAAAAGCACGGAGAGACACACGAGAACTTCATCTGGAGATGGTCGGCGACAAAGTCACCTATGTTAGAGTATATTGACTTAGGAGTCAAGTGAGAGCACTTGATCATAGGTCATACTCATCGTTTAAGCTCAAAATGGGGTTACCATTTTTCGTTTAAGCCTTTTGATGTATTCACATCTTGTCGAGTTGCTTTGACTCATGACTTGGAGTAAAGCTTCTTTAAGATGGAATAACATACCTTGGGTGGTGGTGTTGATCTTGCTCATGTAGTTGAACTTGTGTGGGTTGCTCAAGGTTGATGTAGTTCATCAAGGGTTGGGAGCACCACTTGGAGTTTGAGTTCATCTACCTACATGGGTTAGCTTTGCAAGGAAGAGCACTTGTGTATCCAAAATGACAATCATGAGACTCAACATAGAATTTGCCAAAGGATATGTTTGAATGGTTTCGTGCTTCCTTGTCTTCAACCACCATTGTCTAGAGACTTGGTGATGTAGAGATTGCTCAAGATGTGAGTGAGTTGCAATATCATAGATTTAGATTCAACCAAGTACCTACACGGGTTAGATAACATGCAAGGTACAAATATATCCAAGACATATGAATAGCATGATAAGAGAAATATCGAGGATTAGTCATAGGCTCATGCCCCGCATGTATCAAATGGAGTTCCTACTCCAAGTTTGAAGCATCAATGATGTTCAATTCACCTCTTAACCTACAAAACACTTTCTCATCAAGTGGTTTAGTGAATATATCCGCCAATTGCTTATCAGTGCGAACATGCTTAAGGTTAATGCCCCCTTTTGCAACATGATCTTGAATGAAATGATGAGGAACTTCAATATGCTTAGTTCAAGAATGTTGCACGGGATTGTGAGCAATCTTAATAGCACTTTCATTGTCACATAGCAATGGAACATGTTTCACATATATCCCATAATCTTTAAGAGTTTTGGTCATCCATAGTAATTGAGCACAACATGAACCAGCGGCAATGTATTCCGCTTCGGCGGTGGATAAGGATACCGAGTTTTGTTTCTTGGAAGACCAAGACACAAGAGATCTACCAAGGAATTGACATGTACCTGAAGTGGATTTTCTATCAACCTTGTCTCCGGCATAGTCCGAATCGGAGTAGCCAACAAGATCAAAAGAGGACCTCTTAGGATACCAAATGCCAAAATTTGGTGTATGGATTAGGTATCTCACTATGCTTTTCACAGCCTTAAGATGACACTCTTTAGAAGCAGCTTGATATCGTGCACACATGCGCACACTTAGCATAATATCGGGACGAGAGGCACATAGATATAACAATGAACCAATCATAGAGCGATAAACCTTTTGATCAACCGGTTCACCATCTTTGGTCAAATCAAGATGTCCACTAGTAGGCATGGGTGTAGTCATACCTTTGCATTCTTGTATATTGAACTTCTTGAATAAGTCCTTGGTCTACTTCGTTTGAGAGACAAAGGCACCTTCCTTAGTTTGCTTGATTTGCAAACCGAGAAAGAATTTGAGTTCACTCATCATAGACATCTCAAACTTCTCCGACATTAGCTTTCCAAACTTCTCACTAAAATGAGGGTTAGTTGAACCAAATATGATATCATCAACATAAATTTGGCACACAAATAGTTCTCCATTGACCCTTTTAGTAAAAAGAGTAGAATCAATTTTACCAATTTCAAAGCCTTTTTCAATAAGGAACTTGGTCAAGCATTTATACCATGCTCTAGGAGCTTGTTTAAGACCATAAAGGGCTTTGTGAAGTTTGTAAACATGATTAGGTTTGTTAGGATTGACGAAGCCGGGAGGTTGCTTAACATAAAATTCCTCCTCATTTTTGCCACTTAGAAAAGCACTTTTAATGTCCATTTGGTACAAGGTGATATCATGGTGGTTAGCATAAGCAAGTAAGATGCGAATGGACTCAAGTCTAGCAACGGGAGCATATGTCTCACCATAGTCCATACCTTCAACTTGTGTGTAGCCTTGGGTGACGAGACGTGCTTTGTTGCAAACCACTTGTCCATCTTCATCTTGCTTGTTGCAAAACACCCATTTGGTACCAATGATGTTGTGGTTGTTGTCGGGCTTCTCGACCAATGTCCACACTTGATTTCTCTCAAAGTTGTGTAGCTCTTCATGCATAGTGTTTATCCAGTCCGGATCCTCCAATGCTTCTTCAACCTTCATAGGTTCAATGCTAGAGATGAATGAGTAATGTTCACAAAAGTTAGCTAAACGAGTTTTAGAGCGAGTGATTCTCCCGGTTTGGATATCATTGTAGATTTGCTCGACGGGATGATCCTTAGCAATTCTTGCTCGAACTCGTGAAAGCTTTTGCTTGGGTCGGGGTGGAACATCCTCTTCTCTTGTGCTTCTTCTTGGCCTTCTTCATTGTTGACGTTGTCCTTCTCTTGTCATGGTGGAGAAGGAGGTTGTTGATGTTCATCTTGGTGTGCTTCCTCGTTTTCTTCATCTTGGCGTGTCCCACTTGTGGATGCTTCCGTATCAACTCTTGGTTCACCTTGTCGTGAGGTATAAGCTTCCACTTGGACGGACGAGGTACTCTCCTTCACTTCCGTTGGACGAATCTTGCCAATGGACAAATCTTGAATTGCTTCCGAAGGGTCTTTGTCCCCTACATCAATTGGCAATTTCTCTACTTGTGAGCCGTTAGATTCATCAAACTTCACATCTACCATCTCTTCAACCTTTTGGGTGAAATTGTTGTAGACACGGTAAGTGTGAGAGTTTGAGCCATAACCAAGTAGGAAACCTTCATGAGATTTAGGAGAAAATTTAGAACGACGATGCTTATCAAGAATGTAGCACTTTGAGCCGAATACTCGAAAGTATCCAACTTGGGGTTTGTTACCGGTGAGGAGCTCGTATGCCGTCTTGCCGAGTAGCTTGTGAAGATACAAGCGATTTGTTGCATGACAAGCTGTCTCAACCGCTTCCGCCCAAAAGTGCTTTGGCGTTTTGTACTCATCAAGCATCGTTCTTGCCATCTCGATAAGAGTCCGGTTCTTCCTTTCAACAACTCCATTTTGTTGAGGTGTGTACATAGCCGAGAACTCGTGTGAAATCCCTTCTTTGTCAAGAAAGGTGTCCACATTTGCGTTCTTGAACTCCGTTCCGTTGTCGCTCCGAACCTTCTTGATCTTCACGTCAAACTGATTTTGGGCCTTCCTAGCGAAGTTTTTGAAGATCTTTTGGACCTGCGATTTGTCATCAAGAAAGAACACCCACGTAAATGATGACTAGACCAAATGAGTTACCACCGAGACTCTTGTAGGCATTTGGACCAAAGAGATCCATGTGAAGTAGCTCGAGTGGTCTTCTTGTGGTCATGATGTTCTTCGCGCGGTGACTTCCTCCAACTTGTTTCCCTGCTTGACAAGCACTACAAAGTCTATCCTTGTCAAATATGACATCTTTTATTCCAAGGATATGATCACCTTTAATAAGCTTATCAAGATTTCGCATACCAACATGACCTAGTCTTCTATGCCACAACCAGCCTTTAGAAGATTTGGTAATTAAGCAAGTTCTAGGTTGAGCCTTTTTAGTGAAATCAACAATGTAAAGATCTCCTCTATGTATACCGGTAAAGACCATTTTATGATTGTCTCTACGAAACACTTGGCAATCTACTTCAGTCAATAAGACATTGAAACCGAAATCCGCAAGTCTAGAAACTCAAAGTAAATTTTATCCAAGGGATTCAACGAGCGTGACATTTTGTATGGAGCTATCATGTGAGATGGCCACCTTACCAAGGCCAACCACCTTACCCTTCGAATTATCACCAAAAGTGACATATTTTCGAGGGTCGTCATTTTCAGCAAGCTCACGGAACATATCTTTCTCTCCGGTCATATGATCAGTACATCCACTATCAAGGACCCATTCCTTTCCTGCAGCCATGTAGCCGCGAAGATTTTCCATAAGACCAAAATGCCTCATTGCATCATCAAGATCATAGTCACTATCATCATCTTCATCATAGTATCCATGTTCAACATCATCTTGTGATTGATCAATTCCTAGAGAGGGTAATTCATTAGATAAATGATCATCACAATGGTTACCTTTATGAATTCTAATAGCTTCGGATATGATATCGCTAATGATTCCAACATTTCCTTTAGCACGCATGAGATTGGTAAGCTCAAATAGACAATCACCAAAGCTAGGATCACTAGAGTTCATCTTACTCAAGGCAATAGACTTACGAAGAATTTCGTCTAGATTTTCAAGCAATAATCTGGAAATCGTTCCTCAAGAAATCTCCATATGGTGTAGGCACACTTGAGAGTAGGCAAACATCTAATCAAGTTTCTAGGCAAGCCTCTAATGATGAGCTCAACAGTTCTAAGATTGCGAATCATGTCAATATCTTCATCTAGGGTAGGGTGCAAAGGATCAACATGAGGTGCACAAGGGCTAGTAATGTACTTGTTCAAATGATATTCATTGAAAATCTCAAGCATTTCATTTTTCCACTCATGAAAATACTCTCCATCAAGAATAGGCACTCTATGTCTAAGACTCCCCAAAGTAAACACATCCATCTTTCTCCAATGGTGTTTAAACCAAGGCAATGGAGACCAAAGCTCTGATACCAATTGAAAGGATCAAGAAGAGGTGTCTAGAGGGGGGGTGATTAGACACTAAGTGCCAAAAGTTGCAGTTTTTAATATTCTTAAGTTTAAGTGGAGTTTAAGCACAAGTTTAACAAACACAATACATATGAAGCAAGCATGCAATGAGTATATGAGAAGCGGAAAGTAAAGCATGCAACTTGCAAGAATGTAAAGAGAAGGGTTTGGAGTACTCAAACACAATTGGAGACACGGATGATTTGGTCATGGTTCCGATAGGTGGTGCTATCGCACATCCACGTTGATGGAGACTTCAACTCACGGAGGGTAACGGTTGCGCGAGTCCACGGAGGGCTCCACCCACGAAGGGTCCATGAAGAAGCAACCTTGTCTATTCCATCACGGCCGTCGCCCACGAAGGACTTACCTCACTAGCGGTAGATCTTCACGAAGTAGGCGATCTCCTTGCCCTTACAAACTCCTTGGTTCAACTCCACAATCTTGTTGGAGGCTCCCAAGTGACACCTAGCCAATCTAGGAGACACCACTCTCCAAGAAGTAACAAATGGTGTGTTGATGATGAACTCCTTGCTCTTGTGCTTCAAATGATAGTCTCCCCAACACTCAACTCTCTCTCACAGGATTTGGATTTGGTGGAAAGAAGATTTGAGTGGAAAGCAACTTGGGGAAGGCTAGAGATCAAGATTCATATGGTTGGAATGGAATATCTTGACCTCAGCACAAGTGTAGGTGGTTCTCTCTCAGAAAATGTGTATTGGAAGTGTAGGTATGTTCTGATGGCTCTCTCCACGAATGAAGAGTGGGTGGAGTGGTATATATAGCCTCCACACAAAATCTAACCGTTACACACAATTTTCCAAACTCGGTGGGACCGAATGGTTAAACTCGGTCGGACCGATTCACCAAACCTAGTGACCGTTAGGATTTTCGGTGGGACTGAGATGCAACTCGGTAGGACCGATATGATTAGGTTTAGGGCATAACGTAATCTCGGTGTGACCGATTACACAATCTCGGTGGGGCCGATTTTGGTAATAAGCTAACCAGAGAGTTGGTCAGGTAAACTCGATGGGACCGATTCGCTCATCTTGGTGAGACCGAAATGTTACAAAAGGGAAACGGAGAGTTTACATTGCAACCTCGGTGGGACCGATCACTCATCTCGGTAAGACCGAAACATTACGAAGGGAAACATAGAGATTACAATCCCATCTCGGTGAGACCGAGATCCCTATCGGTGAGACCGATTTGCCTAGGGTTTGTGGCAGTGGCTATGACATGTGAAACTCGGTGGCGCCAGATAGAGAGAATCGGTGGGGCCGAGTTTGACTTTTGGTTTAGGTCATATGTGGATGTGGGAAGGTAGTTGAGGATTTTGGAGCATATCACTATGAACTTTGAGAAAGCAAGCCATTAAGCAACACCTCATCCCCTCTTGATAGTATTGGCTTTTCCTATAGACTCAATGTGATCTTGGATCACTAAAATAGAAAATGTAGAGTCTTGATCTTGAAGCTTGAGCCAATCCTTTGTCCTTAGCATCTTGAAGGGGTTCCACATCCTCTAGTCCATGCCACTCCATTGTTAAACTTATCTGAAACATACTTGGTAAAAGTGTTAGTCCAACAAGAGATATGTTGACATTAATTACCAAAACCACCCAGGGAGCACTTGTGCTTTCACCTACGTGCCCTCTTGCTTTATCGAGGATGGCAACAGAGCTCATCCCGTCCATCGCCGCCTCGCCTTGCTTCGATGTGCGTCCAGGCTGAGGAGGCATGCAGCGCCATGCTGGCTGGCTAGTCGCTGTGCTGGTGCAGTGACAGGGCCTTCACGAAGATCTGCATGCCACCACGCATGTGCTTGACTAGTTGGCCTAGAAGCTGCATGTTGCCACACAGGTGCTTGTCTAGTTGGTGGCTTGTTGCCACGTCGGAACAGCCGCGGGGCAGCGAAACCTTGGCAGCTGCGGGCCAGGCTGTGGCCCCGTAGATTCCCCCGGCAAGGGTCTTGCCGGGGTCTCGCGACCGTCACCGGCAAGGATCTTTGTCGGGGGTCTTCGGCCGTCCCCGGCAAGGATCTTGCCGGGGGTCTCATGGTGCTTATATAGACTCGCAGGCCTTTGGTCTTCACAAAGATATGCATGCCACCATGCAGGCGCCCCTGAGTCTAGGTCTTCATGTTGTTGATGGTGTCAGAACTCTCGGGCTCAAGGGTGGCGGCCTTGCTGGTGCTGGGCAAGTCGCCCTGCCAAGGCTCTTGCCGGGGCTACGTAGGCCCTCCCTACAAGAGTGTTGCCGGGCGAGGTCCATCTTGTCCCTTTGCTCATCATGCCTCTGGCTTGAGTGCTGCCTTGGCAGCCTCGTACCTTTCCTTCCTCTGCCCCACCAATCGTGGCCGCAGGTGTGGCTACGACTGCCCATGCACAAGTAAAGGGGTACAGAAAGGCCCCTACTTTTGTACACCGACAATTAGTCTCTATATTTACACATTAGATCTAGAATTCTTTTAGTTGTAGCTATTTTTCTTTCGTAAAACAGCTCGGCCCTGATTTTTCAAATAGCCATAATTTTTTATTCTTTTATCCAAATTAGATGAAACCAACGCCTAGATTTTTTTTCTTAATCCTACCTATCTAGTGAACCTATTAAATCAACCTTTTGCAATTCTCAAATTTTGATTTTTTTCAGATCCATACTCAAATTTCTTTTGATCCTATCTTTTTATCTGAAGCTTCGTTTCCTATGAATCCAATTGCGTGAGATTCGTATCAAAGTAAACTTTTCGTTCATACAATTAGTGTTGTCTTTTGAACATAGAATTTTGATCTTAGAAGTTATGCTATTAGTCCACAAAAATGCTGCCACACATCATTCTAAGCAGATTCAATGAAATATTGAATTACTTATATCTTGATCTGTTATTCTGAATCTAGTAATTCTTTTTACTACATGCTCATATTGACTTCCTACATCCAGTAGCATCATTAATTTCAAACTTTTGAACTTTTATTTGGTTTTCTTAGAGTATTTCATAAAGCTTTCTCTATGCTTCTTCATGCTTTCTTTTGCTTGTGGAGTGATTGCTTATTTGTATGTAATTATTTGATTATAATAGATTATTCTCGGAGAGTAATGAATAGTTCTACAATTTCAGAGACCGATATAATCTTCACCAACTATACCAGGCAAGTTCACTTTGATCATATTTTGAATACCTATGATATTATTGCATTAGTGCCAATTTTCCTGTTGCATTCAATAGGAATATTGAAACTTGTAGCTTGAGTAGAATCATGAGGTAGGAACCCATACCCTTGTCACCAAGCCCCAAGAATCGTTGTTAAGTTAGTTGTAGCTATGCTTCAGTAGACGGGGATTGGCATGAGTGTTTCCTATGAGATGTGAGTGTGATAATAATATTTGGATCAACTTCAAGACTACAAGACTTCAAGATTTCAATACACCTCTGGGTGGACGACTTGCAAGAAGAGGGGATCCTAGGGATTGAGTAGTGATCACCCAGTTCTACAGATTCAAGAGGGGATCCTAGGGAGTCACTAGTGATCACCCGGTTCTATAGGGGATCCTAGGGACTAACTAGTGATCACCCATGTCTGCGGAGGGGATCCTGGGGATTGACCAGTGACCACCCAGTTTTATCAGGGGATCCGGGGGATTGACCAGTGATCACCCAGTTTTACGGAAGGCCACCCAGGCTCAAAGAGATTGATGGATCTTTCAAGACCCGAAGCTTCTGTGCACAGCCACAAGCTATTATGATCTCTGGCATAGTTGATTACTCCCAGAAGACTGTGCCTCAGTCATCCTGTTCTCAGGCAGTGCAAGGACTCCAAGGGAGGCGATCGAGTCTTGCGGGAAAAGTGCGCAAACCTCTGTAGAGTGTTGAGCTAATCGATTAGCCGTGTCCCCGGTTACGGACAATTTGAGCGAGTGGAATTGGATGGTCAGGATATTCTCAACACGGTTACCGATTAAATGAATTTTGGTTTTTATTAGTAATTAGGATATGAGAATTGGTTAGTGGAGCCATCTCATTAACAACCAACTATTGTAGTAATTTTGCATCGAACTCCTTTGTTGTAGGAAAAAATTAGCTTTTTGCAAAAGTTATAAACTTAGAGCTACCACAAAACCATATTGCATATAGTATAGTATTCTCATCTGCTTTCTATTGTGATCTTGCCGGTACATACATTATACTGACCTACACGGCTGCAACATCTCATGTTGCAGACTTCTTCAATGAGTAAGAGTTACGATATAGGATTACGGTCTACACTCAACTTGCCAATGGCGTTGATGGGACTTTACACCCGTTTGTTCGTTTCCGCTGAGACTTATGAGGTATATATCAATTTTATGTTATTTATACACGTGACTGCACTTTGATATATACATTGATGTACTGTGTGTGCCAGCATACTGATCCAGGGATGGCACAGATACACAGAGGCTTGACCGTTTGAGGTCGGGTCGCTACAAGATTATCATGCGTGGCTCCAATGGCGCTCCAATCTTCTATCGACGAGGAGCAGCAGTTCACCATGCATGTCATGGTGGACACTCACAGAAGGTTCACGGAGCTCTCGGTGGTGTACACCAACAACCCGGTCTGGGTGGAGCACTCCATCCACATAATGGAGTTGTTGCTTGCTGAGGAGAAGTATAAGGTAGTCAGGTTAGACCATGAGTACACCCGCGCTCGTGCTGAGTCTTGTCCCAAGGTCATCGTCGCCCATATGTGCATGCACAATCACATCCTCGTCTACCACTACTGCCTGGCCACAAGACCTTGCTATCATTTCGTCAGGTTTGTCGACAACCCCCACTACATGTTCGCTACGGTGGACATCACCAACGATGTAAAGGTGCTTAAGAATTCGGGCATCGCCTGCCAGAATATTGTCGACATCCAGGGCCAATACAAGATCTGGGGTAGCAAGGAGCATGAGAAGGACTCACTGGTTCACCTCGCTGAGGACATCATCGACCCCTACTATAGAGACATGAAGGATTCCTGCAACAAGGACAACCGTGCCTCGCACTCGGCCTGGATGGAGAAACTCGAGAAAGGTCATGTCGTGTACGCGGCCAAGGAGGTGTACGCGAGCTACGATATGTACATGCGGATCATTGACATGAGGAAGTGCCTCCTTCCCCAAAACGGCCAGGGATCCAGTCGGAAGCAGAGCAATGGGAAGTGTCGTCGCAACAAGATGTAGATGATTAGATGCTCATTTCTCCAAGTTTAGTATGCATGTAATTGCTTACTTTGGTGTGTGGAAATGTTATGTGTGTTGTCACTTATGTAATTCTATGCTTAATTTTGTTATGTGATGCTATTCTTATAAGTATATATGTTGATGTTCTATAGATAGAGCAAATCACATCGCACACAGACTAAACAATGGAACCCGTCGGTGATGATTTCATCAATCACTCGCAAATTTCTACCAGCAATCATTTGCTCATAACACACATGGCTTGTTAATAGGACTCGTCTGTGTTGTTATCGGTCTTCCCACACATTTCCGATTACAAACCTGTTTGCGGCATATCACACACATCTTATTAAGTTGAACTGTTT
Source organism: Triticum aestivum (assembly GCF_018294505.1). Classification (NCBI taxonomy): domain Eukaryota; kingdom Viridiplantae; phylum Streptophyta; class Magnoliopsida; order Poales; family Poaceae; genus Triticum; species Triticum aestivum. The sequence continues at coordinate 197,999,474 of NC_057809.1, read as the reverse complement.
CTATTCTTTTGGCTCAACGCAAACAGTTCATTCGAGTGAACTGTATGTCGTATATTGCACACACCTTCTTCTTGCTGATCGTTTCTTTTGTGTTGCCTAATCACAAATAGTTCATCCGAGTGAACTGTATGCTATATATCGCACAACCTTCATCTGGCTACCCATTTGTGTTGTTCTGCCTCATCACAAACAGTTCATCGGGGTAAACTGTATGCCGTATATCGCACACACCTTGATCTGGCTGCCCGTTTCTGTTGTTCTGTCTCATCGCAAACAGTTCATATGTATCAACAGTTTGCCCCGCATCGCACATGCATCTAAAATCTGAACTGTGTTTGATTTATCCGCCATCGCAAACATTTTGCATCTTTTTGACAGTTTTTACATCACCGTTTATGATTAATGCATCGCACACAGCTTCGTCGAAGGGTCTCTGATCATAGTGTCATGTTAGCGGCATCCTGTAGTAGTGTATCATCTTGTTTTATCGACACCCCAAGATAATTAGCTAAATGAGTGGCATAAATTCCACCATAGAAATCTCCATCTAAGGCATTATTATGTAACTGATGTGCAACAATAGCCCCCAAGTTAAATTGTTTATTGTTCATTATTGTACTCTTAAGAATGCTCAAATCAGGAGCGTAAAGGTGGCTATGGTCATGTTTACCATTAATCATCTACCTATGAAGAGACCAATATAATGTAAAGTAGGAAAATGAATGCTCCCTATAGTAGCTTGTGTTACCTCTAGTTTCACCTAGTGATGTTGGCAAGGAACTCAATGCAATCAGATTTACGAGGTTCGGTCTAAGTACCCCATTGCATAGTTTTGCACACTTCATTAAATACTTCAAGGTCCATGCGAAATGATTTTTCATAGAGATTAAATATAACAACATGCGTAATGCGATGGACTGAATACTTAAATTTCCACATAGAAGAATCAGTGAGATTATAATATTGTAAGCACTTATTTGGCACGAAGTCCGTCAAGCCGTCATTGTGCACATACATATCAAATTCTTCCTTGAACCTAGCTTGAGTCATGTAGTAGTCTGACGGCCATTCACAAGGTTGCACTAGAGGTTCCCATGCTGGCTTGAGGTCCGGCTCACATAAAGCGAGCCTTGGGGATTTCTTGCTCGAGGAACCACCTTGGAACATCTTCCTAAAAAATTTCTTCCTCTGAAAATTTCTGAAATATTTAGTAACTCATAATAAAAGTGAACCAGACTCAACAAAATCGATAGCAACTACTCCTACAAGTGTCTAGAGGCCATATCATGCACAAAAACTAGTTTGAACCATATAAAGTTGACCAGCAAGCTCAAGAACCTGGTCACCAACAGTAGCTAAATGTGCAAATAATAAACCACTAGGACAAAAACTAATTAGACCATCGGAGGAGTCACATACCGATGAGAAATCGCCCAAAACTTTTTTGAAAACGGAGCTACGAGCAAGGAGATCGAAAATTGCAGCAAGAAGAGCAAGAACATGGGCTATGGAGCATGTTTGATTTTTCTGGAGGAAGAGGATGAGCATGGGTGGCAGCAATAAGTGAGGGGGCCTATGTGGGCCCCCCAAGCTTGCGTGGCATGCCCAGGGGGGTGGGCGCGCCCTATGAGCTTCTGGCTCACAGGTGCATCCCCCCTGGGGTATGTTCAGTGCCACTATTTTTTTATATTGCAGAAAAAATTATATTAATTTTTCAGCGCATTCTGAGAACTTCTATTTTCTGGTCATTTTTTATTGCACGGGTAATTCAGAAAATAGTATAATCATGGCATTTCTACTTTATCTTTCCCTAATATTAAAGGAAGGATTGTTTCTCCAGGTTTTTTCGTTAATGGTGGACCCACATAATTTTAGTACGTCCTAGGCTTCGTATGTTTCAGTGTTTCCTCCTTCTCTCTATTCGTTTCTATCACAAAAAGAAAATCATCGGACGCATAGAGCCACTCATGCTAGAGCACTCAAATGCTTACCAATAGACTAAACAAGACCATTTGTTTTATTAGCACCACGAAATTTTAAATCGCGTACATAGTGGCGCCAGATACTAAGAGGAAAATATATTTTCAAAGAGAATATATTTTAGAATGCAAAAATTTGACAAAGTTGTTAACAAAAAAAATTAAAGTCGCACATTTTTTAAAGAAAAATATTTGTATTTTTATTTTTTTTGAAACCTAAGTATTTTTTAAAACACAGACAATTTTTTAAAACTAGGAGGTATTGTTGTGATTATTTCTCGAATTTGGAAACATTTAAAAAACACAAATATTTTTTAAACTTTAAATTTGAAAAGGCAAACATGTTTGTAAACATGTTTTTTTAAATGGGAGGGACTGTAGCTAAATTGTTTTAATCAATCCATATATTAATAAAACTTGGCGAATATTTAAAATATGCTGACATGATGCTTTGTTTTACTTCATTTTATTAAACTAGGGATATGAAAGGAATCTTTTTCTCTTTCGCGTCTTCACGTACAACCAATCTCACTCGGCCCAATGACTCCCGTCAAAATGCATGAGGAGTCCAGCTAAGGTTTCATGGTCTACCTGATACAAACTACTCAATTTACATGATGACACGGACATATATTATGTGCAGTGATTTTCCCCTATTATAATAGCCAAATGATAAAAAAAATTGTGTTCAACACTTTTGATCTTCATCGGACACGAAGGCGGCTCAACAATCCAGCAATTGGACCTTGCCAACCTTGGTTAGTGACAGCTAGTACTGCGACCACCGGCGACGAGGACTTCAAAGACAACAAGCGGAAACATGTGTCTGGTGTTATATTGAAATGGAGGATGTGGACCTAAGAATGAGGTATTAGTCATGTTTATTATGTTATGGGCATGGGGGTGAGGTCTTTAGCCATGCTTAGTGGGTAAGGGCATGTAAGGGCTGTTTTCTCCCGGTGTAACACATGGGCATGTTTCCTAGTTAATTCTAAATAATAGAAAGTAAGAAGTGGGTACAGAAAGTTGTATTTACTAAATTCATCAACCACATGCCCGTCAAAAGGAATTCATTAATAAGGTCGATCAAGTCTTATTAACAAACTTCTTCTGAATGACATAAAACTGAAGAATCATCATATAACACTAGGTTACCTCCATAGGGATATGCAAGTCCCCAACAATAAGAATTTGATGTTTCTTTTTGATAGTAGGAATAGGGAATTCAAAACCTCCAATAGTAATTGTTGAAATTTTTCCAATAGAATTGATACTATTCACTCGATATTGTTTCTTCGGAAAGTTTACCGTATGATCATTACCATTGACATGAAAAGTGGCATTGCCTTTGTTGCAGCCAATAACAGCCTCTGCAGTATTCAAAAAGGGTCTACCAAGGATGATCGACATACTGTCGTCCTCGGGTATATCAAGAATAACAAAGTCCATTAAGATAGTAACATTTGCAATTACGATAGGCACATCCTCACAAATACCGATGGGTATAGCAGTTGATTTATCAGCCATTTGTAAAGATATTTCAGTTGGTGTTAACTTATTCAAGTCAAGTCTTTGATACAAACAGAAAGGCATAACACTAGCACCGAGTCCAAGATCACATAAAGCAGTTCTAAGGTAGTTCCTTTTAATGGAGCATGGTATTCCTGGGTCTCCTAGTTTCTTTGGTATTCCACCCTTAAATGAATAATTTGCAAGCATGGTGGAAATTTCAGCTTCCAATATCTTTCTTTTATTTGTGATAATATCTTTCATGTACTTAGCAAAAGGGAACATTTTCAGAATATCAGTCAAACGAATGTGCAAAAAGACATGTCTAAGCATTTCAACAAAGCGCTCAAATTCTTCTTCATCCTTATTCTTTGAAGCTTTAGGAGGAAAATGCATGGGTTTATGAACCCATGGTTCTCTTTCTTTACCATGTTTCCTAGCAATGAAGTATCTCTTATCATATCTTCTATTCTTAGGTTGTGGGTTATCAAGATCAACAACATGTTCTATTTCCACATTATTATTATTATTATTAGGTTTAGCATTGAAGACCCACAAGTATAGGGGGTCAATCATAGTCCTTTCGATAAGTAAGAGTGTCGAACCCAATGAGGAGCAGAAGGAAATGACAAGTGGTTTTCAGCAAGGTATTTTCTGCAAGCACGAAAATAGTCGATAACGGGTAGTTTGATAGCAAGATAAGTTGTAACGGACAAGTAACGGTAATGGTAAATAAAGTGCAGTAAGGTAGCCCAATCCTTTTGTGGCAAAGGACAGGCCAAAACGGTCTCTTATAATAAGCCAAGTGTTCTTGAGGGCACACGGGAATTTCATCTAGTCACTTTCATCATGTTGGTTTGATTCGCGTAGGCTACTTTGATAATTTGATATGTGGGTGGATCGGTGTTTGGGTGTTGTTCTTACTTGAACAAACCTCCCACTTATGATTGACCCCCTCGCAAGCATCCGCTACTACCAGAAAAGTATTAAGATAAAATCTAACCATAGCATTAAACATTTGGATCCAAATCGGTCCCTTTTGAAGTAGCGCATAAACTACTTCACAATGCATTCCCTTAGGCCCAAAGATGGTGAAGTGCCATGTAGTCGACGTTCACATGACACCACTAAGGGAATCACAACATACATATCATCAAAATAACAAACACATATCAAGTTCACATGATTATTTGCAACATGACTTCTCCTGTGACCTCAAGAACAAAAGTAACTACTCACAAATAATATTCATGCTCGAGATCAGAGGGGTATGTAATAGCATAATGGATCTGAACATATAATCTTCCACCAAAAAAACCATGTAGTAATCAACTACAAGATGTAATCAACACCACTAGTCACCCACAGGTACCAATATGAGGTTCCGGTACAAAGATTGAACACAAGAGATGAACTAGGGTTTGAGAGGAGATGGTGCTATTAAATATGTTGATGGAGATTGGCCTCCCAAAGATGAGAGAGTTGTTGGTGATGACGATGACTTTGATTTCCCGGCGGAATTGCTCCGCTGGAGGGCAAAAGTGCTCCTGCCCAAGTTCCGCCTCGAGACGGGGACACTTCGTCCCGGAAGTCCTCTCCTTATTTATTCTAGGTCAAAATGACTTTATACAAGAAGGTGGGCATCGGAGGTGGGCTGGGCTGGCCACAACCCACCAGGGCGCGCCTGGGGGCCTCGCGTACCCTGGTGTCTTGTGGTCACCAGGTGCCCCCCTCTAGTAGTTATTTGCTCCAGTATTTTTCATATATTCCAAAATAATTCTCCGTAAATTTTCAACCCATTTGGAGATGTGCATAATAGGTGTCTTGACATAGATTTTTCAGTTCCAGAATTCCAGCTGCCGGTATTCTCCCTCTTTGTGTAAACCTTGCATATTATGAGATAAAAGGCGTTAGAATTACTCCATAAAGCATTATTATGCATAAAACATTATAAATAACAGTAGGAAAATATGATGCAAAATGGACGTATCAAGCATCAACTTGAACATCATCATCATTATTACTAGGTTCATGTTCATCACCAGATTGTGTTTCAGCGTCAGCAATAGAAATATCATTTGGATTCTCATGTGTGTTTGCAGTAGGTTCACTAGAGGCATGCAAAGTCCTACCATCTTTTTTTTCTTTTTAGATGGAATAGGTGCATCAGTATTAATTCTTTGAGAGTCTTGTTCAATTCTCCTAGGGCGACCTTCGGGATACAAGGGTTCCTGAGTCATTTTACCACCCCTAGTCATAACTCTAATAGCATGATCATTCATCTTATTGTTCATCTCATTAAGCAAATCATTTTGTGACTTGATGACTTGTTCTACTTGAGTTTTTATCATGAATGCATGTTTACTCACCCTTGACATCATTAACAGTTCTAAACATAAAGTTACTCAAGTGTTCAATCATATAAGCATTTCATTTCAATTGCCTACTAACATATGCATTAAAGTTTTCTTGTTTAACAATAAAGTTATCCAATTAATCAAGGCACTGACTAGCAAATTTAGTATAAGGAACATCACCTTCATCAAACCTACAGAGAGAATTTACCTCTACTACCTGTGTCGGGGTATCAAGGCCATGTATTTCTTCAATAGGTGGTAAATTCTTGACATCTTCAGCTTTAATACCTTTTTCTTTCATATATTTATTTTCTTCTTGCATATCTTCAGGACTAAGAAATAGAATACCTCTCTTATTTGGATTTCACTTGGGTGGTGGTTCAAGAAGAGTCCAATCATTATCATTCCTCAGTATGTTATCCAATAGTTCTTCAGCTTGTTCAACAGTTTGTTCCCTGAAAACATAACCAACACAACTACATAGGTGGTCCCTAGAAGCATTGGTTAGTCGATTATAAAAGATATCAACTATTTCATTTTTCTTGAGAGGATGATCAGGCAAAGCATTAAGTAATTGGAGAGGCCTCTCCCAATCTTGAGGGAGATTCTCTTCTTTAATTTGCACAAAATTAAACATTTCTTGTAAAGCAGCTTGTTTCTTATGAGCAAGAAAATATTTTTCATAGAAGTAACATATCATATCCTGGGGACTACGCACACAACCAGGAGTAAGAGAATTTAACCATATCTTAGCATCACCCTTTAATGAGAAAGGAAATAACTTAAGAATATAGTCGTAGCAAATTTTTCCTCATGAGCAAATATGGTGGCTATATCATTAAGCTTAGTAAGATGTGCCACAACAGTTTCAGATTCATAACCATGGAAAGGATCAGATTCAACCAAAGTAATTAACCCAGGGTCGACAGAGAATTCATAGCCCTTATCAGTAATACAAATGGGAGACATAGCAAACTGAGGGTCATATTTCATTCTAGCATGAAAGATATTTCTTTCAACTTGCATAGTAATTTCTTAAGATCATCTCTATCCTTACAAGCAAGAAATTCCCTAGCTACCTCTCCATCCTTAACATTACCCTCAGGTATCTTAGGCAATTCATATCTAGGTGAGCTAGGTCTAATAGGTGTTTCATCATTTTCAGTTTCAGCATTCTCAATTTATTTAGCTTTAGCAAGTTGTTCATCAAGAAACCTAGTGGCACATTATCATCAAGAAACGTACTAGCATCATAAATAGCATCATTCATAGCAGAAGTAGCATCATATATTACTTGTGACCTATCAAGACTAATAGCAAGTGGTGGTGTTGCAAGCTTACTCAAAACAGAAGGCGAATCAAGTGCAGAGCTAGATAACAGTTCCCTACCTCCCCTCGTCTTAGAGGGAACGATCTTGGTTCTATCGTCCTTAAGATTCCTCATAGTGATCAACAAATATAAATCCCAAGTGACTCAGCAAATACAACTATGCTCAGCGGCAACAGTGCCAGAAAAAGGTCCTGATAACACGCAAGTATAGGGGATCACAACAGTTTTCGATGATAGAGTATTCAATCCAAATTTATTGATCCGACACAAGGGGAGCCAAAGAATATTTGCAAGTATTAGCAGTTGAGTTGTCAATTCAACCACACCTGGAAGACTTAATATCTGCAGCAAGGTGATCAGTAGCAAAGTAGTATGGTAGTTCTATATTAATGGTAACAGTAACAATAGTAACGGTAGCAGAAACAGTAGCAACGGCGGAAGTAACTTAGCAAAGATCAATATATGAAAGTCATAGGCATTGGATCAGTGATGGATAATTATGTTGGATGGCATTCATCATGTAATAGTTATAACCTAGAGCGACATAGAACTAGCTCCAATTCATCAATATAATGTAGGCATGTATTCTGTATATAGTCATACGTGCTTATGGAAAAGAACTTGCATGGCATCTTTTGTCCTACCCTCCCGTGGCAACGGTGTCCATAAGGAAACTAAGGGATATTAAGGCCTCCTTTTAATAGAGAACCGGAACAAAGCATTAGCACCAAGTGAATACATGAACTCCTCAAACTACGGTAATCACCAGAAAGAATCCCAATTATTGTCACCTTGAGGTATGTGGATCATAACATGCAATAGGTGCATATAACTTTCAAGATAGGATCAAGAACACACATATATTCATGAAAACATAATAGGTTCAGATATCAAATCATGGCACTCAAGCCCTAGTGACAAGCATATTAAGCATAGCAAAGTCATAGCAACATCAATCCCAGAACATAGTGGATACCAGGGATCAAGCCCTAACGAAACTAACTCAATTGCATGATAAATCTCATCCAACCCATCACCGTCTAGCAAACCTATGAAGGAATTACTCACTGCCGGCGGTGAGCATCATGAAATTGGCGGTGAAGATGGGTTGGTGATGACGATGACAGATTCCACCCTTCGGAGCCCTGAATGACTCTAGATTAGCCCTCCCGATGAAGAATAGGAGTGGCGGCGGCTCTGTATCATAAAACACGATGAATCCTTCTCTCTGATTTTTTTCTTGGCGAATAGGTATATATGGAGTTGGAATTAGGGTTGCAGGAGGTCAAGGGGGCCCAAAAGCTCATAGGGCGTGCCCCCTGAGCTTGTGGCTCCTGGGTGGCCCGCCCTCTGGTATATGTTTCTGCCAGTATTTTTATATATTCCATAAAAATTGTCCGTAAATTTTCAGGTCAATCCGAGAACTTTGATTTCTGCACAAAAACAACACCATGTCAATTCTGCTAAAAACAACGTCAGTTCGGGTTAGTTTCATTCAAATCATGCAAATTAAAGTCCAAAACAAGAGCAGAAATGTTTGGAAAAGTAGATACGATAGAGATGTATCAGTATTTTCTAGAGTATCTATGTATATCAGGTAGAGGATGCTGCTATTGGGGAATGTAGTAATTTCAAAAATTTCCTACGCACATGCAAGATCATGGTGATGCATAGCAACGAGAGGGGAGAGTGTTGTCCACGTACCCTCGTAGACCGTAAGCGGAAGCGTTAGCACAACGCGGTTGATGTAGTCGTACGTCTTCACGATCCGGCCGATCAAGTACCGAACGCACGTCACCTCCGAGTTCTGCACACGTTCAACTCGATGACGTCCCTCGAACTCCGATCCAGCCGAGCTTTGAGGGAGAGTTCCGTCAGCATGACGGCATGGTGACGATGATGATGTTCTACCGACGAAGGACTTTGCCTAAGCACCGCTACGATATGACCGAGGTGGATTATGGTGGAGAGGGGCACCGCACACGGCTAAGAGATCAAGAGATCAATTTGATCAACTTGTTTTTCTAGAGGTGCCCCCCTGCCCCTGTATATAAAGGAGCAAGGGGAGAGGTGCCCGGCCTAGGAGGAGGGCGTGCCAAGGGCGGAGTCCTACTCCCACCGGGAGTAGGACTCCTTCCCTTGTTGTAGTAGGAGAGAAGGAAAGAGGGGGAGAGGAACAAGGAAAAGTGGGCTGTATCCCTTGTCCAATTCGGACCAGAGGGGGCGCGCACCTCTTTCCTTTTGGCCTCTCTCCTCTATTCCCGTATGGCCCAATAAGGCCGATATGCTCCCTGGCGAATTCCTGTAACTCTCCAGTACTCCAAAAAATACCCGAATCACTCAGAACCTTTCCAAAGTCCGAATATAGTCGTCCAATAGATCGATCTTTACGTCTCGACCATTTCGAGACTCCTCGTCATGTCCCCGATCTCATCCGAGACTCCGAACTCCTTCGGTACATCAAAACATATAAACTCATAATATAACTGCCATCATAGCGTTAAGTGTGTGGACCCTACGGGTTCGAGAACTATGTAGACATGACCGAGACACGTCTACGGTCAATAACCAATAGCGGAACCTAGATGCTCGTATTGGCTCCGACATATTCTACGAAGATCTTTATCGGTCAGACCGCATAACAACATACGTTGTTCCCTTTGTCATCGGTATGTTACTTGCCCGAGATTCGATCGTCGGCATCTCAATACATAGTTCAATCTCGTTACCGGCAAGTCTCTTTACTCGTTTCGTAATACATCATCCCGCAACTAACTCATTAGTTGCAATGCTTGCAAGGCTTAGGTGACGTGCATTACCGAGAGGGCCCAGAGATACCTCTCCCACAATCGGAGTGACAAATCCTAATCTCGAAATACGCCAACCCAACAAGTACCTTCGGAGACACCTGTAGAGCACCTTCATAATCACCTAGTTATGTTGTGACGTTTGGTAGCACACAAAGTGTTCCTCCGGTAAACGGGAGTTGCATAATCTCATAGTCATAGGAACATGTATAAGTCATGAAGAAAGAAATAGCAACAAACTAAACGATCAAGTGCTATGCTAACGGAATCGGTCAAGTCAATCACATCATTATCCTAATGATGTGATCCCGTTAATCAAATGACAACTCATGTCTATGGTTAGGAAACATAACCATCTTTGATCAACGAGCTAGTCAAGTAGAGGAGTACTAGTGACACTCTGTTTGTCTATGTATTCACACATGTATTATGTTTCCAGTTAATACAATTCTAGCATGAATAATAAACATTTATTATGATATAAGGAAATAAATAATAACTTTATCATTGCCTCTAGGGCATATTTCCTTCAGTCTCCCACTTGCACTAGAGTCAATAATCTAGTTCACATCACCATGTGATTTAATACCAATAGTTCACATCACCATGTGATTAACACCCATAGTTCACATCGACATGTGACCAACACCCAAAGGGTTTACTAGAGTCAATAATCTAGTTCACATCGCTATGTGATTAACACCCAAAGGGTACTAAGGTGTGATCATGTTTTGCTTGTGAGAGAAGTTTAGTCAACGGGTTTGCCATAATCAGATCCGTACGTATTTTTCAAATTTATGTGTCAACAATGCTCTTCACGGAGCTACTCTAGCTAATTGCTCCCACTTTCAATATGTATCCAGATTCAGACTTAGAGTCATCTGGATTAGTGTCAAAACTTGCATCGATGTAACCCTTTACGACAAACCTTTTGTCACCTCCATAATCGAGAAACATATCCTTATTTCACTAAGGATAATTTTGACCAATGTCCAGTGATCTACTCCTAGATCACTATTGTACTCCCTTGCCAAACTCAAGGCAGGGTATACAATAGGTCTGGTACATAACATGGCATACTTTATAGAACCTATGGCTGAGGCATAGGGAATGACTTTCATTCTCTCTCTATCTTCTGCCGTGGTCGGGCTTTCAGTCTTACTCAATTTCACACCTTGTAACACAGGCAAGAACTGTCTCTTTGACTGTTCCATTTTGAACTACTTCAAAAACTTGTCAAGGTATGTACTCATTGAAAACTTATCAAGCGTCTTGATCTATCTCTATAGATCTTGATGCTCAATATGTAAGCAGCTTCACCGAGGTCTTTCTTTGAAAAACTCCTTTCAAACACTCCTTTATGCTTTGCAGAATAATTCTACATTATTTCCGATCAACAATATGTTATACACATATACTTATCAGAAATGTTGTAGTGCTCCCACTCACTTTCTTGTAAATATAGACTTCACCGCAAGTCTGTATAAAACTATATGCTTCGATCAACTTATCAAAGCGTATATTCCAACTCCGAGATGCTTGCACCAGTCCATAGATGGATCGCTGGATCTTGCATATTTTGTTAGTACCTTTAGGATTGAAAAAACCTTCTGGTTGCATCATATAAAACTCTTCTTTAATAAATCCATTAAGGAATGCAGTTTTGTTTATCTACTTGCTAGATTTCATAAAATGCGGCAATTGCTAACATGATTCGGATAGACTTAAGCATAGATACGAGTGAGAAACTCTCATCGTAGTCAACACCTTGAACTTGTCGAAAACCTTTTGCGACAATTCTAGCTTTGTAGACAGTAACACTACTATCAGCGTCCGTCTTCCTCTTGAAGATCCATTTAATCTCAATGACTCGCCGATCATTGGGCAAGTCAATCAAAGTCCATGCTTTGTTCTCATACATGGATCTCATCTCAGATTTCATGGCCTCAAACCATTTCATGGAATCTAGGCTCATCATCGCTTCCTCATAGTTCATAGGTTCGTCATGGTCAAGTAACATGACCTCCAGAATAGGATTACCGCACCACTCTGGTGCGGATCTCACTCTGGTTTACCTACGAGGTTCGGTAGTAACTTGATCTGAAGTTACATGATCATCATCATTAGCTTCCTCACTAATTGGTGTAGTAGTCACAGGAACAGATTTCTGTGATGAACTACTTTCCAATAAGGGAGCAGGTACAGTTACCTCATGAAGTTCTACTTTCCTCCCACTCACTTCTTTCGAGAGAAACTCCTTCTCTAGAAAGGATCCATTCTCAGCAATGAATATCTTGCCTTCGGATCTATGATAGAAGGTGTACCCAACATTTTCTTTTGGGTATCCTATGAAGATTTAGTTCTCCAATTTGGGTTCGAGCTTATCAAGTTGGAACTTTTTCACATAAGCATCGCAGTCCCAAACTTTAAGAAAAGACAACTTAGGTTTCTCGCCAAACCACAGTTCATATGGCGTCGTCTCAATGGATTTAGATGGTGCCCTATTTAACGTGAATGTAGCTGTCTCTAATGCATAACCCCAAAACTATAGTGGTAATCGGTAAGAGATATCATAGATTGCACCATATCTAATAAAGCACAGTTACGACGTTCGGACACACCATTACACTATGGTGTCCCAGGTGGCGTGAGTAGTGAAACTATTTCACATTGTTTTAACTGAAGGCCAAACTCGTAACTCAAATATTTTACTTCTGTGATCATATCATAGAAACTTTTATTTTTGTTACGATGATTCTCCACTTCACTCTAAAATTCTTTGAACTTTTCAAATATTTCAGACTTTTGTTTCATGAAGTAGATATACTCATATCTGCTCAAATCATCTGTGAAGATCAGAAAATAATGATACCTGCTGCGAGCCTCAATATTCATCGGACCACATACATCAGTATGTATGATTTCCAACAAATTTGTTGCTTGCTGCATTGTTCCGGAGAACAGAGTCTTAGTCATCTTGCCCATGAGGCATGGTTCGCAAGCATCAACTGATTCATAATCAAGTGATTCCAAAAGTCCATCAGCATGGAGTTTCTTCATGCACTTCATACCAATATGACCTAAACGGTAGTGCCACAAATAAGTTGCACTATCATTATTAACTTTGCATCTTTTGGTTTCAATATTATGAATATGTGTATCACTACGATCGAGATCCAACGAACCATTTTCATTGGGTCTGTAACCATATAAGGTTTTATTCATGTAAACAGAACAACAATTTATTCTCTTACTTAAATGAATAACCGTATTGCAATAAACATGATCAAATCATATTCATGCTCAACGCAAACACCAAATAACATTTATTTTAGGTTTAACACTAATCCCGAAAGTATAGGGAGTGTGCGATGATGATCATATCAATCTTGAAACCATTTCCAATACACATCGTCACTTCACCCTTAACTAGTCTTTGTTCATTCTGCAACTCCCATTTCGAGTTACTACTCTTAGCAACTGAACCAGTATCAAATACCGAGGGGTTGCTACGAACACTAGTAAAATACACATCAATAATCTGTATATTAAATATACCTTTGTTCACTTTGCCATCCTTCTTATCCGCCAAATACTTGGGCAGTTCCGCTTCCAGTGACCAGTCCCTTTGCAGTAGAAGCACTTAGTCTCAGGCTTAGGACCAGACTTGGGCTTCTTCACTTGAGAAACAACTTGCTTGCCATTCTTCTTGAAGTTCCCCTTCTTCCCTTTGCCCTTTTCTTGAAACTAGTGGTCTTGTCTACCATCAACACTTGATATTTTTCTTGAGTTCTACCTTCGTTGATTTCAGCATCACGAAGAGCTTGGGAATCGTTTCCGTTATCCCTTGCATATTATAGTTCATCGCGAAGTTCTACTAACTTGGTGATGGTGACTAGAGAATTCTTTCAATCACTATTTTATCTGGAAGATTAACTCCCACTTGATTCAAGCGATTGTAGTACCCAGACAATCTGAGCACATGCTCACTGCTTGAGCTATTCTCCTACATCTTTTAGCTATAGAACTTGTTGGAGACTTCATAACTCTCAACTCGGGTATTTGCTTGAAATATTAACTTAAACTCCTAGAACATCTCATATGGTCCATGACGTTTCAAAACGTCTTTGAAGTCCCGATTCTAAGTCGTTAAGCATGGTGCACTAAACTATCAAGTAGTCATCATATTGAGCTAGCCAAACGTTTAGAACATCTGCATCTACTCCTGCAATAGGTCTGTCACCTAGTGGTGCATCAAGGACATAATTCTTCTATGCAGCAATGAGGATAATCCTCAGATCACGGATCCAATCCGCATCATTGCTACTAACATTTTTCAACTTAGTTTTCTCTAGGAACATATAAAAAATAAACGGGGAGCAACATCGCAAGCTATTGATCTACAACATAGATATGCTAATACTACCAGGACTAAGTTCATGATAAATTAAAGTTTAATTAATCATATTACTTAAGAACTCCCACTTAGAAAGACATCCCTCTAATCTTCTAAGTGATCACGTGATCCAAATCAACTAAACCATAACCGATCATTGCGTGAAATGGAGTTGCTTTCAATGGTGAACATCAATATGTTGATCATATCTACTATATGATTCACGCTCGACCTTTCGGCCTCAGTGTTCTGAGGCCATATCTGCATATGCTAGGCTCGTCAAGTTTAACCTAAGTATTCTGCGTGTGCAAAACTGGCTTGCACCCGTTGTAGATGGACGTAGAGCTTATCACACCCGATCATCACGTGGTGTCTGGGCATGACGAACTTTGGCAACGGTGCATACTCAGGGAGAACACTTTTATCTTGAAATTTAGTGAGAGATCATCTTATAATGCTACCGTCAATCAAAGCAAGATAAGATGCATAAACGATAAACATCACATGCAATCAATATAAGTGATATGATATGGCCATCATCATCTTGTGCTTGTGATCTCCATCTCCGAAGCACCATCATGATCACCATCGGCACCGGCGCGACACCTTGATCTCCATCGTAGCATCGTTGTCGTCTCGCCAATCTTATGCTTCCACGACTATCGCTACCGCTTAGTGATAAAGTAAAGCATTACAGTGCAATTGCATTGCATACAATAAAGCGACAACCATATGGCTCCTGCCAGTTGCCAATAACTCGGTTACAAAACATGATCATCTCATACAATAAAATTTAGCATCATGTCTTGACCATATCACATCACAACATGCCCTACAAAAACAAGTTAGACATCCTCTACTTTGTTGTTGCAAGTTTTACGTGGCTGCTACGGGCTTAGCAAGAACCGTTCTTACCTATGCATCAAAACCACAACGATAGTTTGTCAAGTTGGTGTTGTTTTAACCTTCGCAAGGACTGGGCGTAGCCACACTCGGTTCAACTAAAGTTGGAGAAACTAACACCCGCCAGCCACCTGTGTGCAAAGCACGTCGGTAGAACCAGTCTCGCGTAAGCGTACGCGTAATGTCGGTTCGGGCCGCTTCATCCAACAATACCGCTGAACCAAAGTGTGACATGCTGGTAAGCAGTATGACTTATATCGCCCACAACTCACTTGTGTTCTACTTGTGCACAACATCAACGCATAAAACCTAGGCTCTGATACCACTGTTGGGGAACGTAGTAATTTCAAAAATTTCCTACGCACATGCAAGATCATGGTGATGCATAGCAACGAGAGGGGAAAGTGTTGTCCACGTACCCTCGTAGACCGTAAGCATAAGCGTTAGCACAACGTGGTTGATGTAGTTGTACGTCTTCATGATCCGGCCGATCAAGTACCGAACGCACGGCACCTCCGAGTTCTGCACACGTTCAACTCGATGACGTCCCTTGAACT
The DNA here is from genome assembly GCF_018294505.1 of Triticum aestivum. Lineage (NCBI taxonomy): Eukaryota > Viridiplantae > Streptophyta > Magnoliopsida > Poales > Poaceae > Triticum > Triticum aestivum. Next base: position 197,983,636 of record NC_057809.1, on the reverse strand, counting down.
CTGATCCAGCCGAGCTTTGAGGGAGAGTTCCGTCAGCATGACGGCTTGGTGACGATGATGATGTTCTACCGACGCATGGCTTCGCCTAAGCACCGCTACGATATGACCGAGGTGGATTATGGTGGAGAGGGGCACCGCACACGGCTAAGAGATCAAGAGATCAATTTGATCAACTTGTTTGACTAGAGGTGCCCCCTGCCCCTGTATATAAAGGAGCAAGGGGAGAGGTGGCCGGCCTAGGAGGAGGGCGCGCCAAGGGGCGAGTCCTACTCCCACCGGGAGTAGGACTCCTCCTTCCCTTGTTGGAGAAGGAGAGAAGGAAAGAGGGGGAGAGGAACAAGGAAAAGTGGGCTGCACCCCTTGTCCAATTCGGACCAGAGGGGGGCGCGCGCCTCTTTCGTTTTGGCTTCTCTCCTCTATTCCCGTATGGCCCAATAAGGCCCATATACTCCCCGGCGAATTCCCGTAACTCTCCGGTACTCCGAAAAATACCCGAATCACTCGGAACCTTTCCGAAGTCTGAATATAGTCGTGCAATATATTGATATTTATGTCTGGACCATTTCGAGACTCCTCGTCATGTCCCCGATCTCATCCAGGACTCCGAACTCCTTCGGTACATCAAAACATATAAACTCATAATATAACTGTCATCGTAGCGTTAAGCGTGCGGACCCTACGTGTTCGAGAACTATGTAGACATGACCGAGACACATCTCCGTTCAATAACCAATAGCGGAACCTAGATGCTCATATTGGCTCCTACATATTCTACGAAGATCTTTATCGGTCAGACCGCATAACAACATACGTTGTTCCCTTTGTCATCGGTATGTTACTTGCCCGAGATTCGATCGTCGGCATCTCAATACCTAGTTCAATCTCGTTACTGGCAAGTCTCTTTACTCGTTCCGTAATACATCATCCCACAAATAACTCATTAGTTGCAATGCTTGCAAGGCTTAGGTGATGTGCATTACCGAGAGGGCCCAGAGATACCTCTCCGACAATCGGAGTGACAAATCCTAATCTCGAAATACGCCAACCCAACATGTACCTTCGGAGACACCTGTAGAGCACCTTTATAATCACCCAGTTACGACGTTTGGTAGCACACAAAGTGTTCCTCCAGTAAACAGGAGTTGCATAATCTCATAGTCATAGGAACATGTATAAGTCATGAAGCAAGCAATAGCAACAAACTAAACGATCAAGTGCTATGCTAACGGAATGGGTCAAGTCAATCACATCATTCTCCTAATGATGTGATCCCGTTAATCAAATGACAACTCATGTCTATGGTTAGGAAACATAACCATCTTTGATCAACGAGCTAGTTAAGTAGAGGCATACTAGTGACACTCTGTTTGTCTATGTATTCACACATGTATTATGTTTCCGGTTAATACAATTCTAGCATGAATAATAAAAATTTATCATTATATAAGGAAATAAATAATAACTTTATCATTGCCTCTAGGGCATATTTCCTTCAGCTGCGTCCGTCCATGAGTACCTTCCAAAGGCGGCATCTACCCACGACTCGGTCTAGCACTAGCGCGACGGGGCACCTATTCGGGGTGGACCTCAGCTGATCTTTATGATCAGAGGTAATTAGCGTGTCTATCCACGCGCCCCTAGGTGGCTCTTGCCTAATATAATTAACTTCCTATAGAGCCCTCTTGTTCTAGTTATTAGATGTGAACGTCTCGTAAATCATCAAGACATCGTCATCACCCGACGACTCCTTGACACACTGCGGCATACTAGTGAGGAGCGCTAGGCCTCCTTTAGCCAGCCTCTCCACCCAGCAGCCGCGGAGGCTATGAGTGGGGCAGGAATTTAGCAAGACGGGGTGTATCAGGCATGGTTTATCCAAGAAGCTATCGAGGGTTGCCGCAGATCGGCCAGTGATTTTCTTCTTTTTCCTAGGTCAATCAACTTATGTATGCTGTGCATGGGGTTCATGCCAAGGTGCGAGCCGGAAACGCTTCAATTTGTTGTTGTAGACCGAATCTGCCTTTCTCTGTGCCAGACAGGCATCTTCGATATCGCAAAATCTTGACACAAGATCGGATAACTCCGTAGTGTTTGAACGCAGCGACGGGTGAGGGAGTTCGAAACGCCTGTATCCTTGCATTCACGCTGAAAATATGCTATTATGTCATAGTCCTGATAGTCTGGTATGTCGTCTGTGACAAACGAGAACCTATCCCATAATTGCCTAATTGATTCATGAAGTAGTTGCTGCATGTAGACGAGATCCCAGACATCGGGAGGGCCCGAATTGTCGGGGCAATACGTGATGTGGGAGGTGGGCGGGGGATTTGTTTCGATCTTGATGGACCGTGGGCTTGACGCCATGTCTCTCTTATCCCGTGAAGGGCGCGTAGCCGCTAGATCGACCGAGCTCATTTGAATATCTGACTCGTCGGTTGTTTCTGGGGGGTGATGTTGGAATCACTTTCCAAGAAGTACCTTGGCCCTTCACCTTTTACTGGAAGTTCGGCCAGTCATGGATCACTCCTTGCTCGTAAGGGAGAAGGAGTGCCTCCGCGATGGTGGTTTCGAGTGCGGAGATCGTGTTTCGGAGGTTAGACTTGTTGAACGACGAACCCATCGATCCTTTGTTGATCTTCACAGCGGAACTCTAAATGAAAGGACCAGTGTTGGTGTGAAATATGATAGACATCGGGGTAAGGGGTCCCGAGCTGTGGATTTCGTATTGGTGGTAGTAGGAACAGGGGAGACGATATTTACTTGGGTTCGGGCCCTGTTGATGGAGGTAAAACCCTACGTCCTGCTCTTGTTTATATTGATGGAGGTGTATCAAGTACAGAATTGATCTACCTCGAGATCGGAAGTTGTGTTCTACCTCTAGGGCTAGGAGAATGTGATTGTGATTCAGTCCCCTCTATGGGCTAAACCCCTTGGCTTATATACACGCCATGTAGGGCATCTAGGGTTACACAATCAGTATCTAGGGGATCACACAGAAGCGGTTGGAGATGTCTTGGAGTATACGTCAAGACTTCGGCAGAGATAGTCCCAATCACGCCTAGGCTCATAGTTTCTGGACTCCAGCTTCACTAACAAAAAATACACTTCCGTGATGATATGTGTTTGTCACAGTAGGTCATGTTTTCTGTCATGCATGTACATCCATGATGAGTTTATGACAGAATCAACATAGTCATACATGTGTTGTCGTAGAAGTGTTCCATGTCATTACCAAAATTATCATCACAGAAGTGTCCACCTCCATGACGATAAATTGTGCGCCATAGAATTTCTTTCGTCAAGGGTAACTGACACGTGGCATCCACCGTAATAGGTTGCCGTTAAGCTATCGGGTTCCGTTTTCGATCCAACCCGTTAATAGCCCGGACGAATGGGGATTTTCCACGTGTAAAATTCTCAATGGCCAGAGGAACCACGTGTTGGCTCACCATTGTGACAGATGTCATCCCCTCATTGGACCGAAGGCGCCTATGATACGTCGACACATGGCACGGCCCAACAGAGGCCCATTCTGGTGAAAAGGCGGGCCCATTTGACTTGGTAAAAAGGTAGCGGGCCAGCCCACGGAAAGCATGTCAATGGCATGTTCGCATATAGCCCATTTACAGCCCACAAAGTCACGGCCCGTTATGGCTTATCCGAATTAGGCCCAGTAGCGTCATCTAAGCCGTCCAATATGATTCCAGCCCAATATAACTTCCGGCCCATATGAGGCCCTTTGTAACTCTTGGCCCATTAAAGGCCCGTGGTGAAACTGGCACGTAATGAACAGTGTATCACTTTATAACCATTAACAGTCCATTAGTCCGTCGTCCGTTTCCAGCCCGTGTTAACTTTCGGCCTTCTAAGGGACCATTTATTCTTAGGCTCATTTTGAGAATTCGATTACTTACGGTCCGTTACTGACCTGTTCCGCTTGTAGGCCAAATTCAGCCTGAGGTTACAGTCGGTCTGTTTGTGGCCCGTTAACCCGTTGGGATGTTTTCATAGTGTCACCAATTACAGCCTATTAACGGCCCGTTATGGTCGGGCCATAAAACATACAATTTCAACTCTAGCCCATTTACGGCCCATTTTACGGTCCGTTATTGGTCCACGAATAGTACGGCCCATGTTTGGCGAAACGATTATACGGCCCATAGAAGGCCCATAGATGAGACGACACGTAGAAGGCCCATGGATCCTACGACTCGTAGAAGGCTCATGGATCGTACAGCCCATGGAGGGCCATGGTCACTACAGCAGGTAGCAGGACCATGGTCACAACAGTCCATGTGTTGCCATGTTTATTGTGGCCTAGTTATAAAAATAGGTTATTGTGGCCACTAGAAAAATGTCGAAAAAGAACTACAGTGACTACAAGCAAACAACTAAACAAGACAATCAGGAAATAAATAAATAAGTAAGCAACTAACGCTGGGCTATTACGGCTATTACATGTATTCAATCCACTGGGCATCAAAGTTTGCCACCAGTGCAAATATAGGGAACAAAGCAGCATATTACATACATTTCCCATCTAAATTGGCCACCAGTGCAAATAAACGTGGCAGCAAAACAAGTCCATAACTGAAACAACTTCAGAAGATCTAAAGAAATGTTATCCTAGGTATCCACCATGCTGGCGATAAGCTTAGCAATCTTATTAGCTTTGTCCTATTTGGCGCTAAAATCCTCCAAGCTTGTTGTTCCACCAGAAAGTATGCATCTGAATGCTCTAGTGACTTCCGCGGTCCTTCCGCTTCTTGTCGCAGCACAGCTAATCAATGTCTTTCATCTTGTAGTTGAGACTCAAGAAATCGAACTGATTCAGACAATGAGTTTGAATAGCTTGTGCAAGCGGTAGTGACCAGTAACTCAAACACTAAACCAAGATAGGACTTTGGGGGTGTCTCACTGTCTTCAAGATAGTTTTCCTTAGTTGTTTTATCAGCTTTGTTGGAGACCAACAAGGATGTCTCACTATCCTGAACCTTATCTGCATTACTTCCTTTACCATTGCTTAATAAGGCACTCTTCCCCAATATTATGTCAGCATTCTAAAAGAAGAAACAAGCAGACACATAACAGGTTTAGCATGTGCTAGTATATGAAACTCATTTCGGTGAACCAGTTCATTAGTAAGGTGGACAGGATTAAACTAGAAAGTCTTCTATTACCAAGTAGTACATAATAAAAGCATCAAACAAACATATATGTATGTTCTATGGTCACTACATTGTCTTGCCAAATAAAAATACAGACACGGTTCAAATCATATCAGTTCAAGACAAAGCAGCACTGAAAGAATACAAAGTGTGGGAAACTATATGGCACAACAAGATTTCAGATGGGTACCACGGGTCTACATGTACAACAACACTATTAGCTCTGTTGTGATGCTAGTAATGTGCATGATATGAGAAGTCAACTGTATACACGATTGAAATTGAAATCAACAGAGCTATTTATAAGAGAAAACATGTTAAAGAAACATGCATAAACATACCTGTTGTGCCATTGGAGTTTCGATTGGATCCTTCAATTTAAAAATAAGTTTGTAAATACAGTGATACAAGAGCAAAGCAGTATGCATGATAGCAATGGAATATTAAATGAGAACAATTGTTATTCAGGTTTAAGCAATTGTTCTACATGAACAGAGTACAGTAAGACGCAAGAATATAGTACTTAAAGTCGAAAATGAGCTCATAGACCTTACCACATTTTTGGTTCGGGACCAGTACAGAACAAGGCGTTTCCAGTCATCGTCCAGTAAATTTGTCTCGAGAGAACGTAAGGGAATTTGATGAGTTTCTTTGCCAGTGAAGTACGTTTTTTCAGGTAATTCCGATACTACCACCAAGCATTCTTGAAGATAGCAGAGGTATTAGCACAGGTTACCTCATCCTGAGTTTCCAAATTGGTCCTTCTCTATAGAGAAAAATGGGAAAAATTGCTGCATTATAACCATCATGGAGGTAGAATGTACGGGAGAAAGCAAAGTAATTGCCATGAATAACATTACTTACACTTAACTCCTGGATAAACACCTGCAACTGGCATTTTCCTTCATCTTCAGTATAATATTTCCGTGATGGGTAGATACACACATAGGATTTAACAACATCAAATGCGATAGATGATAAACTACGACTGGCTGGTTGTGCTTCCTCCACAGGAATAGGTGTACTAACTGGTGGAGTTGGGGTTCACTGTGGTAGTACTGGCGCTTTGGGCACTCGAGCTGCCTTACTAACTACTCTTGTTTGGGAGCTCTGTGCTGGAGATGGTGTTGTGTCAACAGGAACTGGGTTACTATATGCTGGGGTTGGGGTTAGATTGGGTGGAGCTGGTTCTTTGTCCATCGCAGTAGGGGTACAATCTGCGAGAGTCTAGGTTATGTGTGGTAGGGTTGGTTCTCGTGCATGTACAAACGGGGTGCTATCTCCACCAAGAGGTTGCACTGTTTTATTTGAAGACCGTGTTTTTACTCCGCTAGATACTGCCATCACCCGCTCCAATTCAAATGGCTGATAAACAGGAAATATAGTTGAATGTACAGACATTGTATGAGAGGTAGATGCAATAAATAGTGTGGAAAAAAGAGGGCATGAAATAGTTGACATGTATATTGTTTAACTAAAACGGATAGCATGACATAATTTCACATATATGATGTCTATCTAAACTGGATAGCAGAGCATAACATAATTCAAAGATATGATGACTAACTACATAGGATCGCATGACATAATTCACATACATGTTATCTAAGTAATCAGGATTGCATGATTTAATTCACATATGTGATTTATATGCTAAGCAAAGGGCATTCGCATATATGATGTCTGAACTAAGAACATGATGTTGAATATTGTGTATATGATGTCTAAACTATGCAATGCAAGGCACCATATGCATGATATGAGCAGTATAACCATGCCAAGTTAGAGCATACACCTCGGTAGGGGAATAGGAATGGTCATCTGTCTCTGAATCCATCTCCGAGGAGCTATCGGGACCCAACAAGAGACCTGCTTCGACAGGTAGCACTGTCTGCTCTGAAGGCCTTGCTTTCACTCCAGATTTTTCCATCACCCACTCAAATGGCTGATTCACAGGAAGAGTAGTTTAATGTACAAACATTGTCGACAAATGGAAATGTAATGAAGAAAAGGATGGGCAAGATATCATTCAAATATATGATGTCCGGTTAAACAGGATGGCATTGCACATTTCACATATATTATGGATGGCTAAAAGACATGGGACTACATAATTCCCATATATGATATAGAAACTAAACAGGTGGCATTACAGAACATGTCTATACTAAGCAGATGACATATATGATGTCGAAAGTAGGCACTGCAAGGCAACATATGCATGATATGACTAACATCATCATGCCAAGTTCGAGAAAACACCTTGGGGGTAAATAGGAGTGGCTAGCTGCATATGAATCCGCCTCAGAACAGATATCTTCCTCTGGATTACAATCTAGAAAGGGGGAGGGTTTGCCATTGAACCCAGCATGGAGCGATGTCTGCATGACATTGCATTGCCGCGCAAAACTCTTCTCTTTTTCTCTACATGTTCAGTATGACTGTGTACAATATCTGACATGCATACAAAAAAATATAGTGAGACTATGTAAGGAGGGCATGCAGAAATCTAGAGTGATGGTAACAACCAGTGGATGGATCCAAAAATAATGATAGCAGGCTGATGATTGCTTTAATTCAATAAAAAGACAGGTGATGATTGCCTTACAATTTGTTTCCCACCCAAGATGAACAACATAGGCATACCCTAGGTGAACCAGACATTAGACAAAGATACTATTCATTGTTGCCTCGATATGTGCCCCACAACTTATTTAGAACTCAAGTTTGAACATTAATTTGGACCTGACTTGGAGTCTAAGAGCTGAATAGGATGATAAAGTAGCATGTAATATTAAACAATGCATAACATAGGCAGAAAAAAAAGAGTGCGACCTCTCTTGTGGACCCGTGTACTCCTTAGGTTCATATGCTGAGTCCGACGATGGTTATGACATTGTGGTGGGTGCCGGAGGCAGGGAAGGAGATCTGAGGCGGTGAAAGACGGTCAGGAGTCGTGATGTCTGGTTTGGTGGATGCTTCTGTCGATGGAGCAGCTCAGGTGAGGTGGACGACGTCGTGGTAGGAGCAGGACAAACCACACAAAGTTTTCTTGGACACCTACCTATAACTGAAGTAATTCTGTAAGGGCTCCTTTGGCTTGCATGATTCTAAAAATGCAGGGATAGGAAAAATACCGAAATAGGATAGGAATGCACATGGCAAACAGAGCATTTGTAAACACAGGATTTCTGTCAACTTGGGTGTTTGGTTCACAGGAATTGGAAGAGCAGAGGAATGCAAAGAAACATGGCCAAATTAAAGTGAAACCATATGAAAGCATGTACAATTAGAATGTTATTCTGCCACTAATGCACTTGGTCTTGTTTTCATGCATAGGATTTTGAAAAGTAGGTCTAGGTGGATGTTTTGCTCCATTCCTTTCAACAAAATGCATCAATAATTGAATAGTAGAGTGCCATAGGAAAATTTCCTACTGCTATATTTTTCCTTAGAACAAAAATAGCCCTAAAGGATCGACATGAATGTAAAGTAATAAGTGATGTGACAAGTGTACAACCTCTTTGCCGTAGTGAAAGTGCTAGTTATCGACTAGAGGGGGGGGGTGAATAGGCGATTTTTATGAAAGTCTTCAAAACACGGGGGCTTTGAAGACAAACAGAAGCAATGAACCTATTGATATGCAGCGGAAGGTAGACTACACTAGACAAGCCATAGTCAAGTAGGCAATGAAGTGAAAGCATGAAGACTATCAACAGCTAGGTAGTATGGATCATGATGGAAGATAGTATGAAGCCAATCAACAACAGTCTTCACATAGTGAAGTCAATCAGATCATGCAAGCAGGCAATGACTTCACGAACACAAACAGTAAGCAAAGAGAGGTAAGAGATAGAACCAGTTGCTCGGTGAGGACAGGTATTTGTTGGACCAGTTCCAGTTGCTGTGAAAACTGTACGTCTGGTTAGGGAGGCTGAAATTTAACTCAGAAGACCGCGTCTTCACCTTATTCCCCTTGAGCTAAGGACACACGGTCCTCGCGCAATCACTCTGGTAAGTCTTCAAGGTAGATTTCCAAACCTTCACAGACTTTGTTCACCGGCGATCCACAATGACTCATGGATGCGTAGAACGTGATGCCTAACCGGCTGGAGGATTCACAGTCCTCAAGTGTAACAAGTCTTCAGATCACACAAACAGAGAGACTTCAGTGATGCCTAACACTCTTTGGCTCTCGGTGTTTAGGGCTTTGTCCTCGCAAGGATTTCTCTCTCAAAGGCTTCGAGGTGGTTTGCTCTCAAATGAGAAAAGCCGTGCACTAATTCTGAGCAGCCACCAATTTATGGTGTAGGGGGTGGGCTATTTATAGCCACTCGGCAACCCGACCTGATTTGTCTGAAATGGCCCTGGGTCACTAAGGAACTAACATGTGTTCCAACGGCAAGATTTCAAACACACGCGGCAACTTAACTTGGGCTACAAATAAAGCCGACTCATCCAGCTCTGGATAAGATTTGCTCTCATTGTCTTCGCTCAAAGACTTAGGATTTGGTTGAGCATCACTTTAGTCACTCTGACTTTGTTCACTTGGACCACACTTAACAGTACGGTGGTTCCTATGACTCAACAAAGAAGAAAAGGAAACTACGAAACAACTATGTCTTCGCACTCCATAGTCTTCACGTGAATGTCTTCTCGAGTCACAATCTTCATTGTGATTATCTTCACATACCACCATTGTCTTCAATGTCTTCACACATTTTTAGGGGTCATCTCCGGTAGGTAAACCGAATCAATGAGGGACTACTACATGTGCTATCCTGCAATTCTCACAAACACATTAGTCCCTCAACCAGGTTTGTCGTCAATACTCCAAAACCAACTAGGGGTGGCACTAGATGCACTTACACGTAGCCGTGTCGACCTCAGCATCATTGGGTTGGTCACTGAAGAAGTTGAGGCAGAGGTGTCTATCGAAGGTGTGGAGGAAGATCTGACGAATCTGTAGATGGCATCCAGGGCACTGCTCTGTTGTGATTGTGTAACGCCCGAATAATTATGCAACAACAATCATGCTAATGGTGCCATGTCATTGTTTTTTTACTGTTGTTAAACTCACGTTGATTCAAAATCAGTTCCAAATTCAAATTAAAATAAGTAAAAGAAAAGGCAAAAGTATATAAAAGAAAAAGAGAAGGCAAAAAAACCAGAAAAGGGGAGAGGCCCTGCTCCTCACTGGGCCTCGGCCCCGGTAACCCCCAGGCCGGCCCAGCTGCGCCTAGCTAATCCCCACTCCCCGAAACCTAACCCCAACCGATCCCCCCACTCTCCCCACATCGCTCACTCTCCCTCCCCCCTCGATCCAGATCAGGGGCTCGACCCCGCTGCGCTTCAGCCACCACCCGCCGCTAGGAGAATGCCCCTGCCCGATGCCTCCCCCTCCTTCCCAAAGCCCCCTCGCCGCGACGCCCCAGGCGCCGCTGCCTCGATCAAGCTGCCAATCGATGCCACACCATCGCCGGACCTCCCCCCTTCGCCAGACCTTCCCCGTCCTCCTCCCCACCTACACCACCGCGCCTTCGCCAACTCCCCTACAACGGGGGTGAGCCCTCTGTCCCTTTCTCCGCTCTCGTGTGGTCACCGCGGCCACCCCTGGCCCTTGGCCGCATCGGGCCGTGCCTTCGCGCGCCAGCACCTAGCCTGGCCGCGCCCGGCTAACGACGGCGGGCCACGTCTGCTGCACGGCCCGCACCGGCTGATACGTCTCCGTCGTATCTACTTTTCCAAACACTTTTTCCCTTGTTTTGGACTCTAACTTGCATGATTTGAATGGAACTAACCCGGACTGACGCTGTTTTCAGCAGAATTGCCATGGTGTTATTTATGAGCAGAAACAAAAGTTCTCGGAATGAGCTGAAACTTCACGGAACGTCTTTTTGGAAATAATAAAAAAATCCTTGCGAAACATGAAGACCAGGGGCCCACACCCTAGCCACGAGGGTGGGGGCGCGCCTCCCTACCTCGTGGGCCCCCTGGAGCTCCTCCGACCTCAACTCCAACTCTATATATTCACTTTTGGGGAGAAAAAATTAGAGAGAAGGATTCATCACGTTTTACGATACGGAGCCACCGCCAAGCCCAAGACCTCTCGGGAGGGCTGATCTGGAGTCTGTTCGGGGCTCCGGAGAGGGGAATCCGTCGCCATTGTCATCATCGACCATCCTCCATCACCAATTTCATGATGCTCACCACCGTGCGTGAGTAATTCCATCATAGGCTTGCTGGACGGTGATGGGTTGGATGAGATTTATCATGTAATCGAGTTAGTTTTGTTAGGGTTTGATCCCTAGTATCCACTATGTTCTGAGATTGATGTTGCTATGACTTTGCTATGCTTAATGCTTGTCACTAGGGCCCGAGTGCCATGATTTCAGATCTGAACCTATTATGTTTTCATCAATATATGAGAGTTCTTGATCCTATCTTGCAAGTTTATAGTCACCTACTATGTGTTATGATCCGGCAACCCCGAAGTGACAATAATCGGGACCACTCCCGGTGATGACTGTAGTTTGAGGAGTTCATGTATTCACTATGTGTTAATGCTTTGGTCCGGTACTCTATAAAAAGGAGGCCTTAATATCCCTTAGTTTCCGCTAGGACCCTGCTGCCACGGGACGGTAGGACAAAAGATGTCATGCAAGTTCTTTTCCATAAGCACGTATGACTATATTCGGAATACATGCCTACATTACATTGATGAATTGGAGCTAGTTCTATGTCACCCTAGGTTATGACTGTTACATGATGAACCGCTTCCAGCATAATTCTCTATCACCGATCCACTGCCTACGAGCTTTTCATATATTGTTCTTCGCTTATTTACTTTTCTGTTGCTATTGTTACAACCACTACAAAATACCAAAAACATTACTTTTGCTATCATACCTTTTGCTACCGTTACCACTACTATCATATTACTTTGCTACTAAACACTTTGCTGTGGATATTAAGTTTCCAGGTGTGGTTGAATTGACAACTCAGCTGCTAATACTTGAGAATATTCTTTGGCTCCCCTTGTGTCGAATCAATAAATTTGGGTTGAATACTCTACCCTCGAAAACTATTGCGATCCCCTATACTTGTGGGTTATCACGACTATTTTCTGGCGCCGTTGCCAGGGAGCATAGCTCTATTCTTTGAGTCACTTGGGATTTATATCTGCTTATCACTATGAAGAACTTGAGAGATCCAAAAACCAAGATTTATCCCTCAACTACGAGGGGAGGTAAGGATCTGCCATCTAGCTCTGCACTTGATTCACCTTCTGTTTTGAGTAAGCTTGCGACACCTAAACCTGCTTCTGCCATTCGTTCTGATATGTCGCATGTTATTGATGATGCCACTTCTTCTATGCATGATCCTTATGATGAAACTACTACTATGCTTGATACTACTGTGCCACTTGGTCAATTTCTTGATGAACAACTTGCTAGGGTTAGAGAGAATGAAATTATTGAAACTGATAACATTGATGAAAGTGATGATGAAGACTCTCCCCCTAATAAATATGAATCGCCTGTTATTCCTGAGGGTTAGTTTTTGGAAAAAGAAGCTGCTTTAGCTATTTTAGCTTGCAAAGATAGATACGAGCTCAAGAGGTTATGAGCTAAATGTAAGCAGCAATCTCTTAATGCTAGAATGAAACCTGGCCCTGCTTTTGCTACTTCACATATCTGTGTTACTGATAAGGATTATGAATTCTATATTGATCCTAATATAATTACTTTGGTTGAATCTGATCCTTTTCGTGGCTATGAATTTGAAACTGTTGCGGCACATCTTACTAAATTAAATGATATAGCCACCCTATTCACTAATGATGAGAAATCTGGCTACCTTTATATCCTTAAAATATTTCCATTCTCATTAAAGGGTGATGCGAAGATATGGTTTAATTCTCTGGATCCTGGTTGTGTACGTAGTCCCCAGGATATGATTTATTACTCCTCTGCTAAATATTTCCCTGCTCGTAAGAAACAAGCTGCTTTGAGGGATATATATATTTTTTTGCAAATTGAAGAAGAGAGTCTCCCACAAGCTTGGGGGAGGCTTCTCAAGTTACTTAATGCTTTGCCTGATCATCCACTTAAGAAAAATGAAATACTTGATATCTTTTATAATGGACTAACCGATGCTTCCAGAGATTACCTGGATAGTTGTGCTGGTTCTGTTTTCAAGGAAAGAACACCGGATGAAGCTGAAATTCTATTGAATAATATGTTGACAAATGAAAATAATTGGACACTTCCTGAGCCAGCTCCAGAGCCTATTCCTAAACCAACTCCGAAGAAAAGAGGTGTTCTATTTCTCAGTCCTGAAGATATGCAAGAAGCAAAGAAATCTATGAAAGAAAAAGGTATTAAAGCTGAAGATGTTAAGAATTTACCTCCTATTGAAGAAATACACGGTCTTAATTTACCGCATGTTGAAGAAACATATGATCTCAATCCATTACCTATTGAAGAAATACATGGTCTTGATAACCCGACACAGGCAGTAAAGGTAAATTCTCTCTATAGATATGATAAAGCTGAAATCCCTCTTACTAAGTTTGCTAGCCAGTGCTTAGATGAGTTTGATAATTTTATGGTGAATCAAGAAGATTTTAATGCTTACTTTGGTAGACAATTGAAATAAAGGCTGGCTGTGCTTGTGCTCACCTACAGGTCTGTCCCAGCATACAGTATCGAAAAAGACTGTCTCTTATTTTTGATTTGTGTGAATCAGCGTATATTAACTACAATTCAAATATGCTTGAACACTTGGGTGATTATATGGCTAATGTCAAAGGTGAACTTAAACTTATTAGTAAACATGCTTCTGTGTTTACCACTCAAGTAGAACAAGTACTTAAGGCTCAAAATGATTTGTTCAATGAATTGAATAGTACAAATAATGATTATGCTATTAGAGTGGCTACTAGAACTGGTAGAATGACTCAGGAACCTTTGTATCCTGAAGGCCATCCTAAGAGAATTGAGCAAGATTCTCAGAGAAATAATATAGATACACCTAGTCCTTCTAAAAGGAAGAAAAAGAAAAATGATAGGACTTTGCATGCTTCTAGTGAACCTATTGCTGAAACACCTGAGAATCCAAATGATATTTCTATTTCTGATGCTGAAACACAATCTAGTAATGAACCTGAAACTAGTGATAATGTTAATGATAATGTTCATGATGATGCTCTACCTAGTAATGATAATGATATAGAAATTGAACCTGATGTTGATCTTGATAACCCACAATCAAAGAATCAATGTTATGATAAGGAAGACTTTGTTTCTAGGAAACACGAAAAGCAAAGAGAGCCTTGGGTTCAGAAACCCATGCCTTTTCCTCCCAAACCATCCAAGAAAGAGGATGATGAGGATTTTGAGTGCTTTGCTGAAATGATTAGACCTATCTTTTTGCGTATGCGATTAACTGATAAGCTTAAAATGAATCCTTATGCTAAGTACATGAAAGAAATTGTCACTAATAAAAGGAAGATACCGGATGCTGAAATTTCCACCATGCTTGCTAATTATACTTTTAAGGGTGGAAGACCAAAGAAACATGGAGATCCAGGAGTACCCACTATACCATGCTCCATTAAAAGAAACTATGTTAAAACTGCTTTATGTGATCTTGGAGCCGGTGTTAGTGTTATGCCTCTCTCTTTATATCGTAGACTTGATTTGAATAAGTTGACACCTACTGAAATATCTTTGCAAATGGCTGATAAATCAACTGCTATACCTATCGGTATTTGTGAGGATGTGCCTGTTGTAGTTGCAAACGTTACTATTTTAACGGACTTTGTTATTCTTGATATTCTCGAGGACGATAGTATGTCTATTATTCTTGGAAGACCCTTTTTGAATACTGCAAGGGCTGTTATTGATTGCAACAAAGGCAATGTCACTTTTCAAGTTAATGGTAATGAGCATATGGTACTCTTTCCGAGGAAACAACCTCAAGTCCACAGTATCAGTTCTATTGGAAAAGTTACATCGATTATTTTTGGAGGTTTTGAATTTCCTCTTCCTATTTTCAAGAAGAAATATGATATTCTTATTATTGCGGATGTGCATATCCCCGTTGAGGTAACATAGTGTTATTCGAAATTTCTCTGGTTCCATGTTATTCGGAATGAGTTCGTTAACAAGACTTGATCAACCTTGTTAGTGGATTCATTCTGATGAGCATGAGATGGATGAAACTAGAAGGAACAACCTTATGTACCCTCCTTTTATTTTCTGTTATTTATTTTAAATAAAATAAAAATAGTATTTTCTGTCTGTTATCTGAATTATCCGTGCAATATAAAAATACCCCGAAAATAAAAGTTCTCCAAATGCCCTGAAATTTAAATATGATTTTTTCTGGAATATTTGAGAATATCTGGCACTAAGAACACAGCAGGGGAGCAAGCACTTGGCCACGAGGGTCCAAGGCACGCCCCCTGCCTCATGGGCCCACGGTGCCTCCCCTCCACTTATTCCTGCACCCACACACTTCTTCTTCCTCTCACAAACACCAATATCCAGCTCAAGCACGAGTTCCAGCTCATTTTGCTGTGATTTTCGATCTCCTTGCTCAAAGCACCTCTCACAAAACTGCTTGGGGAGATTGTTCCTTGGTATGTGACTCCTCCATTGGTCCAATAAGTTTTTGTTCTAGTGCTCTATTGATTGAAAATTTGTGTTGCCTAGGTGACCATGTTCTTGAGCTTGCATGTCAAATTTATATGGTTCCAAGTAGTTCTAATGCATGATGTAGGCTCTAGGCACTTGTAGGAGTAGTTACTATCGATTTTATTGAGCTTGGTTCACTTTTGTCTGAAGTTACTAAAAATTTAAGAAATTTTTCAGAGGAAGAAATATGCTTAGGAAAATGTACCAAGGTGGTTCTTCAAGGAAGCAAGGACCTAGGCTTGCAATGTGTGATGCTGACGATAAGCCACCAAGGGACGCTCCAGTGCGGCCCTGTGAATGGCCTTCAGAAAACTTTATGGATCGAGCGGGAATTAAGGAAGAATTTAACGCATATTTGCGTAACGCTGATCTTGTGAGCTTAGAGGCAGAAAAATGCCGCCAGTACCACTATCTCACTAGTTCCTTTGTGAGGAGGTTTGAATTTTCATCTTCACGCAATTCTCCAACTGTCCTGTTTGATCTTTATGAAAAATCTTATACGATGGACTTAGAGGATTTTACCACTGCTTGCAAACTTCCGCAATGGGGTAGTGCTAGTGAACCCCACAAATCTGAATTTAGAAATTTTCTTGCTAGCATAACTATGGGGGAATCTAGAGATATAGCACAAGCTACCATAGGGAGCATTCATTTTCCTTCTATACATTATTTTGCTCTCTTCACAGGTAGGTGCATAAATGGTAAAGATGAAGCATGTCATATGTGTGTTCCCGACCTCAGTATTCTTAGGAGTGCTGTGTTAGGAGACAAGTCTTATAATCTGGGAGCTATTGTTGCACGTAGGTTGCATAATAATATATTTAATGGATATTTCTTTGGTGGAATTTATGCAACCCGCTTAGCTGATTTTCTTGGTGTAACCATACGTAATGATGATATTGAATTGCCTCCTACTTACCTAGACTTTAATGCTATGGTTCACCACTAGTTTGTTGAGAGGAATGAATCACCTCTCTAGTATCGCTTAATCTTTGACAGACGTCATGCTGTCTGTATTACTCTCCCTGCTCCTGCCTTCTTTGATTATCAGGCAAAAGGAAGACATTTTATTACCAGAGAGGAGGCATATGAGTATGAGAGGAGGGCGGAGGCAGCTCGCCGCCACGCTGCAGCTCAGGAGGCAATAGCCGCTGCATCGCAGTATGAACCCAACTATTATTATGGATATCCGCCAGGCTAGCCATGGCCATAGACCAACTTAGGCCAAAAGCCTAAGCTTGGGGGAGTACGTATTTCTCACCAACATTACATTTATGTTCACACACTCATTGTTAGATGTTGGTGATCATACTTTTTCATTGTAATATCCACGCTAGTTTATTTTCCTTTTTATGCTTTCTACTTGTGTGTTTAATAAGCCTTAAGAAAAACCAAAAAAATTAGTTGTAGCTTTTAATTAGTTTACTTTCCATGCTTGTAGTAGTAATTAAAAAGAAAACACAAAAAGATTTCACGTTCTTCTTTTGCTTGTTGGGAGCTTTCCCGTGTAAATAGTTTTATTTCTTTTCTTTTCTTTGGGGGTCGATAGGAGAAGACCATGATTAAATTGCTGAGGTGGCTCTTATATGCATTATTGTTGATCTAACAAAAGAGCCCATATTGCCTTGTCTTCTCCTATTTATTGAATGCTTGCAGATTCCAGCTTAGTCCAATGCACGTGCACTATTATTATTATCCACATCATTCGGTCGTGCAAGTGAAAGGCAATTATGAAGATATATGATGGACTGACTGAGATGACAAAAGCTGGTATGAACTCGACCTCTCTTGTTTTTGTAAATATGATTAGTTCATCATTCCTGATTCAGCCTGTTATGAATAAACATGTTTACAATGACAACTACAGATCATAGTTTCTTGTGCCATGCTTGATTAGCTAGGAGCTTATAATGGTTTACCTTGCGTGCCAACATGCTATTAAAATGGTTGTGATGTGGTATGATAGGGTGGTATCCTCCTTTGAATGATTTAAGTGACTTGACTTGGCACATGTTCACGCATGTAGTTGAAACAAAATCAACATAGCCTTCACGATATTTATGTTCATGGTGAATTATATCCTACTCATGCTTGCATTCATTGTTGATTAATTTTAATGCATGTTTTTGACTGTTGCCGCTCTCTAGCTGGTGGCTTCCCAGTCTTTTGCTAGCCTTCACTTGTACTAAGCGGGAATACTGCTTGTGCATCCAATCCCATAAACCCCAAAGTTGTTCCATATGAGTCCACCATACCTACCTATATACGATATCTACCCGCCGTTCCAAGTAAATTTGTATGTGCCAAACACTAAACCTTCAAATAAATATCCTGTTTTGTATGCTCGAATAGCTCATGTATCAACTAGGGTTGTCTGTATGTTCCATGTTAGGCGGGTTATTCTCAAGAGGAGTGGACTCCGCTCCTCACTCACGAGAAAATGGCCGGTCACAGGGATGCCCAGTTCCATGCTTTATGCAAACTAAATCAAAATAATTGCAAACAAAACTCCCCTTGGGACTCTTGATAGTTAGAGGCACTCATTGTTTCCAGCAAGCCATGGATTGATGCTTGTTGGTGGAGGGGGGGTATAGACTTTACCATTCTGTTTGGGAACCGCCTATAATGTGTGTAGCATGGAAGATATCGGCATCTCTTGGTTGTTATGTTGACAATGACAGTATACCGCTCAAAATATTATTCATCTCTATTTTAAAACCGAGCTCTGGCACCTCTACAAATCCATGCTTCCCTCTGTGAAGGGCCTATCAATTTACTTTCATGTTGAGTCATCATCCTCTTATTAAAAGCACCAGTTGGAGAGCACCACTATGATTTGCATTCATTACTGTTAGTTTACATTGAGTATGCCTTGACTGGATCTCTTTTACCCTGAATTACAATGTCTAGTCAGTCCTTGATCTTTAAAGGTGCTCTGCATTTATGTTTTGCGGTCTCAGAAAGGGCTAGCGAGATACCATCTTGTTATATCATATTATGATTGTTTTGAGAAAGTGTTGTCATCCGAGATTTATTATTATTGCTCGCTAGTTGATTATGCCATTGATATGAGTAAACATGAGACCTAATCGTTATTGTGAGTATGGTTAGTTTATAATCCTTTGTGAAAACTTGAATGTTGGCTTTACATATTTACAACAAAAAGAGCAAATAGAGTTTGTAAAAGTTTTTCTTTATCACTTTCAGTTTATCAACTGAATTGCTTGAGGACAAGCAAAGGTTTAAGCTTGGGGGAGTTGATACGTCTCCGTCGTATCTACTTTTACAAACACTTTTGCCCTTGTTTTGGACTCTAACTTCCATGATTTGAATGGAACTAACCCAGATTGACGCTGTTTTCAACAGAATTGCCATGGTGTTATTTATGTGCAGAAACAAAAGTTCTCGGAATGACCTGAAACTTCACAGAACGTATTTTTGGAAATAATAAAAAATCCTTTTAAAAGATGAAGACCAGGGGGCCTACACCCTAGCCACGAGGGTGGGGGCGCGCCTGCCCCCTTGGGCGCGCCTCCCTACCTCGTGGACCCCCTGGAGCTCCTCCGACCTCAACTCCAACTCTATATATTCACTTTCGAGGAGAGAAAAATCAGAGAGAAGGATTCATCATGTTTTACAATACGGAGCCACCGCCAATCCCTAAAACCTCTCGGGAGGGCTGATCTGGAGTCCGTTCGGGGCTCCGGAGAGGGGAATCCGTCGCCATCGTCATCATCAACCATCCTCCATCACCAATTTCATGATGCTCACCGCCGTGCGTGAGTAATTCCATCGTAAGCTTGCTGGACGGTGATGAGTTGGATGAGATTTATCATGTAATCGAGTTAGTTTTGTTAGGGTTTGATCCCTAGTATCCACTATGTTCTGAGATTGATGTTGCTATGACTTTGCTATGCTTAATGCTTGTCACTAGGGCCTGAGTGCCATGATTTCAGATCTGAACCTATTATGTTTTCATCAATATATGAGAGTTCTTGATCCTATCTTGCAAGTCTATAGTCACCTACTATGTGTTATGATCCGGCAACCCCGAAGTGACAATAATCGGGACCACTCCCGGTGATGACCGTAGTTTGAGGAGTTCATGTATTCACTATGTGTTAATGCTTTGGTCCGGTACTCTATTAAAAGGAGGCCTTAATATCCCTTAGTTTCCACTAGGACCCCGCTACCACAGGAGGGTAGGACAAAAGATGTCATGCAAGTTCTTTTCCATAAGCACGTATGACTATATTCGGAATACGTGCCTACATTACATTGATGAATTGGAGCTAGTTCTGTGTCACCCTAGGTTATGACTGTTACATGATGAACCGCATCCGGCATAATTCTCTATCACCGATCCATTGCCTACGAGCTTTTCATATATTGTTCTTCGCTTATTTACTTTTCCGTTGCCATTGTTACAACCACTACAAAATACCAAAAACATTACTTTTGATATCATTACCTTTTTCTACCGTTACCACTACTATCATATTACTTTGCTACTAAACAGTTTGCTACAGATATTAAGTTTCCAGGTGTGGTTGAATTGACAACTCAGCTGCTAATACTTGAGAATATTCTTTGGCTCCCCTTGTGTCGAATCAATAAATTTGGGTTGAATACTCTACCCTCGAAAACTGTTGCGATCCCCTATACTTGTGGGTTATCACCGGCCACGCACACGTCGCCGCATAGTCGCTCGCTGGGCGCCTGCGCGCCGGCCTTGCCGTAGCACTGCGCTCCCCCTGCCGTGCAGCCCCGATCGCCGATGCCGCCTAGCCATGCCCGGCCGCGCACGCCCGGCCAGGCCTCGCCGTGGCTTCCGCCGGCTGCCCACGGGCGCTCGCGCCCTGGCACCCGCGTGCTTGTGCCCGCCCCACTATGGCCTGGGCCTATGACAGATCGGGCCCACGCCCAGTAGTTTAAAAACAAAAATTAAATTGTTCAAAATAAATATTGATTAATTAGTAACTAATTAATTTAATTAATCCTGTTAATTTACCTAACCTAATTAGTCCGATTAGTTAGCTAATTAACTGTTAATTAATTAAGCAGTCAATGACATTTGGGCCCCACTGTCCCTTTGACCTGTCAATCCGGTCAGAGTTGACTGTTGACTGCTGACGTCATGATGATGTCATGCTAATGCAATAAACCCATTTTAGTTTTAATAATAATTTCAGAATATTGCTAAAACTTTAATAATTCATAGAAAAATAACCGTAACTCGGATGAAAATATTTTGTACATGAAAGTTGCTCAAAACGACAAGAAGAATCCGGGTACGCTCTCTGTTCTTCTGCTAGACATCCCTAACATAGAGAACCTGCAACCGTCCCCCTCCGTTTCGTCTGTCCGAAAATGCCAAACTTTTGGAAAGCATTCCTGAATGTTTTCCCCCTTCGTTGGTAACGTGTAGCATCGCGTTAGAACACGTCTAGGCCTGTTCGTTGTCCTGTTATGCACTTGCTTGCTATGTATTTACTGTTTCTTCCCCCTCTTCTATCCGGTAGATCCCGAGACCATTGTTGATGTCCCTGTGATCGACTACGTAACCGACGACCCTTCTTCCCTTTCAGCGGAGCTTCCAGGAAAGCCCCCCCCCCTTTGATCATCCCGATATCGCCCATTCCATTCTCTCATGCTTGCATTAGATTTTGCTACTATAATTGATTGCTCCTATTCTGATGCATAGCCTGCTCTTGTAACCTGCTATTGTTACCTACCTACTTATCCTAAACTGATTAGTATAGGTTGGTTAGTAATCCATCAGTGACCCCCACCTTGTCCTTGTTGCCCCTGCTTCATCATCGACGACTCTATCAACGTGACCGACGACCAGAGCCCGACAACTCACATCACATCACGCCCCCTTTTGTTGCTTGACTCTGCAGAGTTACCATCGAGTGCCGAGGGTGGAACCTCATACATCACTCCTGATGACATCTCTGTAGTGTAGCTATTCGGTCGTGGTCAACGAGGGTGGTTCCTCCTTCACCATTCCTGATATGGCTCTGTTGTGCAACACCTCAAGTGTGAACCTCGAGGGTGGTTCCTCTTACGTTCACCTTTATTATTACATCGAGTGGAATCCTCTGAGGGTGATTCCTTGGGTTTTCCCCTTGATGTTTGGACACACGGTTACATTGACTTTACTACAGACCTTGGTGAAAGTTGGCGGGCCCGGAGAGCACCCGCAAGATGGTTACGAGGCACGGACGGGCAGGCAAGCCGCCCCCGAGTGGGCTAGGAAAGTCCTTGTCGTATTTCCTTGAGACGGGGCGATAGGGTCACAATATCGTGAGTCTATGCTCGTCTCCGCAAGCTAATAATACAACATGGTTTGGGTATTTGTTCTGAGTTGGCCTTTGGCCCCTACGCACTAACCACCACGTGAGATTAGTTATGGGCCTCGACGACGTAGTATCAGCCGAAGCTTTGTCAGACGTCCAGTTCAGCATTGCGGCACAGCTGGGCCGGCACCATCCATGTGGAGGTGGAGCCTGGACCCGCCCTGCACGCAACGACCCGAAGTGGAACGGGCTATGGGCCCAGACCCCGGAGTGCTTAGGATGTAGACCAGCGGGGACCTCTCTGCTGAGCCTAGGTAGGCTACGACGGGTTGATCTTCCAAGGCCGGGCATTGACCCAAAAAAGTGTGTCCAGCCAGAGTAATCAAGCATGTTGGAAAACGTGGTGCACCCCTCTAGGGAAGATTATCTATTAATAGTCGTGTCCACAGTAACGGACGTTCAGACTTATATCCTGATCTATTACAACTAGAAATGGATACTTGAGATATCTGGCTCCGGGATTTCTTTCTCGCAGGGAGTCAAGGAAGGATCTCTGGGCATTAATGCTACAACATGTTTGTTAAATATAAACTGCTATTCTTTACTCTTCTACATGCTGCAAGATGCTTGGAGCTGCTTGAAGATGCTAGTCTTCGATAGGCTAGGCCTTCCCCTCTATTCTTGCATTATGTAGTTCAGTCCACAGATACAACCCTTCCATTTGATACCAATGCATACTTAGTATAGATTTGATGCTTGCGAGTACTTTGGATGAGTACTCACGGTTGCTTTGCTACCCTTTTCCCCCTTCTTTCTTATTTTCGGTTGTTGCAACCAGTTGGTGGATCTCAGGAGCCAGATGCCACCCTTCGTCTACTACTTCTGAAGACCACCGACGACCGGGACTAGTTAGGAGGTCCTAGGCAAGAGGCCTTGCCTCTTCGATCGTTGATGTTTGTGCTGGCCTTCTTAAGGCAATCTTGTTTAACTTATGTCTGCACTCAGATATTGTTGCTTCCGCTGACTCTTGTGTATCGAGCTATGTATTCGAGCCCTCGAAGCCCCTGGCTTGTAATATGAAGCTTGTATTGTTTTAATTTGTGTTTAGAGTTGTGTTGTGATATCTTCGTGTGAGTCCCTGATCTTGATCGTACACATTTGCGTCTATGATTAGTGCACGATTGAATCGGGGGCATGAAAAGTTGGTATCAGAGCCGACTACCTCTAGGAATCCCCTTTCCAACTCCTTGGCCGAAGTTGAGTCTAGTCTTTGAAAAACTATTTTACTAACATGGCTGTGTGGCTTACGAGCCCACGTCGCCATTGTGTGGTATTAGGATCTTCTACTCCTCGTCTATACTCTGGGACTCTGATCTCTCTTCTATTCGGGTTAAATGATTTTGCTAACTCTACCCTAGGTTCTCGTGATCACATCCATCCGGAGATTTGTAATACGCCTTTCTTGAATTGAGAGCCAGGATCTGCTTCACATTGTTCACAGGCCGCAGGATCCGTTTATCGAGGGCACCCTGCGTTGTCTCCTGCAGATTCCTCGCTCTAGTGGTTTTCTCCGATGTGGATGTAGCCTTTGCGATGTCCTGTTGTTGTATCCCTCCTTCGTGTGCATACATGCCGCCTAGTATGTATAGGATGATTCTCTTGTCCGAACTCATACTAACAATGTGTAATTGGCTCTGTATATGTATCTGTATGTCTTTAATGACTACTGCCTTGTACATACTGCGCCCTTGCTCATTGTTCAAGTTACACCATGAATGACTCCATACACCTGTTGCGGCCTCTTGTTAAAACTGCTCCCTGATGTTTTTAGCAGGATGGCTGACGATTCTCCACCTCCACCTTATTTTGCCGCAATGATGCAGCAGTTTGAATTGAATCACCAGTTTATGACTAGGGTAATGGCTCAGTTTCCAAACCAGAATGCTCATCAATAGCCTGCCCCAATAACACTACCAAAATTTGTGCCTCAACTCGTCTGTTTTCCGCAACTCCACCAATCCTATGGATGTTGATGATTGGCTTCGTGGCATCCTGTTTGAGATGGAGTCAGCTAATGTTGCCCCTACCAGTTACGTCACCTTTGCGACATTCCACTTGAAGGGTCCAGCTACTCAATGGTGGGAAAGCCACAGGGGTATGCTGCCTGCAGAGTCTGTTACCACTTGGCAGGAATTTCAGTTAGCCTTCCATGCACGACACATTCATCAAGGTCTGATGGACTAGAAGAAGAATGAGTTTCACAAAACTCTCATAGGGCACAATGGCCGTGGATGAATATCAGAGGAAATTCCTTGAATTATCTCGCTATGCTGCGGATGACGTCTACACTGACGCTCGCAAGTAGGAGAAATTCCGTGAAGGACTGCATCCTGATATAAAGCTCGCACTTGTTGCTCATGATTGCACAGACTTTGCGACGCTTGTCAGCCAATCTTTCTGAACTAAAATTGGCCTGACTGAGTACCAGGAGTCGCTCAAGCACACTCGAGATGCTGCCCCATCCTCGAGTCAGCCTTCTCAGAAACGTCGAGTCTGGATCCCTCACAATGTTCATCATCGACCTGCTCCAACACCAAGGCTGTCTTATGTTGCACCTTGTCTGCCTCCGCCGCCGAGACAACTAAATATTCAGGATGGACAGTCCAATGTTGTGGCTCCTCTCCATAATGATGGTTTATGCCACAAATGTGGACAGCCTGGACACCGTGCTCACAACTATCGCCAGGATCGGCCTAAAAGGGCACCACGTTCTACTGTGGGTCGTATGAAGGGCCGACGAAACCATCATATTAGTAGTTGTAGTGCCGAACCGCCTGCTATGAGTGGTGGTCAAGTCACCCATGTCAAGATTGAAGAAGCTCGTGAGTCCCAAAAAAATTGTGATCGGTACCCTTCGCGTTAATTCAGTGCCAGCGTCTGTTCTCTTTGATTCAGGAGCATCACATGCTTTTGTGTCCCAAAATTTTTCTTAGGCACATGATTTATATATGGAAAAGTTACCCACTCCTTTAGCAGTTCAATCCCCGAGTTCCAAGTGGCAAACCACAATGTTATGCCCTCGCAACCAAATCGAGATCGGAGGTCTACTATTTCCGGCTTCTCTCATTGTGCTCGGACCTTCCAACATAGACATCATTCTTGGTATGGATTGGTTGACAACCCATAAAGCTAGGATTGATTGTGCCGCCAAGACAGTCCAGCTCACTCACACTTTTGGCCAGTTGATCAACTACTCAACTCAGATGGTCCAGGATGCCGAGAATCAGATATATGTTCTGAATGCATTGAATGCTTCACCTCTTGAGGAAATAGACAGCATTCCAGTCGTTCATGATTTTGAAGATGTCTTTCCAGAAGAACTTCCAGGAATACCCCCTGCTAGAGTTATTGAATTCATCATAGACTTGAAGCCGGGCACTATTCCTATTGCCAAGCGACCCTACAAGATGCCGCCGCATAAACTCCTTGAGCTTAAGGAGGAAATTGAAAAATCTCTTGGCAAGGGTTTCATTCGTCCAAATTCCTTTACTTGGGGAGCACCTTCTCTCTTTGTCAAGAAGAAAGATGGAACTAGTCGTTTGGTCCAATATTACCGTCCTATCAATCAGGCAACAATTCAGAACAAATGTCCGCTCCCCGGAATCAACGATTTGTATGATCAACTTGTTGGTTCCTCAGTATTCTCTAAACTTGATTTGAGGTTGGGTTACCATTAGATTCGGGTTCGTGAAGAGGATATTCCTAAGACCGCATTCGTTACTCGCTACAGTTCATACGAGTACACCGTCATGTCCTTTGGTTTGACAAACGCTCCAGCGACATTTTCTCGTATGATGAACTATATATTCATGGAATACCTCGACCAGTTCATCGTGGTTTATCTGGATGATATCCTTGTATATTCCAAGAATAAAGAAGAACATGCTGAACACCTTCGACTTGTTCTAGAAAAGCCTCAAGAACATCAACTATATGCTAAGTATTCCAAGTGTGAATTCTAGCTACCCAAAGTGACCTACCTTGGGCATGTCATCTCCAAGGATGGTATTGCCGTCAACCCAGAGCGAGTTCAGGCAATTCTCAATTGGACTCCTCCGAAGAATGTCAAACAAGTCAGAAGTTTTCTCGGACTCGCCAACTATTGCCGTCGATTTGTCGAGAACTTCTCCAAGATCACCAAACCCCTAACTGGTCTGCTTCACAAAGGCGTCAAGTTCGAGTGGATAGAAAAGTGTCAGGAAAGTTTGCACACACTCAAGGACAAGCTGACTTCCACTCCAGTGCTTGCTCCTCCTGATACTAAGAAGGACTTTGTCATTTACTGCGATGCTTCACGTCAAGGATTAGGTGGTGTCCCAATGCAAGAGCGCAGAGTGATTGCTTATGCCTCTCGTCAATTACGCCCTCACGAAGAGAACTACCCAGTTCATGAACTCGAGCTGGCTGCAGTCATACATGCACTCATACATGCTCGGTAATCATTGTGAGATCTACACCGACCACCAAAGTCTGAAGTATCTGTTTACCCAACCAGACCCGAACCTCCGTCAGCAAAGATAGATGGAGATGGTAGCAGATTCTGACTTGGGTATTTCTTATACACCAGGTAAGGCTAATGTAATGGCTGATGCCTTGAGACGCAAGTCATATTTCAACCATCTCGAGGTTCGCAAAGTTCAGCCCTCACTTGTTGAAGAATTCAGAAAGCTGAACCTCCATATTGTTCCTTCGGGTGCACTCGCTCCCCCTCCTAAGGAGTTCCGCAAGATGAACCTCCATGTTGTACCTCAGGGTTCCCTCAATACCCTGGTTGTCGAACCAGATCTCGTGGAGAGCATCAAGAGACTACAGAAGTATGACCCACAAGTTGAGAAGATTAAGCACTACCGCGCAGAAGGAAGGCCCTCATTCTTCACTATTGAAGATGATGACACCTTGTTCTCTAAAGGTCGCCTAGTGGTTCCTTTAAAAGACAACCTGGATATGGTTCAGGGAGTTATGAAAGAAGCTCGTGACACTCTGTTGTCTATTCATCCCGGTAGCACCAAGATGTACCAAGACATTTGTCAGAGATTCTGGTGGTCAAATATGAAGCAAGATATTGCTTGTTATGTTGCTAAATGTGATGTTTGCCGTCATATCAAGGCAGAACATCAAAGGCTTGCTGGAACTTTGCAACCTATCTATATTCCTGAATGGAAATGGGACCATGTTGAAATGGACTTCTTCACTGGATTTCCCAAATCGCTAAAAGGTAATGATGCTATACTTGTCATCATTGACCGGCTCTCAAAAGTTGCATATTTTCTGGCCGTCAAAGAAACCATAACTGCCAGCCAGCTGGCAACCCTCTATATGTCCAGAATTGTTTCACTTCACGGTATTCCACTGGTAATCAGCTCAGACCGTGGCAGCTTATTCACTTCAAGATTATGGGCAAGTTTCCAAGAAGCTATGGGAACTCATCTGTCTTTCAGTACTGCTTTTCACCCTCAGTCGCAGGGACAAGTTGAACAAGTCAATCAAGTTCTCGAAGACATGCTTTGAGCTTGCGTTATTTCCTTCGGCAAGAAATGGGAGGAATCTCTCCTGTATGCTGAGTTCTCCTACAACAATAGCTATCAGGCTAGTCTGAAGATGGCCCCCTTTGAGGTGTTATGTGCACGAAAGTGCCGAACCCCTCTGAACTAGTCTGAAACTAGGGAACGTCCACTCTTTGGTCTGGATATTATCCAACACTCCAAAGAACAAGTCCGCATTATTCGCGAGAATCTCAAGACTACTTAGTCGCGTCAGAAAAGTCAGTATGACCATCATCATAAAGACATGGTCTATCAACCTAGTGAAAAGGCTTATCTTAGAGTCACACCGATGAAAGGTGCACACCGCTTCGGGATCAAGGGCAAGCTAGCTCCTCTCTATGTTGGTCCTTTCACTATTCTCGAAAGGCGTGGAAAAGTGGCATATTAGCTGGAACTTCCGCCAAACCTTTCTCAGGTTCACGATGTGTTCCACATGTCCCAACTCCGTTGCTGCTTCAAGGACCCAATCCGAGCAGTGGATCATGAAGTGCTCGAGTTGCAACAGGACCTCTCCTATAAAGAGCATCCGGTCCGCATTCTCGACCGAGCTGAATGCCACACACGGCAAAAGGCCATCAAGTTCCTCAAGGTCCAGTGGTCACATCACTCTGAAGATGAAGCCACTTGGGAACGCGAGGATAGCCTGCATGATAAATACCCCGCTTTGTTTCCTTCTACCTCCTAAATCTCGGGATGAGATTTCTTGTGGTGGAGGAGAATTGTAACGCCCGAATAATTATGCAATAGCAATCATGCTAATGGTGCCATGTCCTTGTTTTTTACTGTTGTTAAGCTCCCGTTGATTCAAAGTCGGTTCCAAATTCAAATTAAAATAAGTAAAAAGAAAAGGCAAAAGTATATAAAAGAAAAAGAGAAGGCAAAAAAACCAGAAAAGGGGAGAGGCCCTGCCGCCCACTGGGCCTCGGCCCAGGTGACCCCTAGGTCGGCCCAGCCGCGCCTACCTAATCCCCACTCATCGAAACCTAACCCCAACCGATCCCCCCACTCTCCCCATGTCGCTCACTCTCCCTCCCCCCTCGATCCAGATCAGGGGCTCGACCCGCAGCACTCCAGCCGGCGCCCGCCACTAGGAGAACCCACTGCCCGACGCCTCCCCCTCCTTCCCGAAGCCCCCTCTCCGCGATGCCCCAGGCGCCACTGCCTTGATCCCGCTGCCAACCAACACCACACCGTCGCCAAACCTCCCCCCTTCGCTAGACCGTCCCCATCCTCCTCCCCACTGGCGCCACTGCACCTTCGCCAACTCCGCTGTAACGGGGGTGAGCCCTCTGCCCCTTTCCCTGCTCTCGTGTGGTCACTGCGGCCTCCCCTGGCCCTTGGTCACATCGGGCCGCGCCCTCGCGCGCCAGCACCTGGCCTGGCCGCGCCCGGCCAACGCCAACTGCTGCACGGCCCGCGCCGGCCACGCACACCTGCCACATACCCGCTCGCTGGGCGCCTGCGCGCGCCCTTGCCCGCAGCCCCGCGCCGACCTTGCCCTCGCGCCGAGCTCCCCCTGCCCTGCAGCCCTGCCCGGCCACGCGCGCCCGACCAGGCCTCGCCGTGGCCTCCGCCGGCTGCCCACGGGCGCTCGCGCCCTAGCACCCGTGTGCATGTGCCCGCCCCACTATGGTCTGGGCCTATGACAGATGGGGCCCATGCCCATTAGTTAAAAAACGAAAAATAAAATTTGTTAAAAATAACTATTAATTAATTAGCAATTAATTAATTTAATTAATCATGTTAATTAACCTAACCTAATTAGTCCGATTAATTGTTACCTACCTGCTTATCCT
This sequence comes from Triticum aestivum, assembly GCF_018294505.1. Classification (NCBI taxonomy): domain Eukaryota; kingdom Viridiplantae; phylum Streptophyta; class Magnoliopsida; order Poales; family Poaceae; genus Triticum; species Triticum aestivum. Next base: position 197,954,064 of record NC_057809.1, on the reverse strand, counting down.
AAACTGTTTAGTATAGGTTGGTTAGTGATCCATCAGTGACCCCCACCTTGTCCTTGTTGCCCCTGCTTCATCATTGATGACTCGATCAATGTGATCGACGACCAGAGCCTGACACCTCACATCACATCGCCCCCTTTTGTTGCTCGACTCTGCAGAGTTACCATCGAGTGCCGAGGGTGGAACCTCATACATCACTCCTGATGAGATCTCTATAGTGTAGCTATTCGGTCGTGGTCAACGAGGGTGGTTCCTCCTTCACCATTCCCGATACGGCTCTATTGTGCAACACCTCAAGTGTGAACCTCGAGGGTGGTTCCTCTTACGTTCACCTTGATGATTACATCGAGTGGAATCCTCCGAGGGTGATTCCTTGCATTTTACCCTTGATGTTTGGACACACGGTTACATTTAATTTATTAGAGACCTTGGTGAAAGTTGGGCGGGCCCGGAGAGCACTCGCAAGATGGTTACGAGTCACGGCCAGACAAGCAGGCCACCCCCGAGTGGGCTGGGCTAGTCTTTGCCGTATTTCCTCGAGACAGGGCGACGGGGTCATATTATCGTGAGTCTCTACTCATCTCCACAAGCTAATAATACACTATGGTTTGGGTATTTGTTTTGAGTTGGCCTTTGGCCTTTACGCACTAACCACCACATGATAATAGTTATGGGCCTCGACAACATAGTATCAGCTGAAGCTTTGTCAAACGTCCAGTTCAGCATTGCGGCACGACTGGGCCGGCACCATCCATGTAGACGTGGAGCCTGTACCCACCCTGCACGCAACGACTCGGAGTGCAGCGGGCGATGGGCCCAGACCCCGGAGTGCTTAGGATGTAGACCGACGGGGACCTCTCTGCTGAGCCTAGGTAGGGCTACGACGTTGATCTTCCGAGGCCGGGCATTGACCCAGAAAAGTGTGTCCGGCCAGACTAATCAAGCGTGTTGGAAAATGTGGTGCACCCCTGCAGGGAAGATTATCTATTAATAGTCGTCTCCATGGTAACGGACGTTCAGACTTATATCTTGACCTATTACAACTAGAAATGGATACATGATATATGTGGCTTCGGGATTGCTTTCTCGCAGGGGGTCGAGGAAGGATCTCTGGGCATTAATGCTACACCATGTTTGTTAAATATAAACTGCTATTCTTTACTCTTCTACATGCTGCAAGATGCTTGGAGCTGCTTGAAGATACTAGTCTTCGATAAGCTAGGCCTTCCCCTATATTCTTGCATTCTGCAGTTCAGTCCATGGATACAACCCTTCCATTTGATACCAATGCATACTTAGTATAGATCTGATGCTTGCGAGTAGTTTGAATGAGTACTCACGGTTGCTTTGCTACCCCTTTTCCCCCTTCTTTCTTCTTTCCGGTTGTTGCAACCAGTTGGTGGATCCCAGGAGCCAGATGCCACCTCTTCGTCTACTACTTCATGGAGACCACCGACGACCAAGAGTAGTTAGGAGGTCCCAGGCAGGAGGCCTTGCCTCTTCGATCGTTGATGTTTCTGCTTGCCTTCTTAAGGCAGTCTTGTTTAACTTATGTCTGCACTCAGATATTGTTGCTTCCGCTGACTCTTGTGTATCAAGCTATGTATTCGAGCCCTCGAGGCCCCTGGCTTGTGATATGAAGCTTGTATTATTTTAATTTGTCTTTAGAGTTGTGTTGTGATATCTTCCCGTCAGTATTTGATCTTGATCGTACACATTTGCGTGTATGAATAGTGTATGATTGAATCGGGGGCGTCACAGGTTGACGGTTCTGTCGTTGGAGCAGCTCCGGCGAGCCGTAAGACGTCGAGGCTGAAGCAGTACAAGACAGACATCGTTAATCTCAAGTGGGATTCTAATAGCATCTCCAATAGATGATGTAAAATACATTACCAAAAAGTAATAGACGTAAAATTTACATCACCAAAAACCACCTGACTACAATAGATGAGGTAAAAACTGTTGACTCTTAACTTAACTTTCGAAACTGAAATTTACTGTAGAATCTGAATGTTACTGTCGAAACTGAACTCAATGGTAGCAGAGAGGCACTTCACATGTAGTTTAGGGAGGGCATGCAGTTCATCTTCAACCTACACCCCCCTGACCCGCCAGCCACCGCTGACCGAACCGTCGGCCCCCGCCGCCCGCGACCGGCGGCGCTCTCGCGCCGCCTCGCCGCCCCGAAAGCACTCCCCACCGACGGTCCACTGCCGCCCCGGCCAGTCCTCTAGCCCCCCGCGCTGAGATTTTTCTCCGGCGATCCCCACGCCACCACCCCACCACCGTGCCCCCCACCACGGCGACCACCGCCCCCACCCTGAACCCTAAGATTGATAGTGGGGTACCTCTCCAGCAAGCCCCCCTGCCTGCTGCGGGTGGTTCTTCCTTAACTATGACACCCCCTAATCCAGGACTCCCTCAGTAGCCCCCGAACAAGGCTTCAATGATGATGAGTCCGGCGCGCAGATTGTCTTCGGCATTGCAAGGCGGGTTCTCCTCCAAATTCCATGTACTTATTGAATAAAGTTCGGTTTCTTGTAGATGTTGCGCTCCCTGGCTTTTGCGCCCAATAATGGTTGCTCCCCATGTGTCAAACGAATATAAAAGGTCTGAGCATTTTTACATTCACACCCCTAGCCGCGCAAACAAGCTGACCTATTTAAGGAGACGAGGATTTAGATCCAAACCACACCTTCCCCCTCCGCAAGTGTTCATCAGAGCGCATTCGACACAGATCCATTCCACCATGGCCAGCCATCGCGACTCCTCCTCCCGCCCTTCCAGCCGTAAGCCTGGATATTGGGAAAGATGCTCCGTCCCGCATAGCGAGTTAGTGATGCTCCAGACCAAGGGATTTCTCCCCCCGGCCTATATGATCCCGGTTCGAGCCAGTCTTGCCGTCTACAACGGCGGAGAGCAAGCGGAGAGCGCCCCTAATCCCTCCAAAGGAGAGCGGGTGTGCCTCGTCCCTTATTTAATAAGGGGGCTCGAATTTCCAATCCATCCATTTCTCTGAGGGCTGCTGGAGTTCTATGGCCTCCAGCTACATCATCTCACGCCCGCCTCAGTATTGCATATCGCGGGCTTTGTAGCCCTCTGTGAGTTGTTCTTGGGTGTTGAAGCTCATTTCGGACTGTGGAGGGAGCTATTTTGCCTTGTGCCCCCCTCCAAGAAGGGGTCTATGTATCAAGTGGGCGGAGCCGAAGTATGGCGCATCGCCGGGACCGGCTATCTGTCCGGAACCCCAAAGAAGGCGTCTGAAGACTGGCCCTCGGAATGGTTTTACATAGAAGACGACCCGCTGCCGGATCCTGTCCAGATCGGCCTCCCTGAATTCAACAGTGCTCCCTTAAAGAAGCGCCTAAGCTGGCGCCCACGGAGCCCTCAGAGGGAAAGTGACAGGGGCGTTGTTTACCTGATGGGCTGGATAAGATTGTTAGCTCATTCTGGACTAACCATGATTGGGGTCATGGCCGCATGCATCATGCGAGGGGTGCAGCCGCTACAGTATAGAGGCCACCCCATGTGGGATTTCAATGGGGAGGACGACACCACCCGCTATGGCCATAAGGGGTCGGATTCGGCTGCGGCTCTAATAAAGACCTTGTCCGCTTTGTACAAGGGAGAAGAGGAGGATTTTCTCCGCGTTGACCCAAAGGGTGGATTTTCCATGTACAATCCTCCAAGCTGGGTGAGAGATCACATCTTCCCCATCCATTTTATATCCCCACTGTTAAATATTTAATCTTAGTGATTTCGACACAGGAACTGCGCCAGGCTGTTAAAGAAATAAACAGCCCTCCTCCACAACCCGAGGACCCAGGACGGTCCCTCGACCCGGACTCGCAAGAGGATCCGGAGTTTTCGGTGGATCTGATTGATGGAGTGTTCCATCAATTGAGCAAGGACAACGCCCTGGTGGCCATTATGGCCGATTATCCAGGGCTAATCCCGGCCTCCCAGAAACGGGAGGCCGAACCTGTGGCGACAAGCCAACGAGGGGCCACAGAGCCCCGTGGGCAGAAAAGAGGTGCAGTCCGGACCGGGGCGTCAGCGCAAAGGTATGGCGCACCCCCTTATCGCAGGTGCCGTACTTTCAGGGCATATTAACACTTGTGCTCTCTTCAGGACAAAAAGACCTCGCCGAACTATATTCGGAGAGACCGCCAATCGCGCCTCCACCAGCCAGGCTCCAAAGCCTGGCCCGGAAGCGGTGCCGAACACAAGGCGCGCCCCGGACACTCCTCCGATGGAGGATGTGGACAAGTTGTCTGCCACCAACTCTGAGGTGGAGAGTGCCATGAACCACAGGCATCGCCGGACAATTCTTCGCGACGTTTGTTTCTCCCAAGAGGCGTTAGATGCCTTTAAGTCGGGAGATGTGTACCTCCGTGCCGCTCAAAATGGTCTCACCAAAGCCACAGAGCAATATGTAAAAGACATACGGGTAAGAAAAATTTGGTAATTGTATATATACCAGTAGCCCCCGAGACTTGAAACAGTTAAAATAACTGATTTAAGGATCATTTGTTATGCAGGTTCTTACGGAAAAGAATTCCCTATTGTCTAAGGAGCTTGAAGAGTACAAAGCCCAACTTGAGGCCGCACTAGCCGCGGCAGGGGAGCCTAATGAGACCCCCTCTGGTAATATACACTTCGAAAGATAAGTATTTTGCGAAGCACGGCTTTGGTGCGAATCTGACAAATGAAATTGCACATGGCGCCGGATTGAATCCGGAAAGGCAATACCTCCTACGCCAGCTAAAGGCTGGTGAGAGGGTGCTATTAAAGGTGATGGGGGAGAAGAACGATCTCCGAGATGCCAACACCAAGCTGGGCGTCGAGCTGAAGGATGTTCGTGCCCAGCTGTCAGACTCCGTGAAGGAGAATCCGCGGCTTTGGCATGACATATTTAGTAAGTGCTTGAACGAACCTTTTGAAAGAAAGTTCGGCGGGGAAGTCAACTAACAGAGCAATGTCTGTAGGTGTGCTGATAGGTCGTCCTGCAGAGGAGATGCCCGGTTCTACGGGTGACCTTCTTCCCAAGCTCTCGCAACTGCTCGATCGAGTTCGGCAGGCGATGCGAGGCGTCGCCCAGGCCCTGTGGCCATCCATCTCCATGCCCGAAGGTCTTGGAGAGCTTGCCGAGAAGCTAAAGGGAGCACGGCGGCGCTTCCGGTTGTGGAAGATATCAGCCTGCCGTCAAGGCGCTAGGGAGTCCTGGGCCATGGTGAAGACGCGGTACGCAAAGGCTGACCCCAACCATATGGCCGAGGTCGGTCCTGTAGGGCCCGATGGGAAGGAGATCCCTGTAAGCTTAGTATACGGCCAAGTAGAGTTGGTCGTGAAGTATTCCCAGCAGGACTGTAAATTAGACAGCCTGCTGGATGGTATTGAAGAGGAATACAATCAGTCAAAATAACTATGTAATGTAATTGACATTTATGATGCCTTCTAGCCGTATTGTAGATCGTTTTTCATGGCCGACCTTTTCGCTTCAGCATCGGGACCTGACGGTCCGGAGTGTGTCCGAATTCCTATGCGATTATATACGAACCGGGGAATGCATGGAGACCAGGCGTAGGGGTCATTAGTGCGTGAACAGACAAGTGCCCGACTAGTTATGTTATATTACATGGTTAGTAAGAAACATCTTCCAGGGAGAATAGTTCCGTTAGGGGTTCCTTTTCCTGGGAGGCATGCCCTAAAGTGCATGTCCATGCTGCGAAAAGAAATGCAGGAAAAACATCTGGGGGCATATAGATAAATAAAATAAAAAGATCATCTTTAGTTCACCGACCGAATATTCCCTTAAGAACGCTAGCTTTCGGCTTCACCCAGTCTGAGGTACACATCCGGCTGACCCGGCAGTAACAATCGCAGAGGTTCTCCCTTTACCACCTAGCCGAACAATCGGGAACGTAGGGGTAAGCACAGGAGCCAGGTAACCCAGCTTGGCCAAAACTCAAGTCATATCGATGCATATAATGGTGAATAAAAGGTACATGCGGAAGTGTGACACATGTGTTGGGTATGAAGCCCGTATAAATAAACTTCTGTTTAAAGAAGCCCCAAGGTTTAATGAGCGCGGATAGCGCGTCACTTTATGAGCCTTTAAAGGCTATAAGAAAGAGAGGGAGAGAGAAGAAGAGAAATGTAAGACAGGAAATATATAAAAAATGGACATAGGAAGGAGACAAACATAGAGTCCGGCGCTAGGCATAGAATCTTCGAAGACGGGCTGTGTTCCATGGGTTCGGCTCGAGTCGGTTATCCGATGCATCTCGTAGGCGGTACGCTCCACCAGTTAGGACTTGGTCAATTATGAAGGGACCTTCCCACTTGGGCTTGAGTTTGTCCTATTTCTGGTCCGGTAGTCGTAGAACTAATTCGCCAACGTTGTAGTTTTTGGCCCGTATTTCTCTGCTTTGGTATCTTCAAGCCTGTTATTGATAGAATGCGGAACGGGCTTTTGCCACGTCACGCTCCTCCTCCAATGCGTCTAAGCTGTCCTGCCGATCGAGCTCGGCTTCTCTTTCTTCATACATGTGCACTCGAGGTGAGTCATGAATTATGTCGCAGGGCAGAACTGCCTCTGCGCTGTACACCATAAAGAATGGTATGTATCCGGTGGTGCGATTCGGCATGGTCCGCAGCCCCTAGAGTACGGAGTCGAGCTCCTCTACCCAGTGTGTGTTAGATTCCTTGAGGGACCGCACTAATCTGGGTTTAATGCCGCTCATGATAAGACCATTTGCACATTTGACCTGGCCGTTAGTTTGTGGGTGATAGACGGAAGCATAATCGAGCTTGATGCCCATGTTTTCGCACTAGAGTTTTACCTCGTCGGTCGTGAAGTTCGTGTCGTTATCAGTGATGATGTTGTGGGGAACTCTGTAACGGTGTACGACCCCGGATATAAAGTCTATCACCAGTCTGGATTCGGCCGTCTTAACAGGCTTGGCTTCTATCCATTTAGTGAATTTATCCACCATGACCAATAAGTATTTTTGCTTGTGGGTTCCACCTTTAAGCGGTCCAACCATGTCAAGCCCCCAGACCGCGAAGGGCCAAGTAATGGGGATAGTTCGGAGGGCGGTGGGTGGCATATGGCTTTGGTTTGCAAAGAGCTGGCAACCGGTGCATCGTTGGACTAAGTCCTGAGCGTCTGCCCGGGCTGTCGGCCAATAAAAGCATGTACGGAAGGCCTTGCTTACAAGGGATCGAGCTGCAGCATGATGACCGCCCAGTCCGGCATGAATTTCAGCCAGGAGGTTCCGCCCCTCCTCTTCGGAGATGCACCTTTGAAGGACTCCGGTAGTGCTTTTCTTAGAAAGCTCTCCCTCGTGGACTCTGTAGGCTTTGGATCGCCGCACTATGCAGTGTGCCTCATTTTGGTCGTCGGAGAGTTCCTGCCTAGTGAGGTAGGCGAGGAATGGTTCTATCCACGGGGCAATGACGGCCATTATTACGTGGGCTGAAGGTGTTATTTCATTGGCAGAGCCTCCGATTGTGTCAGAATGTTCGGTGTCGGGCAGTGCGGTTGGGTCCGAGGTGTTATTGTTCGTCTCCCCTTCCCATACTACGGATGGCTTGAATTGCCTTTCCAAGAAGATGTTGGGGGGGACTACATCGCGTTTTGCACCGATGCGTGCCAGGACATCTGCCGCCTGATTATTTTCTCGGGCTATATGGTGAAATTCAAGCCCCTCGAACCGAGCTGACATTTTTAGGACGGCGTTATGGTAAGCTTCCATTTTTGGATCCTTGGCATCGAAGTCTCCATTTATTTGGGATATTGCGAGGTTCAAGTCCCTGCGCACCTCTAGGCGTTGAATGCCCATGGATACTGCCATCCGGAGACCATGTAAAAGGGCCTCATATTCAGCTGCATTGTTAGAGTCCGTGTACATAATCTGGAGTACATATTGAACTGTGAAAGTACCCCCTTGAGCAGAGAGGTTATGGCGTCCTGGGATTTCGAATGGCGAAATGGAGGCGATGAGAGGGGGCACGATGACTTAGGGACGCGCTTGTCCAAAATGTAGGTGTGTTACAAAAGTACCCCCACCGATTTGAACTAGTGGCCCTTTCGGCTTAGGGTTAGAAGGGGGATTTCACATGTTGGGATTTGGCAGCTGGAGGGAGTTGTCGCGCGCATTGTAATTTCGGGATATCAAGGCGCGGGTTGTGAAAGCGCGGGTTTTGGGAGCACGATATCTGAATTTTAGGGATATAACAAGGCACGGGTTGAATTTTAGGGACGAGCCTAACATGTAATATTGTACTTGTACATACCAAATCAATTTGCACTTCCCTCAATGAAAAAACAAAAAATAGAACTATTCACACCACACAAAGAGAGAGCCTTGTCCCGTTTTACTATACAAATGCTATTCAAAGCTATGAATCCATGTTATGTCCAATTACATTTTTTCGTATGATGCATGTAACCTACTCATACCAACATTTTAGTGCATTCCAAATGTCTATACTACCACTGCAATTCGAACCAAATTTGAATTTGTTTCTCTATTTGAATAAGAATCTACAATCACGATTGTTGCCAACTTCAACCATCATTCGTGTATTACCTTAGCAACACACCGCATGATTACTATAGAGATAGACATGAACTATGTGTACTATATGAACTTGAATTTAATTTTTTGAATACACTTGATGTTGATTCCAAATAATAGTACATTTGATGTACTAACTAGATATTCATAATCTAAACCATGTTCCACACGTACACCGTGTTCACACAAAGTATAGTGTCCGGCCCCCTACATTATGACAACTATTTAGCCCTGAGCTGCAAAATCCACACATTGTCCCAAATTATAATCAATGTTCTACATTACGACATCTTCTTCAAATATCTGTATCAAATTTTTATAATGAATTATGATCTCTGTTCGTCTTTTACGCCTTCACAATCCTATTCTCTTGGTAGCTAGCTAGCGCTAACTTTCTAACATGCATGCACACGCCCGCCCCCTCTCACCTTCCCTCGGCATCCCCTCCATCGCTCACATTCGTTATTTCTCTTTAGGTCGTTCACCCATGGTGTGTGTAGGCCCCCGGCTCCTTCCTTCTGGCACACACCGATCGATATACCTCTCTAGCCAAGGGTGCCTACCACAAACACACACTTCCCATCTTTTGTTCTCACCGTCCATGGCCCCCTATGTCCAATACGGTTCCACGAAGGTGCACACTCCCGCCCCTCTTTTCATCGATCTCATACTCGCACACTCCTCCCCCCTCAACATAGTAGGCCTCTCGCACCACCTCCTAGTCGCACCCCACTCCCCCTGTCCGTCTCTCCAGACCTTATTTTCTTCTAACACATGCATGCATGTATACGTACTGATCTCCCTACATATAGCTAGGTCGACTATAATTCTTTTTCCCCACGCACTGATAGGCTTACCTCACTAGTTATGTCTCTCCCTTTCTCAGACACACGATGATTGATCTTCCTATGTAGTTACGTCTACTTACCACAACCATATCGTCCCCCCTCTTCATCCTTGCATACCTCCCGACCCATCTCTCACATGCACATGCATAGACAAGCAGACATCCCCGGCCCTCTCTTATTGATATTGCACTCGTACCCTCCATTTGTCTAACAGGCCTCTCCCACCATTTGTGAGAAGCAACTACACTACCAACCCTCCGACACTTTACCTTTGTCTTTCTCCCAACCTTATTCCTCTGCTACACATATGCATGGATGTCGATCGATCTCCCTTAATACATAGCTAGGTCTCTCTCCTTCTCCACACATATACTATTCGATCTACCTCTTTATAGTTAGGTCTCTGCCCCCCCCCCCCCCCCACACACATCGATAATCGAATGTTGTAGGTAGGTATCCATGCCACAGAGAAAAACTGCACCTCTGCCCTCTCAAATTCCAGTAGGCCAGCCGCCCTATATCTTTGACGTGGGAAAACACAAATTCGACGGCACTCTTTATCGATCGCGCAGCCACACACTTCATCCCTGTTTTCGATTCTATCGATATCTCACGTCGATGATCCCTCCACTCTCTTCTCGTGGATCGCTCCCTCTATATATGATATATCCATGACTCTGTTTGACACACAATTCATATGTTACATTTTTTGTTTGAGATATCATCGACACATTGCCTCTGTTTCGCACAAAACATCTCTCTCACACCCACCCACGTACATACCTGCACCAAAAGAAGAGGTGCACGCACGACGCACGTACTCACGTCTGATACGTCTCCAACGTATCCATAATTTTTTATTGTTCCATGCTATTATATTATCTGTTTTGGATGTTTATGGGCTTTATTATACACTTTTATATTATTTTTGGGACTAACCTATTAACCCAGAGCCTAGTGCCAGTTTCTGTTTTTTCCTTGTTTTAGAGTATCGCAGAAAAGGAAAATCAAACGGAGTCCAATTGACCTGAAACTTCACGGAACTTATTTTTGGACCAGAAGAAGCCCACGGAGTATCAAAGATGGACCAGGAGAGTCCCGGCTGCCCACGAGGGTGTGGACAGCCCGGAGGTCCACCGACGTACTTCTTCCTCCCATATATACCCATATACCCTAAAAACTTCGGGGAGCACAATAGATCGGGAGTTCCGCCGCCAGAAGCCTCCGTAGCCACCGAAAACCAATCTAGACCCGTTCCGGCACCCTGCTGGAGGGGGGAATCCCTCTCCGGTGGCCATCTTCATCATCCCAGTTCTCTCCATGACAAGGAGGGAGTAGTTCTCCCTCGGGGCTGAGGGTATGTACCAGTAGCTATGTGTTTGATCTCTCTCTCTCATGTTCTTGAGGTGGTACAATCTTGATGTATTGCGATCTTTGCTATTATAGTTGGATCTTATGGTGTTTCTCCCCCTCTACTCGCTTGTAATGGATTGAGTTTTCCCTTTGAAGTTATCTTATCAGATTGAGTCTTTAATGATTTAAGAGCACTTGATGTATGTCTTGTGTGGGATACCCGTGGTGACAATGGGGTATTCTATTGATCCACTTCATGTATGTTTTGGTGATCAACTTGCTGGTTCCGTGACCTTGGGAACCTATGCATAGGGGTTGGCACACGTTTTTGTCTTGACTCTCTGGTATAAACTTTGGGGCACTCTTTGAAGTACTTTTGTGTTGGTTGAATGGATGAATCTGAGATTGTGTGATGCATATCGTATAATCATACCCACAGATACTTGAGGTGACATTGGAGTATCTAGGTGACATTAGGGTTTTGGTTGATTTGTGTCTTAAGGTGTTATTCTACTACGAACTCTAGGGTTGTTTGTGACACTTATAGGAATAGCCCAACGGATTGATTGGAAAGAATAACTTTGAGGTGGTTTCGTACCCTACAATAATCTCTTCGTTTGTTCTCCGCTATTAGTGGCTTTGGAGTGACTCTTTGTTGCATGTTGAGGGATAGTTATATGATCTAAGTATGTTATTATTGTTGAGAGAACTTGCACTAGTGAAAGTATGAACCCTAGGCCTTGTTTCAACACATTGCAATACCATTTACGCTCACTTTTATCATTAGTTACCTTGTTGTTTTTATATTTTCAGATTACAAAAACCATTATCTACCATCCATATACCACTTGTATCACCATCTCTTCGCCAAACTAGTGCACCTATGCAATTTACCATTGTATTGGGTGTGTTGGGGACACAAGAGACTCTTTGTTATTTGGTTGCAGGGTTGCTTGAGAGAGACCATCTTCATCCTACACATCCTACGGACTGATAAACCTTAGGTCATCCACTTGAGGGAAATTTGCTACTGTCCTACAAACCTATGCACTTGGAGGCCCAACAACGTCTTCAAGAAGAAGGTTGTGTAGTAGACATCAACGTCTCGTTCCCGGCCACACCCGCGCGGGTACACAGTGGAGTTCATTTTTGTACAAAAAGGCAGCCCACGTGATAATTTGACGTGTGTAGCGGTTGTTTACTCGAAGGAGGGTCGTGTACCATGCATAGACGGAACAAAGTTTGACTTGACCTGTTATTATTAAATAAAGTTATATTACTCAGTGGGCGTACAGAATATAAAATGATTGTAGTCGGGAAAAAAGAAAAATCCACTCCACTATATACAATGGAGCTTGCCTGCCGGGGTTTGTCTCTCATCACACCATCTCACACAAGGCGGCGGTGGCTTCTCTCTCTCACCGTTGGTCACTGATCCGGCCGCATCCTGTCCGCCAGCGGAAAGGGAGGATGTGCATCGTTTCTCCGTTCGACGGTGTTGAGGCAGCACGTCCCGATCTGCGGTACCCGCCGTTCTCTCTGACCAAGCTCCAGCGCGGTAGGGCCTTCGCCATTTGCTTGCTGCCGTAGTATGGGCAGTTCCCGGCCGCCGGCCCCTCCTAGTTACATCCCGACGACCCTTAGGTACAGCTTCCTCTGGCCTTTCTCCACTGCCCATCTTCCCGCGTTGCTGATGTGGAAAATCCTTCATGTGGATCTTCTTTAGTTGTTTGCTTAAAACGTATCTCGGTCGGCGTACTTTCCATCTTGCAATCTCGTCCTCAAACCGTTTTTGATAAACCATCATGCTGCTATCTTTCCCTTATTACATGGAATATGCTTCTTTTTTGTCAACGTATGTGTCTTCAACTCGTGTTTATTGGGCAGTAATTGTCTCCTTTCTACCTCCTTTTGCAAACAAGGCTATCCATTTCACCTCGTTGCTATTGCGACCTTTTGGTGAACTACACAAATCACTTTTTTCTTAAGAGTGTTTTGTGTAGTTACACCAAAATGCCACACAAGCAACATATTTACATTTCTGTGGGACTGTAGAAAGGGAGATTGGTTTTTCTATCCTCCTCATCCAACTTCGTGCCTAATCTTCTCCAACAAGTAGTTAGTCCTAAAGAGAGATCGCAGAGGTGATCGGCTTCTATTTGTGTGTGTTATGTTTCATCATCTAGTTCCACTATTATTGTAATCACACTGACTGGATATCTTTGCAAACCGGGAAGGTCAGCTTGATTTTAGTGGAGCTGCACAAAATGATCAGATTGTGATGTGCTCCATACACCTCTTTTTTGGCTACAGAATTGGGTGAAACTAGCTACCAACCAATGAATACCGTGCCCAGGAAATGGAGCCATGCCTATGAACAACATCGATCAATTATATATTTTTCTTTATGTGTACACCTTCTCATAACTTTGTCTTCAGATGAGATGCATTAGCAGTGTAACATCCCAATTTCCAATTTGGATGTTATACATAGGTCATCATATGCATATCATATTTTATTTGCATATTTGGTTGTGATCCTAGAAATCTTAAGCAACTCAAGGACCCACAAAGAGAGTTGGGGATTTCATAAATTTTCATATTTGAACTTTTCTCAAATTTGAAAAGAGGATCCATTTGGCTTTAATATTTTTCTCTCCAACTATTTCTAATATTTGAATTAAAAGAGAGAAGATAATATGACTTCTTCAAAAAAGAGGAATATTGGAGGAGACATTTTAAAATCAAATTTATATTTTATTTGAATGTGAAAAATATGCATTTTTGAAAATTACATTTTTAGGCTAGAAAAATGTTCACCTTGTTCTAAATAATAGGTTTAGATGGTGAAAATTGTTTTGGAATTTTTAGAAAAAAAATCATATTTTATTAGGATTTTATTCGGGCGGAATTTTTATATATAAAAAAATCCTTCCCTCGCCCGACTGGGCCGAAGGCCCAGCCGAGCGGCCCAGCAGCCCACCTCGCCGTCGCCTTCCTCCCGCGCAGGGAGGAGACCCGCCGCCGCATGGCGCTGAGGGAAGTCCGAGCTGGACTCCACCCCCCGCCGCCCCCTCGCCCAAGGCCGACCCCCTGGCCTTTATAACCACCACCCCCGCCGCCTCCTCCCTTACCCCGAGCTATCGCACCACCGTCGTCGAGCCACGTCGCCCCCACCTTTGCGCCGCTGAGCCGCGCTGCCGCCGCCCCACAGCGCCGCCTCACCCGCGCGGCCGCCTTGCCTCGCCACCCGCCGGAGTTCACCGCCGCCGTTTAGCCGTCGCCATGAACCGGTACAAACCGCCCTGGTTCACCGGTTTATTTTCGGTTTTTTTGGTTCTTGGTTTAGGGTTAGGGTTTTTCTCGGTTTTTTAAACGAATCTATTTAGCGAACTCTCTCTGTCCTGATAGCGAATGTTTGTTCGATAGCCTTTTTCTTTTATTCTATTTTCGATTAGGGGCCTATCTGCGATTATTTTTATCGCAGATTAACCCTTGATCTTGAAACCCTCACAACTTTTTGCTCGCTTGTCCAAATCCATTGAAACCAATGCCAAAATCTTCGTCATGTTCCCCTCTTTCCAGTAACCAACTTGAACATGGCTTTAACAATTTAAAATTTGGTTGCAAGAAGATTTGAATTCAAACTTCTTTTGATCATAGTTTGAGTTTCATAGCTCCGATTTGGTTGATTCTTTTTGCAAACCGAAGCTCTTTAGTTGAAATTTTAATTTGGATCTTATCTCTTGAGTTTTACCCTTGCATCTATTGCTTGAGTGCTTATGTATGTTATTGTTTGTTTGCGATAGAGTTTCCGGAGTGCAAAGCATGCTACTACGAGTCACTAGGGTTTTTAGATCGTCAGCAAGGCAAGTAATACTTTGATCATACCCCTTATTACCCAGTTTTTATGCATTAGTTCAATCCTCAAACATTGCATGGTTAGGACTTGAATATTTGTGGGTACTGGGAAGTAGTGATGAGGTAGTACCTATTGTCTTTATTTCAAACCCTGGGAGTTACTTCTACGTTGTGCTTATACTGCTATGCTATGCTCGTAGACGTGGTTTGGTTTGAGTGATCCATGGCAGATGTGAGAGTTTTAATTAATGGTTAAACTTAAGGCGGCTGCTTTAATACACATTTGGGTGGATTGGTTGAGACACCCTGGAGCACCCAGTGGTTGTCTAGGCACCTAGAGCAATCCAGTGTTGTCCTGGTATATCCCGGAGTACCCGTGTGATCATCCTATGGTTTGCCACCCAGGCTCAAAGGGATCATAAGATTATTCATGCTGGAAACTTCTGTGTGCAGCCATAAGCCATTATGGGCTCTGGCATAGTTGAGTATGTTGTGTGACCTCTTTCAGTGGTACGCTAGCAGATGTATGACTATATTCAAAATACATGCCTACATTACATTGATGAATTGTAGCAAGTTCTGTATCACCCTAGGTTATGAATGTTACATGATGAACCGCATCCGGCATAATTCTCCATCACTGATCCATTGCCTATGAGCTTTCCATATATTGTTCTTTGCTTATTTACTTTTCCATTGCTATTTCTATCATCACGACAAAATACCAAAAACATTACTTTTGCTACCGTTACCTTTTGCTACCATTACCACTACTATCATATTACTTTACTACTAAATACTTTGCTGCAGATATTAAGTTTCTAGGTGTGGTTGAATTGACAACTCAGCTGCTAATACTTGAGAATATTCTTTGGCTCCCCTTGTGCCGAATCAATAAATTTGGGTTGAATACTCTACCCTCGAAAATTGTTGCGATCCCCTATACTTGTGGGTTATCAAGACTATTTTCTAGCACCGTTGTCGGGGAGCATAGCTCTATTCTTTGAGTCACTTGGGATTTATATCTGCTTATCATTATGAAGAACTTGAGAGATCCAAAAACCAAGATTTATCCCTCAACTACGAGGGGAGGTAAGGAACTGCCATCTAGCACTGCACTTGATTCACCTTCTGTTTTGAGTAAGCTTGCGACACCTAAACCTGCTTCTGCTATTCGTTCTGATATGTCGCATGTTATTGATGATGCCACTTATGCTATGCATGATACTTATGATGAAACTACTTCTATGCTTGATACTACTGTACCACTTGGTGAATTTCTTGATGAACAACTTGCTAGGGTTAGAGAGAGTGAAAATATTGAATTTGATAATATTGATGGAAGTGATGATGAAGACTCTTCCCCTAATAAATATGAATAACCTGTTATTCCTGAGGGTTATGTTTTTGAAAAAGAAGCTGCTTTAGCTATTTTAGCTTCCAAAGATAGATACGAACTCAATAGGTTATTAGCTAAATGGAAGCAGCGATCTCTTAATGCTAGAATGAAACCTGACCCTGCTTTTGCTACTTCACCTATCTGTGTTACCGATAAGGATTATGAATTCTCGGTTGATCTTGATATAATTACTTTGGTTGAATCTGATCCTTTTCATGGCTATGAATCTGAAACTATTGTGGCACATCTTACTAAATTAAATGATATTGCCGCTCTGTTCACTAAAGATGAGAGAACTCGCTACTTTTATATCCTTAAAATATTTCCGTTCTCATTAAAGGGTCATGCTAAGATATGGTTTAATTCTCTTGATCCTGGTTGTGTGCGTAGTCCCCAGGATATGATTTATTACTTCTCTGCTAAATATTTCCCTGCTCATAAGAAACAAGCTGCTTTGAGGGATATTGAGGGAGTCCTGAATTAGGGGGTCTCCGGACAACCGGATTATATCCTTTGGCCGGACTGTTGGACTATGAAGATACAAGATTGAAGACTTCGTCTCGTGTCCGGATGGGACTCTACTTGGCATGGAAGGCAAGCCAGGCAATACGGATATGGATATCTCCTCCTTTGTAACCGACCTTGTGTAACCCTAACCCTCTCCGGTGTCTATATAAACCGGAGGGTTTTAGTCCATAGGACACAACAACAAGAACATACAATCATACCATAGGCTAGCTTCTAGGGTTTAGCCTCTCTGATCTCGTGGTAGATCTACTCTTGTCCTACCCATATCATCAATATTAATCAAGCAGGACGTAGGGTTTTACCTCCATCAAGAGGGCCCAAACCTGGGTAAAACTTCGTGTCCCCTGCCTCCTGTTACCATCCGCCTAGACGCACAGTTCGGGACCCCCTACCCGAGATCTGCCGGTTTTGACACCGACATTGGTGCTTTCATTGAGAGTTCCTCTGTGTCATCGCCATTAGGCTTGATGGCTCCTTCTATCATCATTAGCGATGCAGTCCAGGGAGAGACTTTTCTCCCCGAACAGATTTTTGTATTCGACGGCTTTGCACTGTGGGCCAATTCGCTTGGCCATCTAGAGCAGATTGAAAGCTACGCCCGTGGCCATCAGGTCAGGTTTGGAAGCTTGAACTACACGGCCAATATCCACGGAGACTTGATCTTCGACGGATTCGAGCCTCTGCCTTGTGCGTCACGCGGTCATGATGAGTACGATTTAGCTCTACCATCCGACAGTGTTCAGGAGATTGCACCGGCAGCCGCTCCGACCCTCAATTCGGAGCCAATTGCGCCATCCATGGACGGGTGGATGGACCCCGCCACGGAGGCCTTACCCTCATCGGCGATGGAGCCGAACATCGACCTTACTCTACACGAGAGTCGCGTTGACAAACTGCCAGATCTCTCTCCGGCCACGGACTCCGAACCGCCTGCGCCCGTTCCTAGCGAATCCAATTGGGCGCCGATCATGGAGTTTACCTCCGCGGATATTTTTCAGCACTCGCCCCTTGGCGACATACTGAACTCATTGAGGTCTCTCTCCTTGTTAGGAGAATCTTGGCCGAACTATGTCCGGTAGGATTGGGATGCGGATGGCGTCAAAATTCACCGCCCACCCACCACCCACTTAGTAGCCACTGTCGATGACCTAACCGACATGCTCGACTTCGACTCCGAAGACATCGTCGGTATGGACGACGATGCAGGAGACGAACAGGAACCACTGCCCACAGGGCACTGGACGCCCACTTCATCACATGACGTATACATGGTGGACACACCAAAAGAAAACGACCACGAGGAACAGAAGGATGCAATGAAGGGTTGTCCCCTCGAGAAGCAGTCAAAGCAGCGGCGTAAGAGCCGCTCCAAATCCCGCCTCGGCAGAAACAACGATCATACAGACCCAGCGTTAGAGCAGGGTGAACCATCTCCGGACCACGGCAACACGGAGAATCAAACCGAACAACCCGATTCTGTCAAAGATAACAGTCCGGATGACATCACACTGGACAGACAGCCGGAGCAACAGAATGCCCATCAAAGGCTCGTTGCCACCGCGAGGAGTCTAAAAAAGCAGAAGCAAAGGCTCAAGGCTGCACAAGACACACTTAAAATCAGATGGAGTAAAGTACTCAATACAGCAGCGAAGTATGGTGGTAATTGCCCCACCAAGAGCTACCCGAAGCGGAAGTTGCTACCTGAATTCGATGAGGAGGCCTTAGATCCCCCGCAACCAAAAATTCAAACAGCCACCTGGCCGGATAGACGACCTCACGGCCAACATAGAGCGGCAAACAACGCCGCACATAAGCCAATACGCGATCCACACGAGGGCTCGCATCAAAAGGACGGCGCAACCAGATCCATCTATGGACCACGCAAGCGCGCTCCAGCATACGATGCAACACAACAAACATCCGAACAACGCGGTACACCCAGATACAGGGGTGCCGCACACCCCCTATGTTTCACCGATGAGGTGCTGAACCATGAATTTCCAGAGGGATTCAAACCCGTAAACATAGAGGCATACGACGGAACAACAGACCCTGGGGTCTGGATTGAGGACTATATCCTCCATATCCATATGGCTCGAGGAGATGATCTCCACGCCATCAAGTACTTACCCCTCAAGCTCAAAGGGCCAGCTCGGCACTGGCTTAAAAGCCTCCCCGAAAACTCCATTGGAAGCTGGGAAGAGCTCGAAGATGCTTTTCGGGCAAATTTTCAAGGGACTTATGTCCGACCTCCGGATGCGGACGATTTGAGTCATATAACTCAACAGCCCGGAGAGTCAGCCCGAAAGCTTTGGAACAGGTTTCTTACTAAAAAGAACCAAATAGTCGACTGTCCGGACGCCGAAGCCTTGGCAGCTTTTAAGCATAGCGTCCGCGACGAATGGCTTGCCAGACACCTCGGCCAAGAAAAGCCGAGAACAATGGCAGCATTAACAAGCCTCATGACCCGCTTTTGCGCGGGTGAGGACAGCTGGCTAGCCAGATGCAGCACCAGCGACCCAAGTACATCCGAAGTTAGAGATGAAAACGGGAAATCACGACGCAGCAAAAATAATAAGCGCCGGAATAAAGAAGACAGCCCGAAGAGCACGGCAGTAAACGCCCGATTCAGAAGCTCTCGGCCAGGTCAGCAAAAGCCGCCCCCTAAAGGCGCCAGAGATGAACTGTCCAGCCTGAACAAAATTCTGGACCAAATATGTCAGATCCATAGCACCCCTGGTAAACCCGCTAATCATACCCACAGAGAATGTTGGGTCTTCAAGCAGTCCAGCAAGCTCAACGCCGTACACAAGGGGGAGGATACACCAAGCGAAGACGAGGATGAGCCTCTCAAGCAAGACACTGGGGAACAAAAGAAATTTCCACCAGAAGTCAAAACAGTAAACGTGTTACACGTGATCAAGGGGAGAAATAAAGCGGCACTCCCAGAGAAATATGTCGAAGGGCCTATCACCGCGGAATCCTGCCACTGGTCGGCTCAACCGATCACTTTCGACCATCGGGATTACTCAGCAAATATCCGGCATGCAGGATGGGCTGCCTTGGTATTAGACCCAATAATTGACGGATACCATTTCACACGAGTCCTGATGGACGGTGGCAGCAGTCTAAACCTGATATATCAGGACACAATCCGCAAAATGGGGATAGACCCAATGAAAATTTGCCACAACAATACTACCTTTACAGGAGTAACGCCAGGCCCAGGGGCTCACTGCACGGGCTCTTTGCTACTAGAAGTTATATTCGGCTTCCCCGATAACTTCCGTAGCGAAAATTTAACCTTCCACATTGCTCCGTTCCAAAGTGGCTATCAAGCACTACATGGACGCGAAGCTTCCGCTCGCTTTAACGCAATACCGCACTACGCTTCCCTCACGCTTAAGATGCCCGGTCCACATGGCATCAGTGCAATAAATGGAAATATGGAGCGATCCCTACGCGCCGAAGAGAATGCGGCTGCCTGTGCAGCCGCACACTAAAACGGCCTCACCAACTAAAGTATTCGATAGGTCGTCAAGACCACAGACATGGTTAGACGAGTCCGGCGTAGCTGTATGTAATTCGTACAGGTTTGATGGCCACACCCCTATCACAAATACAAGGGGCTCAACGCATGCAGACAAGTGGCAATTTTTACTCATCTTGAATTATACATTGTTTTTTCAAAAAACCTAACTTTTTGCATGACAACTTTTCACCTAAGTTCCTCTCTTTTACAGATGACCACTGTGCTACACCCGTCCAGGATACGGCACAACGGAGACACAGGCGCAGACGTGCAGCAGGGACCCGTTCCAAGGATTCTTTTTAGATTAAGACCCTGCGTCAACCTTTTTTATTGTCTCTTGTTGATACACATCCCTCGGATTCTTAGTACAATTGAGAAGGATGCTGGCGTCTTGGCATGTGGCCACGTCAGAATAATGCACGTACCTGAACACCAGGGGCTTCTTACAAAGGGCACTAATTAGGCCCGGTGCATACCATAAAGACCGAATACCTTAGGGAGTGTTCGGCGTCGCGAGTTTGGCCCTATATGCATCAGCTCCGAATCATGTCTTTGGTCAAATGTTGGGTTTGCCCGGCTCCTATGTTTTGGTACCTTACGTTCCGCTCTATCGGCTAAGGTAGCACTAGGAGAACTACTGCGATTGTGCCCCGGGTCATCCGGACGAGCACCTCAGTAGAGAAAGCCGAAAACTGACTGTCATGATATAGCGTGAGACTGGTCAACCACTCGATGACCTATCGGAATGTTAGAATTCCTCCGCCTTAACGAAGGGCCGTTTCCCGGCCAGGCATGTACGCACCCCGAATTCGGGAGAGTGCGGAGCCACCAGGGGCTATATAGTAGCCCCACCGTCAAACTCCTATGGCTAAGTGAAAGTGTTAAAGCATTATAGTCCGGTTGCCTCGTTCGCTGCGCTATCACCTCCTTAATAGGACCAAGACGTTGGGTTAAGTGTGAACACGCGTCTTCTGCGAACACCTCCGCATTATATGCGTGGGGGCTGAAGCCGACGACTGCAATCTTTCAGGTTATACACATGTATACATAAACGGCCGCACAGGAGGCATCATATTACTTTCAGGCAAAAGTATAAACACAGCCTTAATAAATTTCATAAAAACATTGTGTTTACAATGGGAATACATGTCACTCAAACATAATATTCTTCGAGCACTGGGCCTCTATCAAACGAGCACCCTCGAGAACCTCTTCGAAATAGTGCTCGGCAGCCACTCGGCCTATGGCCGAACCCTGCGCCGCAACAGTGGTAGCATCCATCTCCGCCCAGTATGCTTTAACACGGGCAAGGGCCATCCGCGAGCCTTCTATGCACGCCGACCTCTTCATCGCATTGATGCGCGGCACCGCACCAAGGAACTGCTGCACTAAGCTGAAATAGCTGTTCGGCTTCGGCTTTTCCGGCCACAGCTGATCCACGACAGACCTCATGGCGAGTCCGAACAACCTATTGAGTTCGGCCCATTCGGCTAGCTGATAAGTCAATGGAAGCGGACGCTCTAGAACGCTAAATTGCGACCAGAACAGCTTGTCCACTTCACGATCTGTTTGATCTTGGAAGTATTTGGCCGCATCGACAGCGCTCGCCGCCAAGTCCATGTATGCGTCTGCCGAACTCCACAGCCGATCCAGAGGGGCATACCGTGGATCTCCGAACTTCCTCCGCAGCATAAAGGGCTTCCCAGCCGCAATATCCCTGGCTTCACGCAGCTCCTCCTTCTTCGCTCTCGTAGCAGAGCGGGTGTCTTTGTTCGCCATCGTGGCCTTTTCAAGGTCTGTTGCCTTCGCTCGGTTTTCTTTTTCAAGGAACTGGCAACGGTCGGCAGTGTCTTTTAACTTTGCGGCCATCTTGGCCATCTTCTCTTTGCTCTCGCAATGCGCAGCCTTCTTGGTTTTCAACTCTTCGGCCGCCTTCACAGCAGCCGCATTACTAATCCTTGCTTGTTCTTTGGCTCGGGCAAGTTCCGCCCGCAGGGTTTCCACGGTGGCAGCTCCATCTGCAGTCACAACATATTAAAGATACTGGCATCATGCTGCTCTTACTATGTGGCATTCACCAGAAAATACCACTTACCATGTGCCTCGTCAAGCCTCTTGTTAACAAGCTCGATGTCGGCATCCACCGCATCCAGTTGCCGCTTCAGTTCGGCAAACTCATGAGTCCGGCTAGCCACCGGAGCTCCCACTACCTGCACATTAAAGCGGTATGGTTATTACCTGGGACTACGATCCTTTGTTTGCCGCCGTTCTCGGCGACAAACAGAGTCTCAGGGGCTACTATCTACACAGGGCACACCTAAAAATGTGCGGTACCATCACAAATGTACATCATTTTACGTACCTCAAAGCCCGTCAGTAGACTCATAAAGGCATCATGCAACCCGCTTTCGGCGGATGAAATCCTTTCCAATACCGTACCCATCAATGTATGGTGTTCTTCTGAGATGGCCGCTCGCTCCAACAGCTCTCTCGGTACGTCTGACCGCATACCAGACTGTGTCGGACTCTTTTGTTTGCTCTCTTCGAGAGCCGGACGCTGGGGACTTCGGGTGACTATAGAATTATCTTCTGGCCTCACCTAATCTGGAGAGGCCCTCCGTGATGACACTTCAAGGTCGCCCGCTTCTTGAGCGGAGGAGTCCGGGGAGGCGTTTCGCTCTCCATCATCTCCGGAAGAAGATCCCCCGAAGACGAGCTCTGCTGAGAAGGGCTAAGATCTGAACTGCAAGATAAATACTTCGGTTATTTTCCTCAGAGGTAAGGTAATATATCTTCACTATTAAAGTACTTTTTATTTGCTTACAGCTCGTTAGAGGGCTGATCGCCGCGCGGACTTTGTGCGGCAAGAGCACCCTCCAAGGCAGGACCCTCTGGTGGAGATTTCTTCTCCCGCTTAGAAACCTTGGTTTCCGGATCTTCAGAGGAAATCCTCTTCCTTCCCCGGGGTGAGAGAATGTCAGATTCCTCCCCTCGGTTATCCTCCCTCACGGAGGTGCTCGTTCCCTCGGTCGGAATAGGTAGCGGTGGAGGCCCGCTCTCGCCCTCATTATTCCCCCCTTTGTCTTCCTTTGAGGGCTCCGGGCAAGGTGCTAGTTCGAGCATCTTTTCCAGTACCGGATTTTCCAAACCCTCAGGAAGGGGGGCCGAACACCGAATCATCTTCGCCTTTGTTATCCAGTCCAGGTCAAAGAGCGATTTCTCAGAGTAACGTCATGATAAATGAAAGATGGTGTGTTCGTCTAGAGGATAACTTACTTGGTCGGCGGTGCAGTTGTTGCTCAGGCCCACGTCCTCGGTAGTATCCGGACACTCTATTTGGGGTCCGAAGAATGATCTATACATCTCCTCGTGCGTTAGGCCGAGGAAATTCTGAATAGCGCGCAGTCCTTCTGGGTTGAACTCCCACATGCGAAGAGGCCGGCGTTTGCATGGCTGGATTCGTCGAACCAGCATGACTTGCATTACCATAATCAAACTGAAATCTCCTTCAAAGAGATTTTGAATGCAGCTTTGCAGTACAGGCACATCCTTGGCTGGGCCCCAGCGCAGCCCTCTGCTAATCCATGACATCAGTTGTGGTGGAGGGCCTAAGCGGAAAGCAGGGGCAGCCGCCCACTTGGCACTTCTGGGAGCTGTGATGTAAAACCACTCTCGTTGCCATAATTCGGACACCTCTAGAATAGAACCTTTTGGCCATGGCGCTCTAGAAATCTTGCTTATTAATGTACCTCCGCACGCTACATGCTGCCCCTCGATCATCTTTGGCTTCACGTCAAAGGTCTTGAGCCACAGGCCGAAGTGAGGGGTAATGCGGAGGAAGGCCTCACATACGACAATAAATGCTGAGATGTGGTGAAAGGAGTCCGGGGCTAGATCGTGGAAATCTAGCCCATAATAAAACATCAGCCCCCTAACGAAGGGATCCAGAGTGAGGCCTAGACCTCAGAGGAAGTGGGAGATGAACACGACGTCTTCGTTGGGTTCGGGAGTAGGGACGACCTGCCCTCGGGCAGGCAGCCGATGCAAAACCTCGACGATCAGGTATCTGGCCTCCCTCAACTTCTTGATATCTTCTTCTGTAATGGAGGAGGGCATCCACGAGCCTTGAAGGCTAGATCCAGACATGATTGAAGGTCCGGAGCACCTGACCTAGGCTTTGGGTGATAGAACTCGAGGCGGGGGAAGGATTCGATTGAGCACGGGAAGAAAAGAGTAAAAGCCTTGTCCCTTTATAAAGAGGGTGTATATCAAGCATCCTCTCCGTAGCCGTTTGGGACTTGCCTATGATCTAGGAGTCCTAGATACGGTTGGGTTACCCACGACCGTATTGATGAGAATCCCGTAATTAGGGGAACACGATCTCTGCTTTGACAAGACGTATCAAAAACTGCCTCGCGTTATGTGCGGGGCTAGTTAAAGGAGACGGTTCGAATAATCACTGGGCCATGACATAATGTCGTGTTGCCAAGACGTGTCAGCAGATTAGATTTGTGGAAGTATTATTCTCTCTACGGTGGTATGTGGAACTTATTTTGCAGGGTTGGACACTATCCTTGTATTCAAATTCTTCCGTGAGGTATTCGGAGGAGGAACCCACCTTGCAATGCCGAAGACAATACTGCGCGCCGGACTCATCGTCATTGAAAGCCTGGTTCAGGGGCTACTGAGGGAGTCCTAGATTAGGGGCTCTCCGAACAGCCGGATTATATCCTTTGGCCGGACGATTGGACTATGAAGATACAAGATTGAAGACTTCGTCTCCTATCCGGATGGGACTCTACTTGGCGTGGAAGACAACCTAGGCATTACGGATATGGATATCTCCTCCTTTGTAACCGAACTTGTGTAACCCTAACCCTCTCCGGTGTTTATATAAACCGGAGGGTTTTAGTCCGTAGGACACAATAACAAGAACATACAATCATACCATAAGCTAGCTTCTAGGGTTTAGCCTCTCTGATCTCGTGGTAGATCTAGTCTTGTACTACCCATATCATCAATATTAATCAAGCAGGACATAGGGTTTTACCTCCATCAAGAGGGCCCAAACCTGGGTAAAACTTCGTGTCTCTTGCCTCCTGTTACCATCCGCCTAGACGCATAGTTTGGGACCCCCTACCCGAGATCTGCCGGTTTTGACACCGACAGATATATATAATTTTGTGCAAATTGAAGAAGAGTCTCCCACAAGCTTGGGGGAGGCTTCTCAAGTTACTTAATGCTTTGCCTGATCATCCTCTTAAGAAAAATGAAATACTTGATATATTTTATAATGGACTAACCGATGCTTCTAGAGATTACCTGGATAGTTGTGTTGGTTCTGTTTTCTGGGAAAGAACACCGGATGAAGTTGAAATTCTATTGAATAATATGTTGATAAATGAAAATAATTGGACACTTCCTGAGCCTATTCCTAAACCAACTCCGAAGAAGAGAGGTGATCTATTTCTCAGTCCTGAAGATATGCAAGAGGCAAAGAAATCTATGAAAGAAAAATGTATGAAAGCTGAAGATGTTAAGAATTTACCTCCTATTGAAGAAATACACGGTCTTAATTTACCGCCTGTTGAAGAAACGTATGATCTTAATGTTGGGGAACGTTGCAGAAAACAAAAAATTTCCTACGGTTTCACCAAGATCCATCTATGAGTTCATCTAGCAACGAGTGATTGGATTGCATCTACATACCTTTGTAGATCACGCGCGGAAGCGTTCAAAGAACGGGGATGAGGTAGTCGAACACGACGTGATCCAAATCACCGGAGATCCTAGCACCGAACGGACGGCACCTCCGCGTTCAACCCACGTACGGTCAGCGTAACGTCTCCTTCTTCTTGATCCAGCAAGAAGGAAGGAGAGGTTGAGGAAGATGGCTCCAGTAGCAGCACGATGGCGTGGTGGTGATGGAGCTGTAGTACTCGGTCAGGGCTTCGCCAAGCGCTATGGAGGAGGAGGAGGTGTTGGAGAGGGAGAAGGAGGCAACCAAAGGCATAGGTGAAAAAGCCCTCCTTCCCCCACTATATATAGGAGGGCCTAGGGGGGGGGGGCGCCGGCCCTAGGAGATCCAATCTCCTAGGGGGGCGGCGGCCAAGGGAGGTTTCCCTCCCCCCCAAGGCACCTAGGGGTGCCTTCCACTTGTGGGACTCTTCCCCTTTGGAAACCCTAGGCGCATGGGCCCCTTGGGGCTGGTGCCCTTGGCCCATGTAGGCCAAGGCGCACCCCCTACAGCCCATGTGGCCCCCCGGGGCAGGTGGACCCACCCGGTGGACCCCCGGGACCCTTCCGGTGGTCCCGGTACAATACCGGTGACCCCGAAACTTGTCCCGATGGCCGAAACAGCACTTCCTATATATAATTCTTTACCTCCGGACCATTCCGGAACTCCTCGTGACGTCCGAGATCTCATCCGGGACTCCGAACAATATTCGGGTTACTGCATATACATATCCCTACAACCCTAGCGTCACCGAACCTTAAGTGTGTAGACCCTACGGGTTCGGGAGATATGTAGACATGACCGAGACGACTCTCCGGTCAATAACCAACAGCGGGATCTGGATACCCATGTTGGCTCCCACATACTCCACGATGATCTCATCGGATGAACCACGATGTCGAGGATTCAAGCAACCCCGTATACAATTCCCTTTGTCAATCGATATGTTACTTGCCCGAGATTCGATCGTCGGTATCCCAATACCTCGTTCAATCTCGTTACCGGCAAGTCACTTTACTCGTACCGTAATGCATGATCCCGTGACCAGACACTTGGTCACTTTGAGCTCATTATGATGATGCATTACCGAGTGGGCCCAGTGATACCTCTCCGTCATACGGAGTGACAAATCCCAGTCTTGATCCGTGTCAACCCAACAGACACTTTCGGAGATACCCGTAGTCTACCTTTATAGTCACCCAATTACGTTGTGACGTTTGGTACACCCAAAGCACTCCTACGGTATCCGGGAGTTACACGATCTCATGGTCTAAGGAAAAGATACTTTGACATTGGAAAAACTCTAGCAAACGAACTATACGATCTTATGCTATGTTTAGGATTGGGTCTTGTCCATCACATCATTCTCCTAATGATGTGATCTCATTATCAATGACATCCAATGTCCATAGTCAGGAAACCATGACTATCTGTTGATCAATGAGCTAGTCAACTAGAGGCTTACTAGGGACACGTTGGTGTCTATTATTCACACATGTATTACGATTTCCGGATAACACAATTATAGCATGAATAAAGACAATTATCATGAAAAAGGAAATATAATAATAATGCTTTTATTATTGCCTCTAGGGCATATTTCCAACAGTCTCCCACTTGCACTAGAGTCAATAATCTAGTTACATTGTGATGAATCGAACACCCATGGAATTCTGGTGTTGATCATGTTTTGCTCTAGGGAGAGGTTTAGTCAACGGACCTGCTACATTCAGGTCTGTATGTACTTTACAAATCTCTATGTCTCCAGCTTGAACATTTTCATGAATGGAGTTGAAGCGACGCTTGATGTGCCTTGTCTTCTTGTGAAACCTGGGCTCCTTGGCAAGTGCAATAGCTCCAGTGTTGTCACAGAAGAGCTTGATCGGCCCCGACGCATTGGGTATGACTCCTAGGTCGGTGATGAACTCCTTCACCCAAATTGCTTCATGTGCTGCCTCCGAGGCTGCCATGTATTCCGCTTCACATGTAGATCCCGCCACGACGCTCTGCTTGCAACTGCACCAGCTTACTGCCCCACCATTCAAAATATACACATATCCGGTTTGTGACTTAGAGTCATCCAGATCTGTGTCGAAGCTAGCGTCGACGTAACCCTTTACGACGAGCTCTTCGTCACCTCCATAAACGAGAAACATTTCCTTAGTCCTTTTCAGGTACTGCAGGATATTCTTGACCGCTGTCCAGTGTTCCTTGCCGGGATTACTTTGGTACCTTCCTACCAAACTTACGGCAAGGTTTACATCAGGTCTGGTACACATCATGGCATACATAATAGACCCTATGGCCGAGGCATAGGGGATGACACTCATCTCTTCTATATCTTCTGCCGTGGTCGGACATTGAGCTGAGCTCAATTTCACACCTTGTAATACAGGCAAGAACCCCTTCTTAGACTGATCCATATTGAACTTCTTCAATATCTTATCAAGGTATGTGCTTTGTGAAAGACCTATGAGGCGTCTTGATCTATCTCTGTAGATCTTGATGCCTAATATGTAAGCAGCTTCTCTAAGGTCCTTCATTGAAAAACTCTTATTCAAGTAGGCCTTGATGCTGTCCAAGAGTTCTATATCATTTCCCATCAAAAGTATGTCATCTACATATAATATGAGAAATGCTACAGAGCTCCCACTCACTTTCTTGTAAACGCAGGCTTCTTCGTAAGTCTGCGTAAACCCAAACGCTTTGATCATCTCATCAAAGCGAATGTTCCAACTCCGAGATGCTTGCACCAGCCCATAAATCGAGCGTTGGAGCTTGCACACCTTGTCAGCATTCTTAGGATCGACAAAACCTTCCGGCTGCATCATATACAATTCTTCCTTAAGGAAACCATTAAGGAATGCCGTTTTGACGTCCATTTGCCATATCTCATAATCGTAGAATGCGGCAATTGCTAACATGATTCGGACGGACTTTAGCTTTGCTACCGGTGAGAAAGTCTCATCGTAGTCAACCCCTTGAACTTGTCGCTAACCCTTAGCGACAAGCCGAGCTTTATAGATGGTCACATTACCATCCGCGTCTGTCTTCTTCTTAAAGATCCATTTATTTTCTATGGCTCGCCGCTCAACGGGCAAGTCAATCAAAGTCCACACTTCGTTTTCATACATGGATCCTATCTCGGATTTCATGGCTTCTAGCCATTTGTCGGAATCCGGGCCCGCCATCACTTCTTCATAGTTCGAAGGTTCACCGTTGTCTAACAACATGATTTCCAAGACAGGGTTGCCGTACCACTCTGGTGCGGAACGTGTCCTTGTGGACCTACGAATTTTAGTAGGAGCTTGATCAGAAGTATCTTGATCATCATCATTAACTTCCTCTCTAGTCGGTGCAGGCACCTCAGGAACATGTTCTTGAGTTGCGCCCTTTTCCGGTTCAAGAGGTAATACTTCATCAAGTTCTACTTTCCTCCCACTTACTTCTTTCGAAAGAAACTCTTTCTCTAGAAAGGATCCATTCTTGGCAACAAAGATCTTGCCTTCGGATCTGAGGTAGAAGGTATACCCAATAGTTTCTTTAGGGTGTCCTATGAAGACGCATTTTTCCGACTTGGGTTCGAGCTTTTCAGGTTGAAGTTTCTTGACATAAGCATCGCATCCCCAAACTTTCAGAAACGACAGCTTAGGTTTCTTCCCAAACCATAATTCATACGGTGTCGTCTCAACGGATTTCGGCGGAGCCCTATTTAAAGTGAATGCGGCAGTCTCTAAAGCATAGCCCCAAAAAGAAAGCGGTAAATCGGTAAGAGACATCATAGATCGCACCATATCCAATAGAGTGTGATTACGACGTTCGGACACACCATTACGCTGAGGTGTTCCAGGCGGCGTGAGTTGTGAAACTATTCCACATTTTCTTAAGTGTGTGCCAAATTCGTGACTCAAGTATTCTACTCCACGATCTGATCGTAGAAACTTGATTTTCCTGTCACGTTGATTCTCAACTTCACTCTGAAATTCCTTGAACTTTTCAAAGGTTTCAGACTTGTGTTTCATTAAGTAGACATACCCATATCTACTCAAGTCATCAATGAGGGTGAGAACATAACAATAGCCACCGCGAGCCTCAACACTCATTGGACCGCACACATCAGTATGTATGATTTCCAATAAGTTGGTTGCTCGCTCCATTGTTCCTGAGAACGGAGTCTTGGTCATTTTACCCATGAGGCATGGTTCGCACGTGTCAAATGATTCATAATCAAGAGACTCTAAAAGTCCATCTGCATGGAGCTTCTTCATGCATTTGACACCTATGTGACCAAGGCGGCAGTGCCACAAGTATGTGGGACTATCATTGTCAACCTTACATCTTTTGGCACTCACACTATGAACATGTGTAGCATTACGCTCAAGATTCATTAAGAATAAACCATTCACCATTAGAGCATGACCATAAAACATATCTCTCATATAAATAGAACAACCATTATTCTCAGATTTAAATGAGTAGCCATCTCGAATTAAACGAGATCCCGATACAATGTTCATGCTCAAAGCTGGCACTAAATAACAATTACTAAGGTTTAATACTAGTGCCGAAGGTAAATGTAGAGGTAGCGTGCCGACGGTGATCACATTGACCTTGGAACCATTCCCGACGCGCAACGTCACCTCGTCCTTTGCCAATCTCCGCTTATTCCGCAGCCCCTGCTTTGAGTTACAAATGTGAGCAACTGCACCGGTATCAAATACCCAGGAGCTACTACGGATACTGGTAAGGTACACATCAATTACATGTATATCACATATACCTTTTGTTTTGCCGGCCTTCTTGTTCGCTAAGTATTTGGGGAAGTTCCGCTTCCAGTGACCACTTCCCTTGCAATAAAAGCACTCAGTCTCGGGCTTGGGTCCATTCTTTGGCTTCTTCCCGGCAGCTTGCTTGCCGGGCGTGGCAACTACCTTGCCATCCTTCTTGAAGTTCTTTTTACCCTTGCCCTTCTTGAACTTAGCGGTTTTATTCACCATCAACACTTGATGTTCCTTCTTGACTTCTACCTCTGCTGATTTCAGCATCGAAAATAATTCAGGAATGCTCTTTTCCATCCCCTGCATATTGAAGTTCATCACAAAGCTCTTATAGCTCAGTGGAAGCGACTGGAGGATTCTGTCAATGACAGCATCATCCGGGAGATTAACTCCCAGCTGAGTCAAGCGGTTATGTAACCCAGACATAGTGAGTATGTGCTCACTGACAGAACTATTTTCCTCCATCTTACAGCTGAAGAATTTGTCGGAGACTTCATATCTCTCGACCCGGGCATGAGCTTGGAAAACCATTTTCAGCTCTTCGAACATCTCATATGCTCCATGTCTCTCAAAACGCTTTTGGAGTCCCGGCTCTAAGCTGTAAAGCATGCCGCACTGAACGAGGGAGTAGTCATCAGCACGTGTCTGCCAAGCGTTCATAACGTCTTGGTTCTGTGGAACAGGTGGGTTACCTAGCGGAGCTTGTAGGACATATTCTTTCTTGGCAGCTATGAGGATGATCCTCAGGTTCCGGACCCAGTCCGTATAGTTGCTGCCATCGTCTTTCAGCTTGGTTTTCTCTAGGAATGCATTGAAATTGAGGACTACGTTGGCCATTTGATCTACAAGACATATTGTAAAGATTTTAAACTATGTTCATGATAATAAAGTTCATCTAATCAAATTATTCAATGAACTCCCACTTAGATAGACATCCCTCCAGTCATCTAAGTATAACATGATCTGAGTTGACTAGGCCATGTCCGATCATCACGTGAGACGGTCTAGTTAACATCGGTGAACATCTTCATGTTGATCGTATCTTCTATACGATTCATGCTCGACCTTTTGGTCTTTTGTGTTCCGAGGCCATGTCTGTACATGCTAGGCTTGTCAAGTCAACCTAAGTGTTTGCATGTGTAAATCTGTCTTACACCCGTTGTATGTGAATGTCTGAATCAAACACCCGATCATCACGTGGTGTTTTGAAACAACAAATTGTCGCAACGGTGCACAGTTAGGGAAACACTTTCTTGAAATTATTATGAGGGATCATCTTATTTACTACCGTCGTTCTAAGTAAACAAGATGAAAAACATGATAAACATCACATGCAATCAAATAATAACAGTGACATGATATGGCCAATATCACATAGCCCCTTTGATCTCCATCTTGGGGCTCCATGATCATCTTGTCACCGGCATGACACCATGATCTCCATCATCATGATCTCCATCATTGTGTCTCATGAAGTTGCTCGCCAACTATTACTTCTACTACTATGGCTAACGCGTTTAGCAATAAAGTAAAGTAATTTACATGCGTTTCTCAATGACACGTAGGTCATACAAAAAATATAGACAACTCCTATGGCTCCTGCCGGTTGTCATACTCATCGACATGCAAGTCGTGATTCCTATTACAATAGGATGAACATCTCATACATCACATATAGATCATTCATCATTCATCACAACTTTGGCCATATCATATCACAAAGCACTTGCTGCAAAAACAAGTTAGACGTCCTCTAATTGTTGTTGCAAGTTTTACGTGGCTGAAGTAGGGTTCTAGCAAGAACGTTTTCTTACCTACGTGAAAGCCACAACGTGATTTGTCAACTTCTATTTACCCTTCATAAGGACCCTTTTCATCGAATCCGCTCCAACTAAAGTAGGAGAGACAGACACCCGCCAGCCACCTTATGCAACTAGTGCATGTTAGTCGGTGGAACCGGTCTCACGTAAGCGTACGTGTAAGGTTGGTCCGGGCCGCTTCATCCCACAATACCGTTGAAGCAAGATAAGACTAGTAACGGCAAGAAAGTTGACAACATCTACGCCCACAACAAATGTGTTCTACTCGCGCAAGAAGAACTACGCATAGACCTAGCTCATGATGCCACTATTGGGGAACGTTGCAGAAAACAAAATTTTTCCTACGATTTCACCAAGATCCATCTATGAGTTCATCTAGCAACGAGTGATTGGATTGCATCTACATATATTTGTAGATCACGCGCGGAAGCGTTCAAAGAACGGGGATGAGGTAGTCGAACACGACTGATCCAAATCACCGGAGATCCTAGCACCGAACGGACGGCACCTCCGCGTTCAACACACGTATGGTCAGCGTAACGTCTCCTTCTTCTTGATCCAGCAAGAGGGAAGGAGAGGTTGAGGAAGATGGCTCCAGCAGCAGCACGACGGCGTGGTGGTGATGGAGCTGCAGTACTCCGTCAGGGCTTCGCCAAGCGCTATGGAGGAGGAGGAGGTGTTGGAGAGGGAGAAGGAGGCAACCAAAGGCATAGGTGAAAAAGCCCTCCTTCCCCCACTATATGTAGGAGGGCCTAGGGGGGGCGCCGGCCCTAGGAGATCCAATCTCCTAGGGGGGCGGCGGCCAAGGGAGGTTTCCCTCCCCCCCAACGCACCTAGGGGTGCCTTCCACTTGTGGGACTCTTCCCCTTTGGAAACCCTAGGCGCATGGGCCCCTTGGGGCTGGTGCCCTTGGCCCATGTAGGCCAAGGCGCACCCCCTACAGCCCATGTGGCCCCCCGGGGCAGGTGGACCCACCCGGTGGACCCCCGGGACCCTTCCGGTGGTCCCGGTATAATACCGGTGACCCCGAAACTTGTCCCGATGGCCGAAACAGCACTTCCCATATATAATTCTTTACCTCCGGACCATTCCGGAACTCCTCGTGACATCCGGGATCTCATCCGGGACTCCGAACAACATTCGGGTTACTGCATATACATATCCCTACAACCCTAGCGTCACCGAACCTTAAGTGTGTAGACCCTACGGGTTCGGGAGATATGTAGACATGACCGAGACGACTCTCCGGTCAATAACCAACAGCGGGATCTAGATACCCATGTTGGCTCCCACATACTCCACGATGATCTCATCGGATGAACCACGATGTCGAGGATTCAAGCAACCCCGTATACAATTCCCTTTGTCAATTGATATATTACTTGCCCGAGATTCGATCGTCGGTATCCCAATACCACGTTCAATCTCGTTACCGGCAAGTCACTTTACTCGTACCGTAATGCATGATCCCGTGACCAGACACTTGGTCACTTTGAGCTCATTATGATGATGCATTACCGAGTGGGCCCAGTGATACCTCTCCGTCATACGGAGTGACAAATCCCAGTCTTGATCCGTGTCAACCCAACAGACACTTTCGGAGATACCCGTAGTCTACCTTTATAGTCACCCAGTTACGTTGTGACGTTTGGTACACCCAAAGCACTCCTACGGTATCCGGGAGTTACACGATCTCATGGTCTAAGGAAAGATACTTTGACATTGGAAAAACTCTAGCAAACGAACTATACGATATTATGCTATGTTTAGGATTGGGTCTTGTCCATCACATCATTCTCCTAATGATGTGATCTCATTATCAATGACATCCAATGTCCATAGTCAGGAAACCATGACTATCTGTTGATCAACGAGCTAGTCGACTAGAGGCTTACTAGGGACACGTTGGTGTCTATTATTCACACATGTATTACGATTTCCGGATAACACAATTATAGCATGAATAAAGGCAATTATCATGAAAAAGGAAATATAATAATAATGCTTTTATTATTGCCTCTAGGGCATATTTCCAACAGTCTCCCACTTGCACTAGAGTCAATAATCTAGTTACATTGTGATGAATCGAACACCCATGGAATTCTGGTGTTGATCATGTTTTGCTCTAGGGAGAGGTTTAGTCAACGGATCTGCTACATTCAGGTCCGTATGTACTTTACAAATCTCTATGTCTCCATCTTGAACATTTTCATGAATGGAGTTGAAGCGACGCTTGATGTGCCTTGTCTTCTTGTGAAACCTGGGCTCCTTGGCAAGTGCAATAGCTCCAGTGTTGTCACAGAAGAGCTTGATCGGCCCCAACGCATTGGGTATGACTCCTAGGTCGGTGATGAACTCCTTCACCCAAATTGCTTCATGTGCTGCCTCCAAGGCTGCCATGTATTCCGCTTCACATGTAGATCCCGCCACGACGCTCTACTTGCAACTGCACCAGCTTACTGCCCCACCATTCAAAATATACACGTATCCGGTTTGTGACTTAGAGTCATCCAGATCTGTGTCGAAGCTAGCGTCGACGTAACCCTTTACGACGAGCTCTTCGTCACCTCCATAAACGAGAAACATTTCCTTAGTCCTTTTCAGGTACTTCAGGATATTCTTGACCGCTGTCCAGTGTTCCTTGCCGGGATTACTTTGGTACCTTCCTACCAAACTTACGGCAAGGTTTACATCAGGTCTGGTACACAGCATGGCATACATAATAGACCCTATGGCCGAGGCATAGGGGATGACACTCATCTCTTCTATATCTTCTGCTGTGGTCGGACATTGAGCTGAGCTCAATTTCACACCTTGTAATACAGGCAAGAACCCCTTCTTAGACTGATCCATATTGAACTTCTTCAATATCTTATCAAGGTATGTGCTTTGTGAAAGACCTATGAGGCGTCTTGATCTATCTCTGTAGATCTTGATGCCTAATATGTAAGCAGCTTCTCCAAGGTCCTTCATTGAAAAACTCTTATTCAAGTAGGCCTTGATGCTGTCCAAGAGTTCTATATCATTTCCCATCAAAAGTATGTCATCTACATATAATATGAGAAATGCTACAGAGCTCCCACTCACTTTCTTGTAAACGCAGGCTTCTTCGTAAGTCTGCGTAAACCCAAACGCTTTGATCATCTCATCAAAGCGAATGTTCCAACTCCGAGATGCTTGCACCGGCCCATAAATCGAGCGTTGGAGCTTGCACACCTTGTCAGCATTCTTAGGATCGACAAAACCTTCCGGATGCATCATATACAATTCTTCCTTAAGGAAACCATTAAGGAATGTCGTTTTGACGTCCATTTGCCATATCTCATAATCATAGAATGCGGCAATTGCTAACATGATTCGGACGGACTTTAGCTTTGCTACCGGTGAGAAAGTCTCATCGTAGTCAACCCCTTGAACTTGTCGATAACCCTTAGCGACAAGCCGAGCTTTATAGATGGTCACATTACCATCCGCGTCTGTCTTCTTCTTAAAGATCCATTTATTTTCTATGGCTCGCTGCTCAACGGGCAAGTCAGTTAAAGTCCACACTTCGTTTTCATACATGGATCCTATCTCAGATTTCATGGCTTCTAGCCATTTGTCGGAATCCGGGCCCACCATCGCTTGGTCATAGTTCGAAGGTTCACCATTGTCTAACAACATGATTTCCAAGACAGGGTTGTCGTACCACTCTGGTGCGGAACGTGTTCTTGTGGACCTACGAATTTTAGTAGGAGCTTGATCAGAAGTATCTTGATCATCATCATTAACTTCCTCTCTAGTCGGTGCAGGCACCTCAGGAACATTTTCTTGAGTTGCGCCCTTTTCCGGTTCAAGAGGTAATACTTCATCAAGTTCTACTTTCCTCCCACTTACTTCTTTCGAGAGAAACTCTTTCTCTAGAAAGGATCCATTCTTGGCAACAAAGATCTTGCCTTCGGATCTAAGGTAGAAGGTATACCCAATAGTTTCTTTAGGGTATCCTATGAAGACGCATTTTTCCGACTTGGGTTCGAGCTTTTCAGGTTGAAGTTTCTTGACATAAGCATCGCATCCCCAAACTTTCAGAAACGACAGCTTAGGTTTCTTCCCAAACCATAATTCATACGGTGTCGTCTCAACGGATTTCGGCGGAGCCCTATTTAAAGTGAATGCGGCAGTCTCTAAAGCATAGCCCCAAAAAGAAAGCGGTAAATCGGTAAGAGACATCATAGATCGCACCATATCCAATAGAGTGCGATTACGACGTTCGGACACACCATTACGCTGAGGTGTTCCAGGCGGCGTGAGTTGTGAAACTATTCCACATTTTCTTAAGTGTGTGCCAAATTCGTGACTCAAGTATTCTCCTCCACGATCTGATCGTAGAAACTTGATTTTCCTGTCACGTTGATTCTCAACTTCACTCTGAAATTCCTTGAACTTTTCAAAGGTTTCAGACTTGTGTTTCATTAAGTAGACATACCCATATCTACTCAAGTCATCAGTGAGGGTGAGAACATAACGATAGCCACCGCGAGCCTCAACACTCATTGGACCGCACACATCAGTATGTATGATTTCCAATAAGTTGGTTGCTCGCTCCATTGTTCCTGAGAACGGAGTCTTGGTCATTTTACCCATGAGGCATGGTTCGCACGTGTCAAATGATTCATAATCAAGAGACTCTAAAAGTCCATCTGCATGGAGCTTCTTCATGCGTTTGACACCTATGTGACCAAGGCGGCAGTGCCACAAGTATGTGGGACTATCATTATCAACCTTACATCTTTTGGCACTCACACTATGAACATGTGTAGCATTACGCTCGAGATTCATTAAGAATAAACCATTCACCATCGGAGCATGACCATAAAACATATCTCTCATATAAATAGAACAACCATTATTCTCAGATTTAAATGAGTAGCCATCTCGAATTAAACGAGATCCCGATAGAATGTTCATGCTCAAAGCTGGCACTAAATAACAATTACTAAGGTTTAATACTAATCCCGAAGGTAAATGTAGAGGTAGCGTGCCGACGGCGATCACATTGACCTTGGAACCATTCCCGACGCGCAACGTCACCTCGTCCTTTGCCAATCTCCGCTTATTCCGCAGCCCCTGCTTTGAGTTACAAATGTGAGCAACTGCACCGGTATCAAATACCCAGGAGCTACTACGGATACTGGTAAGGTACACATCAATTACATGTATATCACATATACCTTTTGTTTTGCCGGCCTTCTTGTCCGCTAAGTATTTGGGGCAGTTCTGCTTCCAGTGACCACTTCCCTTGCAATAAAAGCACTCAGTCTCGGGCTTGGGTCCATTCTTTGGCTTCTTCCCGGCAGCTTGCTTGCCGGGCGTGGCAACTACCTTGCCATCCTTCTTGAAGTTCTTTTTACCCATGCCCTTCTTGAACTTAGCGGTTTTATTCACCATCAACACTTGATGTTCCTTCTTGACTTCTACCACTGCTGATTTCAGCATCGAAAATAATTCAGGAATGGTCTTTTCCATCCCCTGCATATTGAAGTTCATCACAAAGCTTTTGTAGCTCAGTGGAAGCGACTGGAGGATTCTGTCAATGACCGCATCATCCGGGAGATTAACTCCCAGCTGAGTCAAGCGGTTATGTAACCCAGACATAGTGAGTATGTGCTCACTGACAGAACTATTTTCCTCCATCTTACAGCTGAAGAATTTGTCGGAGACTTCATATCTCTCGACCCGGGCATGAGCTTGAAAAACCATTTTCAGCTCTTCGAACATCTCATATGCTCCATGTCTCTCAAAACGCTTTTGGAGTCCCGGCTCTAAGCTGTAAAGCATGCCGCACTGAACGAGGGAGTAGTCATCAGCACGTGTCTGCCAAGCGTTCATAACGTCTTGGTTCTGTGGAACAGGTGGGTTACCTAGTGGTGCTTGTAGGACATATTCTTTCTTGGCAGCTATGAGGATGATCCTCAGGTTCCGGACCCAGTCCGTATAGTTGCTGCCATCGTCTTTCAGCTTGGTTTTCTCTAGGAACGCGTTGAAGTTGAGGACTACGTTGGCCATTTGATCTACAAGACATATTGTAAAGATTTTAGACTATGTTCATGATAATAAAGTTCATCTAATCAAATTATTCAATGAACTCCCACTTAGATAGACATCCCTCCAGTCATCTAAGTATAACATGATCCGAGTTGACTAGGCCATGTCCGATCATCACGTGAGACGGTCTAGTTAACATCGGTGAACATCTTCATGTTGATCGTATCTTCTATACGATTCATGCTCTCGGTCTTCTGTGTTCCGAGGCCATGTCTGTACATGCTAGGCTCGTCAAGTCAACCTAAGTGTTTGCATGTGTAAATCTGTCTTACACCCGTTGTATGTGAATGTCTGAATCAAACACCCGATCATCACGTGGTGTTTTGAAACAACGAACTGTCGCAACGGTGCACAGTTAGGGAAACACTTTCTTGAAATTATTATGAGGGATCATCTTATTTACTACCGTCGTTCTAAGTAAACAAGATGAAAAACATGATAAACATCACATGCAATCAAATAATAACAGTGACATGATATGGCCAATATCACATAGCCCCTTTGATCTCCATCTTGGGGCTCCATGATCATCTTGTCACCGGCATGACACCATGATCTCCATCATTGTGTCTCCATGAAGTTGCTCGCCAGCTATTACTTCTACTACTATGGCTAACGCGTTTAGCAATAAAGTAAAGTAATTTACATGGCGTTTCTCAATGACACGTAGGTCATACAAAAAATATAGACAACTCCTATGGCTCCTGCCGGTTGTCATACTCATCGACATGCAAGTCGTGATTCCTATTACAATAGCATGAACAACTCATACATCACATATAGATCATTCATCATTCATCACAACTTTGGCCATATCATATCACAAAGCACTTGCTACAAAAACAAGTTAGACGTCCTCTAATTGTTGTTGCAAGTTTTACGTGGCTGAAGTAGGGTTCTAGCAAGAACGTTTTCTTACCTACGTGAAAGCCACAACGTGATTTGTCAACTTCTATTTACCCTTCATAAGGACCCTTTTCATCGAATCCGCTCCAACTAAAGTAGGAGAGACAGACACCCGCCAGCCACCTTATGCAACTAGTGCATGTTAGTCGGTGGAACCGGTCTCACGTAAGCGTACGTGTAAGGTTGGTCCGGGCCGCTTCATCCCACAATACCGTTGAAGCAAGATAAGACTAGTAATGGCAAGAAAGTTGACAACATCTACGCCCACAACAAATTCTGTTCTACTCGCGCAAGAAGAACTACGCATAGACCTAGCTCATGATGCCACTATTGGGGAACGTTGCAGAAAAAAAAATTCCTACGGTTTCACCAAGATCCATCTATGAGTTCATCTAGCAACGAGTGATTGGATTGCGTCTACATACCTTTGTAGATCACGCGCGGAAGCATTCAAAGAACGGGGATGAGGTAGTCGAACATGACGTGATCCAAATCACCGGAGATCCTAGCACCGAACGGACGGCACCTCCGCGTTCAACACACGTACGGTCAGCGTAACGTCTCCTTCTTCTTGATCCAGCAAGAGGGAAGGAGAGGTTGAGGAAGATGGCTCCAGCAGCAGCACGACGGCGTGGTGGTGATGGAGCTGCAGTACTCCGTCAGGGCTTCGCCAAGCGCTATGGAGGAGGAGGAGGTGTTGGAGAGGGAGAAGGAGGCAACCAAAGGCATAGGTGAAAAAGCCCTCCTTCCCCCACTATATATAGGAGGGCCTAGGGGGGCGCCGGCCCTAGGAGATCCAATCTCCTAGGGGGGCGGCGGCCAAGGGAGGTTTCCCTCTCCCCCCCCCCCAAGGCACCTAGGGGTGCCTTCCACTTGTGAGACTCTTCCCCTTTGCAAACCCTAGGCGCATGGGCCCCTTGGGGCTGGTGCCCTTGGCCCATGTAGGCCAAGGCGCACCCCCTACAGCCTATGTGGCCCCCGGGGCAGGTGGACCCACCCGGTGGACCCCCGGGACCCTTCCGGTGGTCCCGGTACAATACCGGTGACCCCAAAACTTGTCCCGATGGCCGAAACAGCACTTCCTATATATAATTCTTTACCTCCGGACCATTCCGGAACTCCTCGTGACATCCGGGATCTCATCCGGGACTCCGAACAACATTCGGGTTACTACATATACATATCCCTACAACCCTAGTGTCACCGAACCTTAAGTGTGTAGACCCTACGGGTTCGGGAGATATGTAGACATGACCAAGACGACTCTCCGGTCAATAACCAACAGCGGGATCTGGATACCCATGTTGGCTCCCACATACTCCACGATGATCTCATCGGATGAACCACGATGTCGAGGATTCAAGCAACCCCGTATACAATTCCCTTTGTCAATCGATATGTTACTTGCCCGAGATTCGATCGTCGGTATCCCAATACCTCGTTCAATCTCGTTACCGGCAAGTCACTTTACTCGTACCGTAATGCATGATCCCGTGACCAGACACTTGGTCACTTTGAGCTCATTATGATGATGCATTACCGAGTGGGCCCAGTGATACCTCTCCATCATACGGAGTGACAAATCCCAGTCTTGATCCGTGTCAACCCAACAGACACTTTCGGAGATACCCGTAGTCTACCTTTATAGTCACCCAATTACGTTGTGATATTTGGTACACCCAAAGCACTCCTACGGTATCCGGGAGTTACACGATCTCATGGTCTAAGGAAAAGATACTTTGACATTGGAAAAACTCTAGCAAACGAACTATACGATCTTATGCTATGTTTAGGATTGGGTCTTGTCCATCACATCATTCTCCTAATGATGTGATCTCGTTATCAATGACATCCAATGTCCATAGTCAGGAAACCATGACTATCTGTTGATCAACGAGCTAGTCAACTAGAGGCTTACTAGGGACACGTTGGTGTCTATTATTCACACATGTATTACGATTTCCGGATAACACAATTATAGCATGAATAAAGACAATTATCATGAACAAGGAAATATAATAATAATGCTTTTATTATTGCCTCTAGGACATAGTTCCAACACTTAATCCTTCACCTATTGAAGAAACTCATGGTCTTGATAACCCGACATAGGTAGTAAAGGTAAATTCTCTTTGTAGATATGATAAATCTGAAATCCCATTTACTAAGTTTGCTAGCCCATGCTTAGATGAGTTTGATAAATTTATGGTTAAGCAAGAAGACTTCAATGCTTATTTTGGTAGACAATTGAAATACAATTCAAATATGCTTGAGCACTTGGGTGATTATATGGCTAATGTTAAAGGTGAACTTAAACTTATTAGCAAACATGCTTCTATGGTTACCACTCAAGTAGAACAGGTACTTAAAGCTCAAAATGATTTGCTCAATGAATTGAATATTAAGAATAAATGATAATGTTGTTAGAGTTATGACTAGAGGTGGTAGAATGACTCAGGAACCTTGGTATCCTGAAGGCCATCCTAAGAGAATTGAGCAACATTCTCAGAGAAATAATATAGATGCACCTAGTCCTTCTAAAAGGAAGAAAAAGAAAAATGATAGGACTTTGCATGCTTCTAGTGAACCTATTGCTCAACCACCTGAGAATCCAAATGATATTTCTATTTCTGATGCTGAAACACAATCTCGTAATGAACCTGAAACTAGTGATAATGTTCATGATGATGCTCAACCTAGCAATGATAATGATATAGAAATTGAACCTGCTGTTGATCTTGATAACCCACAATCAAAGAATCAACGTTATGATAAGAAAGACTTTGTTGCTAGGAAACACATTAAAGAGAGAGAACCATGGGTTCAGAAACCCATGCCTTTTCCTCCCAAACCATCCAAGAAAAAGGATGATGAGGATTTTGAGCGCTTTGCTGAAATGATTAGACCTATCTTTTTGCGTATGCGATTGACTGATATGCTTAAAATGAATCCTTATGCTAAGTATATGAAAGAAATTGTTACAAATAAGAGAAAGATACCTTAAGCTGAAATTTCCACCATGCTTGCTAATTGTACTTTTAAGGGTGGAATACCAAAGAAACTTGGAGATCCAGGAGTACCCACTATACCATGCTCCATTAAAAGAAACTATGTTAAAACTGCTTTATGTGATCTTGGAGCCGGTGTTAGTGTTATGCCTCTCTCTTTATATCATAGACTTGATTTGAATAAGTTGACACCCACTGAAATATCTTTGCAAATGGCTAATAAATCAACTGCTATACCTGTCGGTATTTGTGAGGATGTGCCTATTGTAGTTGCAAACGTTACTATTTTAACGTACTTTGTTATTCTCGATATTCCCGATGACGATAGTATGTCTATTATTCTTGGAAGACCCTTTTTGAATACTGCAGGGGCTGTTATTTACTACACTAAAGGCAATGTCACTTTTCATGTTAATGGTAATGAGCATACGGTACACTTCCCAAGGAAACAACCTCAAGTTCATAGTATCAACTCTATTGGAAAAATTCCATCGATTATATTTGGAGGTTTTGAATTTCCTCTTCCTACTATTAAGAAGAAATATGATATTCTTATTATTGGGGATTTGCACATCCCCGTTGAGGTAACATTGTGTTATTCGAAATTCTCTGGTTCCATGTTATTCGGAATGAGTTCGTTAACAAGACTTGATTAACCTTGTTAGTGGATTCCTTTTGAGGAGCATGAGATGGATGAAACTAGAAGGCACAACCTTCTGTACCCCCCTTTTACTTTTTGTTATTTATATTAAATAAAATAAAATAAGTATTTTTCGTCTGTTATCTGCTTTATCCATGCAATATAAAAATACCCCGAAAATAAAAGTTCTCCAAATTCCCTGAAATTTAAATATGATTTGTTCTGGAATATTTGAGAATATTTGGCACTGAGAACACATCAGGGGGCATGCATCCACCTGGCCATGAGGGTGGTGGGCGCGCGCCCCTACCTCGTGGGCCCACGGTGGCCCTCCTCCACTTACTCCTGCACCCACACACTTCTTCCTCCCACAAACATGAATATCCCGCTCAAACCCGAGTCCAAGCTCATTTTGCTGCCATTTTCGATCTCCTTGCTCAAAGCACCTCTCACAAAACTGCTTGGGGAGATTGTTCCTTGGTATGTGACTCCTCCATTGGTCCAATTAGTTTTTGTTCTAGTGCTTTATTCATTGCAAATTTGTGCTGCCTAGGTGACCCTATTCTTGAGCTTGCATGTCAAATTTATATGGTCAAAAGTAGTTTTGATGCATGATATAGGCTCTAGGCACTTGTAGGAGTAGTTGCTATCAATTTTGTTGAGTTTGGTTTACTTTTATTTTGAAGTTACTAAAAATTTCAGAATTTTTCAGAGAATAATGAAGAGATTTTTGAGGGGCTCATCGAGCCAAAGCTCGAAGGAAAAGCAAAATGAAGAAGCAAAGAAGCCCAAATATAATCTGCCTCGCACCGCGGAGGTTAGGTCATGCGACTGGCCCTCTGATGATTTCTTGAGAGCAGCCGGGATTTATGATGATTTTTATGAATTTGCTAAGAATGCGGGCCTCACCGTCTTCCTCCACGACCAACGCGACCAGTATCTCTTACTCACCCATATCTTTGTGCAAAACTTTCATTTCCATTCTAGGAGCTCACCACCTACGGTGGAGTTTTATTTATATGATGAGCATAAGGAGATGTCACTTTATGATTTTTGTCGGGTTTGTTTGGTCCCTTTCAAGGGCACGATAGAGGAACCACATCGCGGCGATGTGGATGGGTTTATTGATACCATCACTGTAGGGGAAACGAGGAAGTTTTCCGATGCACAAATCACTAGCATACATTTTCCTGTTTTACGCTACTTTGCAATATTTGCTAGTCTTTGCTTAATTGGTCATGGAAACTGTGGACACCTTAGTGTTTCTGATATTATTATTTTGTTCCACGGTTTATTCATTGATAACTCTGTTAGTATGGGCGGTATTATTGCTAAACGATTAAGTCTGAACCGTACAAAGGTCCCCATCTTTGGAGGCATCTATGCTTCACGCCTAGCTGCACATTTTAACATACCTATTAGGCATTATGAGAAGGAAGAAAAATTGATGCCTCGTGTTTATTTAGATTATAAGAGTATGGTGGCACACGATTTTATTGTTAAGAATAGGGAAGGAGAGCTTAAATACAAATTGTTCTTTCATAAACATCATCCTGAGACTATTACCCTGCCT
This sequence comes from Triticum aestivum, assembly GCF_018294505.1. Lineage (NCBI taxonomy): Eukaryota > Viridiplantae > Streptophyta > Magnoliopsida > Poales > Poaceae > Triticum > Triticum aestivum. Next base: position 197,909,415 of record NC_057809.1, on the reverse strand, counting down.
GCTCCTTCCTTGTTTGATTTATCTCCAGGCCAGTACCTTGTTCCGTTAGAGGCTATCCACGCCTATCGGAACCCTACATCAGCCACAGAGCCAGAGTCGGAACCACAAGTTGATCCTCCACGATAGTCTAATTACCATTGGGATCCAGAAATGATTGCCAACCAGTGGCAGTCAGAGTCTTCTTCTTCTCAGAACGACCCCAACTATTATTATGGATATCCGCCAGGCCAGCCGTGGCCATAGACCAACTTAGGCCAAAAGCCTAAGCTTGGGGGAGTACGTATTTCCCACCGACATTACATTCAAGTTCACACACTCATTGCTAGATGTCGGTGCTTATACTTTTTCATTATATCATCCATGCTATTTTATTTTCCTTTTTATGCTTTCTTCTTGTGTGTTTAATACTTAAAAAAATTAGTTTTAGTTTTTAATTAGTTTACTTTCTATGCTTGTAGTACTAATTAAAAAGAAAACCCAAAAAGATTTCCTGTTCTTCTTTTTCTTGTTGGGAGCTTTCCCGTGTAAATAGTTTTATTTCTTTTCTTTGGGGGTCGATAGGAGAAGACTATAATTAAATTGTTGAAGTGTCTCTTATATGCATTATTGTTGATCTGACAAAAGAGCCCATATTGCCTTGTCTTCTCCTATTTTTGAATGCTTGCAGATTCCAGCTTAGTCCAATGCACATGCACTCTTATTATTATCCACATCATTCGGTCGTGCAAGTGAAAGGCAACAATGATGATTATATGATGGACTGACTGAGATGAGAAAAGCTGGTATGAACTCGACCTCTCTTGTTTTTGTAAATATGATTAGTTCATCATTCCTGATTCAGCCTATTATGAATAAACATGTTTGCAATGACAACTAGAGATCATAGTTTCTTGTGCCATGCTTGATTAGCTAGGAGCTTATAATGGTTTACCTTGCGTGCCAACATGCTATTAAAATGGTTGTGATGGGGTATGATAGGGTGGTATCCTCCTCTAAATGATTTAAGTGACTTGACTTGGTGTAACGCCCTCAATGCGGCTATATCTCCCACGTGTTGAAGCACGACTTAGAGGCATAACCGCATTGAAAGCAATGTCGCAAGTGAGGTAATCTTCACACAACCCATGTAATACATAAGGGAAAGAGATACATAGTTGGCTTACAATCGCCACTTCACACAATTACATGAATAAAGCATTACATCATCCAGATACAATCAAGGTCCGACTACGGAACCAAAATAAAAGAAGACTACCCCAAATGCTACACAGATCCCCGATCGTCCCAACTGGGCTCCACTACTGATCAACTGGAAATGGAAACAACATATCAAACACGATCTCCATCGAGCTCCTCCTTAGCTCGGTTTCGTCACCTGCACAGTCTCATCGGCACCTGCAAACTGGTTTTGGAAGTATCTGTGAGTCACGGGGACTCAGCAATCTCACACCCTCACGATCAAGACTATTTAAGCTTATGGGTAAGGTAAAAGGTATGAGGTGGAGCTGCAGCAAGCGACTAGCATATATGGTGGCTAACCTATTCGCAAAAGAGAGCGAGAAGAGAAGGCAAAGCACGGATGAACAACTATGATCAAGAAGTGATCCTAGAACAACCTACATCAAGCATTACTCCAACACCGTGTTCACTTCCCGGACCCCGCCGAGAAGAGACCATCACGGTAACACGCGCGGTTGATGTATTTTAATTAAGGTCAACTTCAGGTTTTCTACAACCAGACATTAACAAATTCCCATCTGCCCATAATCGCGGGCACGGCTTTCAAAAGATCAATCCCTGCAGGGGTGTCCCAACTTAGCCCATCACAAGCTCTCACGGTCAACGAAGGATATTCCTTCTCCCAAGACAATCCGATCAGACTCGGCATCCCGGTTACAAGACATCCTCGACAATGGTAAAACAAGTCCAGCAACACCTCCCGAATGTGCCGACAAATCCCGATAGGAGCTGCACATATCTCATTCTCAGGGCACACTCAGATGAGACATCCTACGAGAAAAACCAACCCTCAAGTTGCCCCGAGGTGGCCCCACGGTCTACTCGGTCGGACCAACACTCAGAGGAGCACTAGCCCAGGGGGGTTTAAATAAAGATGACCCTTGAGTCTGCAGAACCCAAGGGAAAGAAAAGGCTAGGTGGCGAATGGTAAAACCAATGTTGGGCATTGCTGGAGGAATTTTATTCAAGGCGAACTGTCAAGGGGTTCCCATTATAACCCAACCGTGTAAGGAAGGCAAAATCCGGGAACATAACACCGATATGACAGAAACTAGGGCGGCAAGAGTGGAACAAAACACCAGGCATAAGGCCGAGCCTTCCACCCTTTACCAAGTATATAGATGCATTAATTAAATAAGAGATATTGTGATATCCCAACAAAATATCCATGTTCCAAACATGGAACAAGCTCCAATCTTCACCTGAAACTAACAACGCTATAAGAGGGGCTGAGCAAAGCGGTAACATAGACAAATAACGGTTTGCTAGGACAAGGTGGGTTAGAGGCTTGGTTTAACAATATGGGAGGCATGATAAGCAAGTGGTAGGTATCACAGCATAGGCATAGCAAAAGAGCGAGCAACTAGCAAGCAAAGATAGAAGTGATTTCGAGGGTATGGTCATCTTGCCTGAGATCCCGCAAGGAAGAAGAACGAGTCCATGAGGAAGACAAACGGATGTAGTCAAATGGGTCCTCACAAACGCGACGTTAACGAAACCAACCCGAAGAAGCAATACCAGAAAGAAGCACACAACATAGTAAACAACCAACACATGAACATGGTATGATATGCAGGATGCGGTATGCGATGCATACGCATGAATTGGAAAGGAATGATTTAACCTGGCCTCAACTTGGAAATCTAAGAGTGCCACTGGAAAGATGAGGTGATTTCGGTTGAAATCGATATAAAGAACACCGGAATCAGATGCACGGTTTGGAATTGGCAAGCAAAACAAATATGGCACCGGACTATGATAATCAGCAAGTAGCCATCTAAATGCATCAAGATAAATAAGCTGCAACACTCAAACATGGCAACAAAATACATGGCAGGGATCCAGTCATGATGCTTGACAAAAGATGAACACTGGGCTACGGCTAATTCATCCATTAACAGGTTCAAACAAGCATGGCAAAAGAGCAAATGATAACAGGTTTCAGACTTGGTGAAAATAACACAAGTCAGGAATTTATCATCAGGAAGCAAACTTTAGGGCATGAAAACTACATGCTACAGGAACATAACATGGCAAAGAAAGGCATGGAATGAAGCTACTCAAAGCACTTAACAAAAGTCCCTTAGTGACCTTGAGCCAAAAGGGATCAAAAAATACAATTGCAAGCATGTGAATATGGCAAAAAAACATAAACAGATACAGACTTAGTGAAAAACTGGAGCATGCAAAATAGTTAACGAGTAGGCATGTTTATGAGCTCGACGCACTCACTACAGAGCATGGCATGACAAACTAATCATACACTCGTCAAGAAGACATGGCATAGGAGCTATACGTGGCAAGAACAACATCATAGCATGCACGGATCAATAGCAACATCCTCGGCAAAATTGCTAAACATGTCAACAATCTGCCAGGATCATTTTATAGCAAAAGTAGAGCTTGATTGACTCAAGATATGTTGCTCCATAAATGCAAACAAAGACATGGATGGATAGAGCACCACAATATTAACAAAACATCCTTAATGATCATCCTCAAAAGAGGCACGGATCACTAGGAAACAACATAAACATATGTCATAAAAGCAATAACATGACAAGGACTTAGAGAAATTCTAAGTCCCTGAAAACAGCATCATCGAGTAAGCTACTTTGCATGCTTGTGCTAGTCACCACATAGATCACAAAAATACATGGAATACACCCCTGTAAAGATGGCATGGCATATTACAAAACACATGTAGAGCTCAGGATCATGGCATGCACACATTAATCATGGCAAAAATGACAAAAGGCCATTTGCTGAAATAGATCTGACAAATTCCTCACATAGCCCTCTTCCAACAGCATTTCAGGAATCAAGATGAGCTCAAATGAAAATGATGCAATGATGTACTCGTTGAGACGAACATTTTGATATGCTACACGCATGAATCGGAGCTATGGATGCAGAGTTATGGCATGATGAAAATGGGCACATGAATCTGGAAACTTCGGGGACTTGGTGAAATTCTACCTCTGCGAAAGTCAACGCGGGACGGAGGGATCCGGGACGGAGCGGAGTGGGACGCGGGGAGGCCGTTTGGTTGGAGTGGTTGGTGGATCTGGTCCCGATCCACGGGACCTCGTCGGGGTTCGCTGGAGAAGACGACGGAGAGGTGGCCGGTGACAGAGAAGGAGACACGGGCTCGCCGGAGGACGACGCCGGCGAGGCAGCGGCGGAGGACGCCGACGAGCAGAGGCGGCGGGCGCCGCGAACGAGGTGGCGGCGCATGGCGTGCGAGGCGGCGGCGCGCGGCGAATGAGGTGGCGGCGCATGGCGTGCGAGGCGGCGGCGTGCGGCGAATGAGGTGGCGGCGCATGGCGTGCGAGGCGGCGGCGCGCGGCGAACGAGGCGGCCGGCGGCGAGGAGTCGCGGCGGCGCATGGAGCTGGGTGGCGTGGCGGATCTGGCGGCTCGGGCGCTCGGAGCCGAGCTCCTCGGGCGGCGACGAGATCCGGATCCCGCGGGAGGAGAGAGAGAGCGGTGAGGTGGCGCCGCGGGAGTGGTGGAGGGCGGCGGCGGGTGCTGAGGTGGCAGCACCGGATTGGCCCAGGTGAGGTGGCCGGCGGCGGTGGACATGTCCGGTGCGGCACGGACATGTCCGGTGTCGCGAGGAGGAAGACGCTAGGTGTCCGGTGACTGCGCGGAAATTTCGGAGGAGAGCACAAATATATAGGTAGAGGGAGCTAGGAGAGTCCAAATGGGGTGCGGTTTTCGTCCACGCGATCGTGATCGAACGACCGAGATGATGGAGGGGGTTTAGGTGGGTTTTGGGCCACTTTGGAGGGGTGTTCGGCTGCAACACACACGAGGCCTTTTCAGTCCCTCGATTAACCGTTGGAGAATCAAACAAAGTCCAAATGGCACGAAACTGGACAGGCGGTCTACCGATAGTAAACCAAGGCCGCATGATAAGTCTCGGTCCAATCCGAAAACGTTTAACACCCGCACACGAAAAGAGGTAGAAAGGGACACCGGGTGACATAGGAGCGCCGGATTGCAAAACGGACAACGGGGAAAATGCTCGGATGCATGAGACGAACATGTATGCAAATGAAATGCACATGATGACATGATATGAGATGCATGACATGCAAGCAATGACAAGGCAACAACAGCGAATAACTGGACGACACCTAGCACATCGGTCTCGGGGTGTTACACTTGGCGCATGTTCACGCATGTAATTGAAACAAAATCAACATAGCCTTCACGATATTTATGTTCATGGTGGATTATATCCTACTCATGCTTGCATTCGGTGTTGATTAATTTTAATGCATGTTCATGACTGTTGTCGCTCTCTAGCTGGTCGCTTCCCACTCTTTTGCTAGCCTTCACCTGTACTAAGCGGGAATACTGCTTCTGCATCCAACTCCATAAACCCCAAAGTTGTTCCATATGAGTCCACCATACCTACCTATATACGGTATCTACCTGCCGTTCCAAGTAAATTTGTATGTGTCAAACTCTAAACCTTCAAATAAATATCCTGTTTTGTATGCTCGAATAGCTCATGTATCAACTAGGGCTGTCCGTATCTTCCATGTTAGGCGGGTTATTCTCAAGAGGAGTGAACTCCGCTCCTCAATCATGAGAAAGTGGCAGGTCACCGAGATGCCCAGTCCCATGCTTTATGCAAATCAAATCAAAAAAAAATTCAAAGAAAACTCCCCCTGGGACTCTTGTGAGTTGGAGGCACTCGTTGTTTCGAGCAAGCCATGGATTGATGCTTGTTGGTGGAGGGGGAGTATAAACTTCGCCATTCTATTTGGGAACCGCCTATAATGTGTGTAGCATGGAAGATATCACCATCTCTTGGCTGTTATGTTGACAATGAAAGAATACCGCTCAAAATATTATGCACCTCTATTTCAAAACCGAGCTCTGGCACCTCTACAAATCCCTGCTTCCCTCTGCGAAGGGCCTATCTATTTACTTTTATGTTGAGTCATCATCCTCTTATTAAAAAGCACCAGTTGGAGAGCACCGCTGTTATTTGCATTCATTATTGTTAGTTTACATTGAGTATGACTTGGCTGGATCTCTTTTACCATGAATTACAATGTCTAGTCAGTCCTTGATCTTTAAAGGTGCTCTGCATTTATGTTTTGAGGTCTTAGAAAGGGCTGGCGAGATACCATCTTGTTATGTCATATTGTGATTGTTTGAAGAAAGTGTTGTCATCCGAGATTTATTATTAGTGCTCGCTAGTTGATTATGCCATTGATAGGAGTAAACATGAGACCTATGCGTTATTGTGAATATGGTTAGTTCATAATCTTTGCTGAAAACTTGAATGATGGCTTTACATATTTACAACAACAACACGAGCAAACCGAGTTTGTATTTTTTTTCTTTATCACTTTCAGTTTATCAACTGAATTGCTTGAGGACAAGAAAAGGTTTAAGCTTGGGGGAGTTGATACATCTCCGTCGTATCTACTTTTCCAAACACTTTTGCCCTTGTTTTGGACTCTAACTTGCATGATTTGAATGGAACTAACCCGGACTAACGCTATTTTCAGCAGAATTGCCATGGTGTTATTTATGTGTAGAAACAAAAGTTCTCGGAATGACCTGAAACTTCACGGAACATCTTTTCCGAAATAATAAAAAATCCTTGCAAAATATGAAGACCAGGGGGGCCACACCCTAGCCATGAGGGTGGGGGCGCGCCTGCCCCCCTAGGGCGCGCCCCCTACCTTGTGGGCCCCCTGGAGCTCCTCCGACCTCAACTCCAACTCTATATATTTGCTTTCGGGGAGAAAAATAAAGGAGAAGGATTCATCATGTTTTACGATACGGAGCCGCCGACAAGCCCTGATACCTCTTGGGAGGGCTGATCTGGAGTCCGTTCGGGGCTCCGGAGAGGGGAATCCGTCGCCATCGTCATCATCAACCATCCTCCATCACCAATTTCATGATGCTCACCACCATACACGAGTAATTCTATCGTAGGCTTGCTGGACGGTGATGGGTTGGATGAGATTTATCATGTAATCGAGTTAGTTTTGTTAGGGTTTGATCCCTAGTATCCACTATGTTCTGAGATTGATGTTGCTATGACTTTGCTATGCTTAATGCTTGTCAATAGGGCCCGAGTGCCATGATTACAGATCTGAACCTATTATGTTTTCATCAATATATGAGAGTTCTTGATCCTATCTTGCATGTCTATACTCACCTATTATGTGTTATGATCCGTTAACCCTGAAGTGACAATAATCAGGATACTTACCGGTGATGACCGTAGTTTGAGGAGTTCATGTATTCACTATGTGTTAATGCTTTGGTCCGGTACTCTATTAAAAGGAGGCCTTAATATCCCTTAGTTTCTGCTAGGACCCCGCTGCCACGGGAGGGTAGGACAAAAGATGTCATGCAAATTCTTTTCCATAAGCACGTATGACTATATTCGGAATACATGCCTACATTACATTGATGAATTGGAGCTAGTTCGGTATCACCCTAGGTTATGACTGTTACAGGATGAACCGCATCCGGCATAATTCTCCATCACTAATCCATTGCCTACGAGCTTTCCATATATTGTTCTTCGCTTATTTACTTTTCCGTTGCTATTTCTATCATCACTACAAAATACCAAAAATATTACTTTTGCTACCGTTACCACTACTATCATATTACTTTGCTACTAAATACTTTGCTGCAGATATTAAGTTTCCAGGTGTGGTTGAATTGACAACTCAGCTGCTAATACTTGAGAATATTCTTTGGCTCCCCTTGTGTCGAATCAATAAATTTGGGTTGAATACTCTACCCTCGAAAACTGTTGTGATCCCCTATACTTGTGGGTTATCATTGGGTTGATGATTATTTAATTTGGGATTGAGTTGGAGGAACCTTCTCAATGTTTTCAACAAACTTTGTAGTTAAATAAAATATATTCCTTTGTTGTAGGGAAAAATTAGCTTTCTGCAAAAATAACCATAGAGCCTCCACCAGCCAAATATGCATATAGTTATAGCTGCTACATGTACATAGCTCTACAGTGTTATTTTGCCAGCATATTCCATGTGTTGACCCGTTTCGGGCTGCAATGTATTATGTTGCAGACTTTTCAGACAAAGAGTAAGGTGCGCTAGGTCCTTGTCGTGGACTCAGCTATGCCGTTAGAGTTGATGGACTCATTTTACCTTCAAAGCTTCCGTTGTTATCTTCATTAGATGGCCTTCAGCCATATTATTGTAATAAGTACTCTCTTTTGATATATTCGATGTAATAAGTGTGTGATTGAACTCTGTTATAAATCCTTCAAGTACTGTGTGTGTCAGCATTACCGATCTAGGGATGACACTTATACACAGAGATTTGACCATTTGAGGTTGGATCGCTATAAGATGGTATCAGAGCACACGCTGACTGTAGGACGCGACCACTAAGATAAGCCATAGGACACTCTTCTCTACTCATTTCTGACCCTTCTCCTCTTTCTACTCTATAGATGGCGTACCTAAGGGACAAGTTTTCTCAACCGGATAAAGACACTCCGTTTGGACGACACTTGAAGGAGGCCACTAGATACCTGAACATCGGAATACCAAGCTTCATGGGGACCTACACCACCACTCTACCGGAAGAAGAGCATTGGACAGTTCGAGTACATGTTCCAGGAAGGACATTCACACTAGTCACGGAGGCCATAGAGTTTTCCTTCGATGCACCAACCTAGAGTCTAGGAAATAGCATGGCAGCTCACATCTCCATGGGACGCATCGGCGAAGTTTACCACAAGGATCTTAAGGAAACCATCTACCAGATATGTGGACACCGAGATGAGCAATGGGAGATGATCAGCACCAGGAGGGACAAGTCCATTGCAGCCTACATCCAGGAGTTAAACCAACACATTCGACGTCAGGAGAACCAGATGTGCGTCAGCATGATAGACCTGAAGAAGGTGATGACCAGGAACATGGAGCTAGAAGAGGAACTTAAGTCTACACGTGATGGATATGAAGAGGAAATTGCAGTACTACTGGAGAAGAATGAAGATCTGAAGAAGAAGCTAGGAGTATTCATGGGAGACCCTGCGCCAGGAGGTGACGACCATCCCGAAGACTACATCATCATCAACGACACCGACTCTGACCCCGACAGTGATGACGACTATGAAGACGAAGCTGGAGCAAATATCATGGAGTCTTCTTCTGATCAAAATTTTTAGTCGACCACCATATTATCAGTAGTATTCCCCCATGTATATAGTAGTAGTCCGAGTATTTTGTAATGGTAGCTAGATCGATTGTATGCCCTTGTTTGAATTGAGTGGTGTGATATGATTGTGTTTGTCTCATGGGCATATGGGTAGTGATTTTCTCCTTAGACCTCACTCTACTCTAATCTCTCTCCTCTAAAACCTATCAGATGCCTCCAAGACGTGACCCCAGATTTGTCTTCCCACCAGAGCTCACCCAGTTGATCCAGCAGCAGAATGCCTTGATGCAGCTACTAGTCCAGAACCAAGGCAACAACAACAACAACCCACCGCCACCACCTCCAGTAGACAACTTAGCCCGTTTTCTGAGTTTGAATCCGCCGGTGTTTTCCAGTAGCACCGAGCCGATTGTTGATGATTACTGGCTCCGCGGGATTGGAACGGAGCTGACCACCGCAGGTTGTATAGATGCAGAGAAGTTGCGCTTCGCCGCACATCAATTGGATGGACCAGCAGCCTCATGGTGGGAGAATTACACAGTCACTTTTCCCATAGCCAATGTCACATGGGATCAGTTTTTGAGCAAGCTTTCTGTACCGCCCATGTCTGAACTGGAGCAATGAGTATGAAGAAGTGTGAGTTTCGCAACTTACGCCAGGGAAATCGTATTATGGGGCAGTACGTGGATGAGTTTAGTAAGTTAGCTCGTTGTGCCCTAGACGATGTGGCCACAGATGCCGCGAAGCAGGAGAAGTTTATGGAAGGGATGAATGATGAGCTGAGCATGCAGTTGATGGTGGCAACATTCAATAACTACTAGCATTTGGTAGATAGGCCCCTTATGATTGAAGGCAAGCAGCAACAGATAGAGAGTCGCAAAAGGAAGTATGGACAAGAAAAGTATAATTTTGGAGCTCAGCAGAAGCCTCGTTTTACCCCAAACTCAGGAGGACACACTCATAATCATGGAGGCCATACTCACAATGGAGGGAGTTCGCATAACCACAGTGGCCCCAAGAATGGGAATGGGAATAGAGGAAGCAACGGAGAGAACCGTTCCAACCCAGCAACACCCGCCAGGAAGGATTTAAGTCACATTACTTGTTTCAAGTGCGGGAAGACTGGACAGTGCACCACTGAATGTCCTGAAGCAAAGAATGGAAATGGCAATGGAAGCTCAGGCAAGAAGCCAAGCCCTTTCACCAGAGGTCAGGTGAACCACATCAACGTGGAGGAGGTTGAAGAATGGCCTGATGAAGTGATCGGTAAGTTTTTTATTAAGTCGTTTACCGCTCTCGTTCTTTTTGACACTGGTGCATCGCATTCACACATATCAACGGGGGGTTGTGGACAAGTTTAAGTTTCCAACCTTAGTTAGGTCACCCATGTTAGTAAGCTCGCCAGGAGTAGAGTATATGGCCAGCCGATGGTGTGATCGGTTACCCCTAACCATTGGTAGCCACGTTTTTTCCTCAGACCTAATAATTTTGGAGTCCTAAGGATTGGATATAATATTAGGCATGGATTGGTTATCGAAGTATGGAGGAAATATCGACTGTGCTAGTAAGTCAATTTTACTCACCACCCCGGAGGGAAAAAGGATCAAGTATGTATCCAGGCATGCGCCAAGGAGGACCCAAGTAAATTCTCTCTTGGGAGTTGTTCAGGAAGAAGTGCCTGTTGTGAAGGATTACTCGAATGTATTTCCAGAGGAACTACTAGGCATGCCGCCAGATCGAGACATAGAGTTTTTGATAGAGTTGTTGCTAGGCACCGGACCAATATCGAAGAGACCGTATCGGATGTCCGCAAATGATCTGGAGGAAACTAAGAAGCAGATTAAGGAGTTATTGGAGAAGGGTTATATCCGACCAAGTTCATCACTGCGGGGAGCCCCAGTGCTCTTAGTTGAGAAGAAGGATGGATCTTTGAGAATGGTTGTTGATTATCGGGCATTGAATGAAGTGACGATCAAGAACAAATACCCACTCCCGATGATCAATGATCTATTTGACCAGTTGCAAGGAGCTAAAGTATTCTCCAAGATCGATCTTCGATCAGGATACCACCAGCTGAAGATCTGAGAACAGGATATACCTAAGACAGCTTTTACCACAAGGTCGGGCTATATGAGTACATGGTCATGTCATTTGGACTAACTAATGCCCATGCCTATTTTATGAGTATGATGAACAAGGTGTTCATGGAGTTTTTGGATAAGTTTGTTGTGGTGTTCATTGATGATATTTTGGTGTACTCGACGAATGAAGAGGAACACAAGGAACACTTGCGCTTAGTTCTCGAGAATCTCAGGGAACATCAACTATATGCCAATTTCAGCAAGTGTGAGTTTTGGTTGAAGGATGTTAGATTTCTTGCACATGTCATATCAGGAGAAGGTATAGTTGTTGATCCTACGAAGGTTCAGTCTGTCACTGAGTGGTTGGCACCCACCTCTGTTGGAGAGATCCACAGTTTTCTGGGACTCGCAGGATATTATAGGAGGTTCATTGAGAATTTCTCCAAGATTGCGAAACCCATGACAGAGTTGTTGAAGAAGGACACCAAGTTCAAATGGACCGAAGATTGTGAGGCCAGTTTTCAAGACTTGAAGAAACGTTTGGTTACAACCCCGGTGCTGATTCTTCCGGATATACGCAAGGATTTCCAAGTTTATTGCGACGCTTCTCGTTTGGGACTTGGAGGTGTACTTATGCAAGACAGAAGAGTTGTTTCATCTGCCTCAGGGCAGCTCTGACCTCACGAGTTGAACTATGCCACACATGATTTGGAGTTAGTAGTCGTAGTGCATGCGCTCAAGACCTGGAGACATTTTCTGATTGGAAACAGATGTGATGTGTACATGGATCAAAAGAGTTTGAAGTACATTTTCACGCAGAAGGAGTTGAATCTCAGGCAAAGGAGATGGTTGGAGCTCATAAAGGATTATGATATGAAGTTGCATTATCATCCAGGAAAGGCCAATGTCGTAGCAGATGCTTTGAGCCGCAAGAGTTATGCCAATACCCTCGTAAGCGGAGGATTACCGCAGGAGTTAGTAGATGATCTCAAGGAACTTCGTTTGGAGATAGTTCCAAGAGGTTTTGTTGCAACAATGGAGGTTCAGTCTACATTATTGGGAAAGATTCGAGGAGCTCAGAAGGATGATAAGGAAATTGATGATATTAAGGAGAAGTTGAGCAAAGGAAAAGCCAAAGGTTTTCATGAGGATGAACATGAGACTTTATGGTTTGATGATCATGTATACGTGCCCAATAATGTGGAGATTAGGAAGTTAATACTTCAGGAAGCTCATGACTCGCCATAATCGATTCACCCCGGAAACACCAAAATGTATTTGGATTTGAAGGAGTGTTTCTGGTGGACAGGTCCGGAAGAAGGATGTTGCCGAGTATGTAGCAGTATGAAACGTATGTCAGAGAGTGAAGGTAGAGCATCAGAAGACAGTAGGATTATTACAGCCCATGCCGATACCCGATTGGAAGTGGGACAAGCTTGGCATGGATTTCATCACCGGATTACCCAGGACCCGATCAGGATATGATTCCATCTGGGTAGTAGTTGATCGCTTGACCAAGGTAGCTCACTTTATCCTACTGAAAACCACCTATACAAACGCGAAGTTGGCCAAGATATATATGACCAGGATCGTATGTCTGCATGGAGTTCCGAGGACCATCGTATCAGATAGAGGGACACAGTGTACCTCGAAGTTTTGGAATCAACTGCACCAGACTTTGGGTACTAGGCTGGAGTTCAGTACAGCCTTTCATCCGCAGAAAGATGGACAGACCAAGAGAGTCAATCAGATTCTGGAGGACATGTTGAGAGCTTTTGCGCTAGAATATGGATCTAGTTGGGATGATAATTTACCTTACACAGAGTTCTCATACAACAATAGTTATTAGGCTAGTTTTAAGATGGCACCTTTTGAAGACTTGTATTGAAGGAGATGCAGGACACCATTAATGTGGGATGAAGTTGGAGACCGTCAGTTGTTTGGACCGGATTTGATCAAAGAGTCTGAAGAGAAGGTTAAGTTGATTCAAGATAGACTGAAGGTAGCTCAGTCCAGGCAGAAGAGTCATGCCGACACTAAATGCAAGGAGGTAGTCTACGAAATAGGAGACAGAGCATATATTCGTGTGTCGCCACTCCGATGAGTTAAAACATTTGGAGTTAAGGGAAAGTTAGCCCTGAGATTTGTAGGACCATACCGAGTTCTGGAACATATGGGAGAGGTTTCCTACAAATTGGAGTTACATGAAGGATTGTCAGGAGTTCACAATGTGTTTCACGTTTCCCAGTTGAAGAAGTGCCATGCTGAGATGGTTGATTTTCCCCTAAGAGATACAGTGCCCCTGGAAGCAATTCAGTTAGAGAGTGATCTGACCTACGAGGAGAAACCCGTCAAGATTCTTGAGTTTGCCAGCAGAGTTACCCGCAGCAAGGTTATTAAGTTTTGCAAAGTTCAGTGGAGCCACCATACCGAGGATGAAGCCACCTGGGAGCGAGAAGAACACCTATGGAAAGACCACCCACACTTATTTTCTAGCCAACCCGAATCTCGAGGGCAAGATTCATCTTAAGGGGGGTAGGTTGGTAACATCCCAATTTTCAATTTGGATGTTATACATAGGTCATCATATGCATATCACATTTTATTTGCATATTTTGTTGTGATCCTAGAAATCTTAAGCAACTCAAGGACCCAAGGAGAGAGTCGGGGATTTCATAAATTTTCATATTTTATTTTTTATCAAATTTGAAAAGAGGGTCCATTTGGTTTTAATATTTTTCTCTCCAATTATTTCCAATATTTAAATTAAAAGAGAGAAGATAATATGACTTCTTCAAAAGGAGATGAATATTGGAGGAGAAATTTTAAAATCAAATTTATATTTTATTTGAATTAGAAAAATATGCATTTTTGAAAATTGCATTTTTAGGCCAGAAAAATGTTCACCTTGTTCTAAATAATAGGTTTAGATGGTGAAAATTGTTTTGGCATTTTTAGAATTTTTCATATTTTATTAGGATTTTATTCGGGCGGAATTTTTATATATATAAAAAAATCCTTCCCTCGCTCGACTGGGCCGAAGGCCCAGCCGAGCGGCCCAGCAGTCCACCTTGCCGCCGCCTTCCTCCCGCGCGGGGAGGAGACCCGCCGCTGAACGCCGCCGAGGGGAGTCCGAGCCGGACTCCACCCCGCGCCGCCCCCTCGCCAAGGTCGACCCCTCGGCCTTTATAACCACTACCCCCGCCGCCTCCTCCCTCACCCCGAGCTGCCACACCACCGCCGCCGAGCCGCGCCGCCAGTGCATTTGCGCCGCCGAGCCGCGCTGTTGCCACCCGCTTGCGCCGCCGCCGCCGCCCCACAGCGCCACCTCGCCCGCGCTGCCGCCTTGCCTCGCCGCCCATCGGAGTTTGCCGCCGCCGTTTAGCCATCGCCGTGAACCGGTACAAACCGCCGTGGTTCGCCGGCTTTTTTTCGTTTTTTCGGTTCTCGGTTTAGATTGGTTTAGGGTTACGGTTTTTCTTGGTTTTTCCGAACGAAACTATTTAGCGAATGTTCACTGTTCTGTTCGTTTTAACGAACACGTTCATTCGTTTGTCCCTGATAGCAAACGTTCGTTCAATAGCCTTTTTCTTTTGTTCTATTTTCGGCCAGGGACCTATCCACGATTATTTTTATCGCAGATTAGCCCCTGATCTTCAAACCCTCACAACTTTTTGCTCGCTTGTCCAAATCCAGTGAAACCAACGCCAAAATATTCGTCTTGTTCCCCTCTTTCCAGTTAACCAACTTGAACATGGTTTTAACAATTTAAATGTTGGTTGCAAGCAGATTTGAATTCGAACTTCTTTTGATCGTAGTTTGAGTTTCTTACCTCCGATTTGGTTGATTCTTTTTGCAAATCAAACCTCTACAGTTGAACTTTAAATTTGGATATTTTCTCTTGAGTTTTACCCTTGCATCTATTGCTTGAGTACTTATGTATGTTATTGCTTGTTTGCGATAGAGTTTCTGTAGTGCGAAGCGTGCTACTACGAGTCACTAGGGTTTTCAGATCGTCAGCAAGGCAAGTAACACTTCGATCATACCCCTTATTACCTAGTTTTTATGCATTACTTCAATCCTCAAACATTGCATGGTTAGGACTTGAATATTTGTGGTTACTGGGAAGTAGTGATGAGGTAGTACCTATTGTCTTTATTTCAAACCCTGGGAGTTACTTCTACGTTGTGCTTATACTACTATGATATGCTCGTAGACGTGGTTTGGTTTGAGTGATGCATGACATACGTGAGAGTTTTAATTAATGGCTAAACTTAAGGTGGCTACTTTAATACACATCTGGGGTGGATTGGTTGAGACACCCTGGAGCACCCAGTGGTTGTCTGGGCACCTGGAGCAATCCAGTGTTGTCCTGGGATATCTCGGAGTACCCGTGTGATCATCCTATGATTTGCCACCCAGGCTCAAAGGGATCATAAGATTATTCATGCTGGAAGCTTCCGTGTGCAGCCACAAGCCATTATGGGCTCTGGCATAGTTGAGTAAGTTGTGTGACCTTTTTCAATGGTAGGCTAGCAGATGTAGGGGATGTAGGTGGTAATGTCTACCCAGAGTAAAGAGTTAATGCTTCTGAAAGACTATGTCTCGGTCATCCGTTTCTCAAACATCATGTAGTGCGAGAAATACAACGGAGGAGATCGAGTCTTGTGGGGAAAAGTGCACAAACCTCTGCAGAGTGTATAAACTAATCATGGTTAGTCGTGTCCCCGGTTATGGACATCTTGAGTATCTGGTACTTGAATTATTGATTTGATCTCATCACTCTATTAATTAATTTGTTGGGTTGATGATTATTTAATTTGGGATTGAGTTGGAGGAACCTTCTCAATGTTTTCAACAAGCTTTGTAGTTAAATAAAATATATTCCTTTGTTGTAGGGAAAAATTAGCTTTCTGCAAAAATAACCATAGAGCCTCCACCAGCCAAATATTCCATGCGCTGCCCCGTTTCGGGCTGCAACGTATTATGTTGCAGACGTTTTAGATGAAGAGTAAGGTGCGCTAGGTTGTTGTGGTGCACTCAGCTATGTCGTTGGAGTTGATGGACTCATTTTACCTTCGAAGCTTCCACTGTTATCTTCATTAGATGGCCTTCAGCCATATTATTGTAATAAGTACTCTCTTTTCAGATATTCGGTGTAATAAGTGTGTGATTGAACTCTCTTATCAATCCTTCAAGTATTGTGTGTGTTATCATTACCGATCCAGGGATGACACTTATACATAGAGATTTGACTGTTTGAGGTCGGATCGCTACAAGCAGCCATGGCAGTTTCATTTGTATTTGTAACGAGACAATCTTGAGGCAAGAGGACACATGAATCCTAAGTTGAAACTTTTTTTCCTATGGGAACCAAAGTTGAAACCTTCATAGCATCATAGTACAATTTCATTAAAATTATGCGTACATATAAACAAATCCTAAAGGATTGATAGCAATGCCAGAAACAATTCAACTTCGTTTCGCCGACATGTGGGACATCCTTCATCCGGCTCCACCTGCCATGCAGCAATATTGAGTGCACAACTGCAGGGAAAGATTCACCCCAGTCATTGCGCCACATTAGTAATGACTAGTGAGCGGTCAAATCACAGAGCCCCATCTTCGCCACAGTAAGTTGCTTGGACGAAGCAACCATCATTTCTCTGTTCGTTGAATCTGATGGTACTCCCATATTCCGAGAGTAATATGTTGCTCGGGAGAAGCAACCATCACTTCACCTTTCCCACAGTAAGTACTACCTCCTTTTTTTATTCTAGAAACAACCACACGCGGATATTGGATGGTAGCAGCACCACAACTGAATCAAAAATTGAAACAAACCAATGAACTTCTACAAATGGTGAGTGTTTGCTAGTATCATGTACTCTGTCTGTCCATGTATATAGGGCTTAATGCATTTTCTGGGACTAACTTTGGCCCTGTTTGGATCCATGGGTTAGAGTTAGCTTGAGCTAGTTGGGGCTCAAATAGCCCTAAAGTATCCAAACATGAGGGTTAAATTGGAGCAAGTTGCACCAAACCCACCAAAACAGACTATCCCACCCAAGAGGTGCTAATTAGAGATAGTTCTTGTTGGGCCCACTAAAAATCACTTCTCTCTCACTACAAAAAAATACACTTCTGTGATGATACGTGTTTGTCACAGTAGGTCGCTTTTTTTGTCATGCATGTACATCCATGACAAATTTATGACAGAATCAAGATAGTCATACCTGTACTGTCGTAGAAGTATTCCATGACATTACCAAAATTATCATCACGGAAGTGTCCACTTCCATGACGATAAATCGCGCGTCACAAAAGTGCTTTCGTCAAGGGTGACCGACATGTGGCATCCACCGTAACAGAACGTTGTTAAGCTATCGGGTCGGGTTTTGGATCCGATAACCTGTTAATAGCCCCGACCAATGGGGATTTTCCACGTGTAAAATCATCATTGGCTGGAGGAAACACGTGTCAGCTCATCGTTGGGACAGATGTCAACCACTCATTGGATGGAAGGCGCCTATGATACGTCGACACGTGGCACGGCCCAACAGAGGCCCATTCCTGTGAAAAGGTCGGCCCGTTTGACTTGGTCAAAAGCTGGCAGGCCGGCCCATGGAAAGCCTGTTAACGACATGTTTGAATATAGCCCATTTACAGCTCGCTAACCCAAGGCCCGTTACGCCCTATCCGAATTAGGCCCAGTAGCGTCATCTGGGCCATCCAATATGATTCCAGCCCGTTTTCACTTCTGGCCCATGTATGGCCCATGACGTCTTTCGGCCCATATGAGGCCCTATGTAACTCTTGGCCTACTAATGGCCCGTGGTGAAACTGGCCCGTAATGAACAGCGTATCACTTTACACCCATTAACGGCCCATGGTGAAACTGGCCCGTAATGAATAGTGTATCATTATATACCCATTAATGGCCCGTTATTCCGTTGGGCCGTTTCCAGCCCATGTTATCTTTCGGCCTTCTGAAAGCCCATTTATTCTTGGGCTCATCTCCAGCATTCGTTTACTTACGGCTCGTTACTGTCATTTTCTGCTTGTGGGCCAAATTCAGCCCGTGGTTACAGTCGGCCCGTTTGTGGTCCGTTAATACGTTGGGCCATTTTCATAGCGTCATCAAATACGGCCTATTAACGATGGCCCGTTATGGTCGGCCCATGAACGGACAATTCCAACTCTAGCCCGTTTACGGCCATAATGCGGCTTGTTATTGGCTCATGTTTGGCCATCGATCATACTGCTCGTATAAGGCCCATTGATGATACGGCCCGTAGAAGGCCCATTGTTGCTACGGCCCGTAGAAGGCCCACTGTTTCTACGGCACGTAGGAGGCCCAGTGTCACTACAGTAAATATTAGCCCATGGTTATTGTGGCCTAGTTTTAAAAAATAGGTTATTGCAGCCACTAGCAAACCGCGGAAAAAGAACTGCAATGACTAGAGGAAAACAAATAAACAAGACAACAAGGAAATAAATAAGCAAGCAACTTACGCTAGGCTATCACGGCTATCACACATATTACATCCACTGGGCATCAAAGTTCGCCACCAGTGCAAATAAACGTGCCGACAAAAGAATATACAAAACTGAGAGCACTTTGGAAGGCACTAGGCCTGGCCAGGTCACCCCCCCCCCAACAGCTGAGGAAGCTGAGTAGACCTCCGTTGTGTCAACGATAGATGCATCAACACTAGATTTAAGGCATGATGGTGCGCACGGCAGTCCTCTGACATCTTCATTGCATCTTTGACTTCAAGTCGGAGCTGAGCTGAATCAAGCCTTTCCGCTTTAAGTCAAGACTGAAGAAGTTGAACTGATTGAGGCAGGGACTGCACAGAGGTTGTCTCACACCTGCTGGTGAGTAGTTTCAACTCACTGTCTTCATTAAGACAGGACCTTGGGGTCATCTCGCTGTCCTCAAGATGGTTTGGCTCACTATCTTCCCTAAAGTTCTGCCTGGCGTAAGAGATATGAGTCTGAAAGAGAAACAAGGCGACACATAATAGGTTTCACAATTATATAAGCAAATAAATGGATCTGTTCTGCATAAGGAACATGTTTTTACAACTACAATTTGAAACGGGTAGTTGTTGCAAACATCCAATCAGATGTAAATGGCAAAGCAAACAACAGTGGAGGAAATGATGCCTATCCAAATCTATACTAGAACAAAGTTTGAAGGCTTGAGAAGGATGAACTTACATTACATCTTAACACGGGCTAGACAAAGCCCTTCTCCATGTTGATGGAAGGATAATTCAATAAATTCCCCAAAGAAAATTCTTTATAAGCGTTGACATTATTCTACATTTGGCAAAGAGTAAATATAGATCAAATAATATTGGAAGAAACAGAGGATAATGAAGCTCAGGTGCAAACAGATGATACATAATCAAATAGCAATTAATTAAGTACAGTGTTACAAGGCAAAAGGGAGAGAGGTACTGACAAGAGCAATGCAGAGCGCATTATTGTTTTGAGATCGTATGATCCTTTGAGCAAGGAGATTCATCTGAAATTAGTTTTCATACAAGAGAGAAGGTACGGCACAAGCAGAAATTTAGGAGTTCAAATTTTGAATTGATATCATAGACAGTACCTGACGCTGGGCTCCCAACAGTTCTAATAGGGGTTTGGCCACTGGAGTAGGGGTAAAGTGTGGTACCGTTGGGCCTGTGTTTTCTGTGGCTGCTGATCTATCTGATTTAATAGGTATCACTACCTTTTCCAAATACCTAGTTTGTACTCCTTGATGACCTGCACTCACCCTCTTCCTTTTGGACACCTATTACGAAAGAAAAACATTTGACTGGAAAAACATAGTGTGACGACACATGGAATAGGTACAGAAAATGGATAGGTATGGCATATACTCATATATGATGCTTAAACTAAGCAGATGGTGTAACAAAGTAGAAGTAATGCAAGAGGTCAGAAGCAAAATATGTGCAACCAATACAACTTTGCAAAGTTAGAGCAAGCACCTTGATGGGTGAATAAGATAGGTCATCCTCCACCATGCCAAGTTTGTTAGGCGGTGGATCATTCCGCAGTATTCCTCTTATGCGCCAATTCTCATATTCATTTTGATAATGTTAAATATCTGACATGCATGAAAACATAAAAACAAGTGAGATTTTCTTTGTAATGCAGAAGTGATTCTAATCCAATACTGCCTCCCTGTAAACCCCTTTGTGCTATCTCTGCAATTCTTTTAAAAGATGCCATGCATGCTGTAATTTGTTGTGTGAATTAATATAATGTGGCGTACTACTCAAAATATGAGAGCTCCAGAAGTGATGACACTTCAAATATGATAGCTTCAACATATAGTAAAGAAGAACAAGTCGACCTGACCTGACAGATTCAAAATATACTAAGGGAGAACAACTTGACCTGACCAGTCGACCGCAAGAGAAGAGTATCATCATAAAGAAGAGCAGAAGAGCAAGCAGATTGAAGATATTACAAGTCTTTTAATACAATGTCGGTTGGCCACCCATGATGAACCAGAGCGCACAGAGAAATACTATTCTTTCCGATGTCTCCATATGTGGCTCACATGCATTTCGAAACTAAAGTAGGAACATTTAGCTAACCAATTAAACATCTCTCAGTTTTACTAATATCATCAATAATATCATATATGAATTTCTACAACTAAGCTTGTTTAGCTCAATGGGTGGAGCAGTGCTATTACGACACGAACCACGTAGGCTTGTTGTGGTCATCATAAAATGGGGAAAACATAAGGATGATGAGTATAGTGTTGACCATGGCAGTGGGATGGCAGATCTGAAGCTGCAAACCGCACAAAGGGTAGTTAGCAACCGATGTTTGCTTTGAAATAACAACTAAGATTTGGTATGGACAAGAAAGTACGGTCAACAAGTGATAAAGAAATGCAATTATGTTGTCTCTCTATATGTCGCGACATGCATTTGGAAACTCAAGTGGGACCTTTAGCTAACCAATTAAATGTGTCGGTTAACTAATATCAGTATCATATCACAATCATATTTGAACAAGTAAGCTTTCGAATTCTGAGTGTTGTGTTGTTTAGCTTGAAGGGTGGAGTAATGCTAGTATGACAGAAAGCACCTACGCAGATCATAGTAGAGTAGATAAAAGGGGAAAACCCTAAGCATCAAGAGAAAAAACAGGAAAGTGGAACTAGCTGGACCAGTGGGTGGTGCACATGCTTTTCGAAATGAATATAGGAACATTAGGTGACCAATTAAACGTTCTTTGTTTTAGTGATATGAGCATCATATCAGATTCGTATTTCAACACATAAGCTTTGGGTTGAGGTCTTGAGGAGCAGTGCTAGCACGACACGAAGCACCTATGATGATGGTAGTGAATATAAAGGGGGGAAACCATAAGCTTTACGAGTATAGTGCCCGTGCCATGGCGGATCTGAAGGTGCAAACCGAACAAAGCTACTTCGCAACCAATGTTTGCTTTCAACTAGCCACTACGATTTGGTACGGACAAGAAAAGTACAGTAAACAAATTACGATCTATTTTCCGGGTGAGATCAATAACTTAAGCACATATGGAAGAGTACCACCTCTCTTGCGACGCCGTGTAGGCCTATGCTGATACGTTGAGGGTGCTGCGGGTGCGATGGCTATCAGCGGCGGGGAAGAAGACTTTAGACGGCAGACGGCAGACGGCCGGATCAGGGGATATATCATGTTGTCATGGACGAGGCGGTCGTAGGAGCGGCAACGGCAAGGTGGACGACGGCACCAATGAAGCGAGAGGAGGCGATGAAAGGATGTTGGTCCAGCGCCGTGGATGAGAGACGTCCATCTCTTGCAGTGGATGACGGGGTAGGGGTAGCGGCTCCGGCAAGGTGGAGGATGGGGTAGCGGACGGAGGAGGCTGGCCGCAGTGCGGAGGTTGTCGTGCCGCCGACGGTGTATGAATGGGGAAATGGAGGGGAGGGGGTCTCAAACATTGGGACGCGCTTATCTGAAATGGGGGAAGTTACGAACTTATCCCCCGTTTAAAATTTCGGACATCGCGTCAGTTGGGGATAGGACGATAATCTCGCATCTCCCAAATATTTGTCGGTAACTATTTCGGGCGAGGAGAGGGTGTTTTGCCGCCCACGGTTGGCGCCCACGGTGTATGAACAGGGCTGACATGTAGGGCGGTTGTGTCGTGTCTGATGGAAGTTACACATCTGCCCCTATTTAAAATATAAGCCTACATCGATTTCAGACGAGGAGAGTTTGTTTTGCCGCCCACCGTGTATGAATGGGGAAATGGAGGAAGAGACACATGTCTTTCAGACGAGCTTGAATCAAATGTGTTTTGCCGCCCACGTTTGGTGCCCACCGTGTCTGAATGGGCTCAGAGGCCGTCGTGTCACGTCTAATTGAAGTTACTAGTCTACCCCTATCGACAGCAGTGTAAATCTTGTCGATAAGGATGTCAAGTGTCAGTGGTAGACAGTAATTTCCATCTCGCAAACACTTGCTTCGAGCATTCCACAAATTATAGTGGGTGTTTATCCGCTTCGTTCAAAACTTGGGAGAATTAGCATTCATGTTTGCCCTGGGACCTGGCAAACTAAATTCAAATCCAATTTGTATTCGATTACGAATATCCACAGATAATTATACGTTTTGTTATTTATTTCTTCAAAACCACAACAAAGATTTATTCCACCTTTATATATGATTATGATTTAGAAATGTCATGATCTTCGAATTCAGTGGGTTGGATACACTATGAGTCAAAGAGTTATTTCATCCAATACAATATGCTCACACGACAAACAATTCACCTTATGTCAATCATACAAGTTCTGAGGATTACCTCGCCTAAAAAATTCGGATCATTACAACACATGGACAACATAGGGGGTCTTGCAACATAATCCATTCAGAGACATGACACAACATGCAAGTACAATAATCTAATGAAAATTTGAACTGGTATCTAAAGAAGAACTGGGATTATCTTGGGCTTCAGATAGCAGAAACAGCAGGACCTCCTCCATCTTCAAATGCAACATTCTTACTTCCTCCAATTCTTGGGTTGCTTGCATAATGCGTGTCGCTAATTCCGTAATTTCCAGCCTCAAGATAAATATTACCTCATTCATGGCAGCCACACCATCTCTTTCTGCCTCTAGTAGAGCCTCAAGCACTATAATATCTATGCTCAGACTGCTCTCCGATGGTGTTGCCTCTGAACTGCTACCATCTGGTAACATGGATGGTGCACTGCTTCCACAAATAGATTCTGGGGTTGTACATTGTGTCCTAGTGTGAACGGCATCCTGAAAGGTTTCCGCTGGACATCAGTAAGAGATAGTTATCGTATGATCCAGGCAGTAAGCTTACATGGTAAACGACGGACGAATTATTGCCGAGCATGGCAAACTATATTTAAATGGTTCGAAGCAGCATCAGCCAAAAAGAAATTAAAATGGTAAGATGAAACTAGGGATGTAAGTGGCAAATAAACGAAATCCGCCAGTCACATCTAGTTAGTTTTTGCTACCTCCCTAGTTCATTTTCCTCAAAAAAAACAAAAACTCTTTTGAACTATCATACCACTAGTGGACTTTAATCGGGATTAAACTGGACCCAGTTGACATCCCTAGTTGAAAGGGAGTGTACAACCACTATATTTAAGTTTCCAAGGCATCTAAGCAGTTGAAATAATCTGAGAAAGCACTTAACAGTGTGGCCTCATATAAACTACGAAGACAATCTTGTGATGAAGTTGAGGGGAAAAGTTAAGGACTCAAATGAAATAGGCATGCATTTCTTTACGACAGTACAGCAGGCACTGCTGACATATTGGCCAACTCGGGTATAGCGTAACAACAAATAAGCATTCGAATCAAGCAATACAGCAAAGCAGACAACTGAACTATTTGTAATTCGGTAGGATTACACGTTGAGGGCACAAGCCAAGAAAGCAGCACACTCGCATTACATTTCACATGTACTAAAACACACTGGCTTACCATATGTTGTTGTGAAGCCTTGCTACTGTTGCAATGTTCTTTGAAGATATCGTCAGCATCCCGTGGTTGCAAATATAGTTGTTGTAGTTTATTCTGCACCATCTATTTAGGTAAAATTAATTTTAATCGCATGCAGTGGTCCGAATTGATCATCAATGGTTCATCTAAACCAATGAAAGAAGGGTGTGTGCATACACGATAATACTCCCTCCGATTCTTTTTACTTTGCGTATAACTTTTTCTCAGTTTTCTCGTATTAGTCTGCGCGTTGCCGATTCCTAGCGTTGGTTTCCTTTTGTGCCTCGCCCCATCCGCCTCTGCCCTAATTAATTGGCAAATTATTCCAGAAAAATTAAACCAGTGCCCTCCTTGGTATGCGGGTCAAGAGTTATGGCAGAGTAAATAGAATTGGAGGGAGTATATCTGCTTCCCTCTATTTTTATGCTTGTTCGAGGTGCCAGCCCCAAAAGAACAAATATTTTGCTTGATGGGGTTGGCAGCTCCATAATTAATAGAAGCATCAAATTAGTCATGCAACTTGGGAAGATCAAGAACACACAAACAAGTAATGAACAGAGGCTCGGAGCAGTGATGTAATAGCTAGCATAAAAATGTAGGGTAAAACAAACAAAAAGCAGCAGAACCACATGCTAGTTTGCTGATGTGTAATTAAGCATAGAGAACATTAAGCAGTCTGATGGAACCAACAGGTGGCATCAGAACAAAACTAAAGCATATTAACTATATGTGCACTGGTATGTAATTTAGCACATGTAACATGTTCACTGCCAGAAGTATGGCCATACAGGTGCAAGCAGAATAACGCGTCTCATGAAAACTGAATGATGCCCTAAAGAAATTCAAACGTGTGGTGCTTATGCTAGGAAAGTGAACGTAGGCGCCGGCCGTTGGATAATAGTACCTGATTCTCGGCGGCGTATGGGTATCGTTGTCATACTTGATAGCTAAGGATCGTCGATGGTACTCGTGTTGCGGTTGAGTTTGGGCCGGCTGTCGCCGTCGCTGAAGCGGCTCCGATGCTACGGTTGCGGCGCCTGTTGACATACAAGAAAGCTCATCTTTGGTAAGTGAACAGTTGCACGATAAAGAGAAAAACCAAAGGAGTACAAATCAAAATAACCTGATGAGGCTGCGGCGTCAATAAAGCAGGGCCGGTGGAGTTGAATATGGCGTCCGTGGAGCAGGTCCGGTGCAGTGGACGAAGGCTTCGGTGGGCGCGTTGTACAATGCTTTCGGTGATGCGGATCTGTTGCGGCGGACGAGTGCTTGTATGAAGGGACAGCGAAGGGGCGGACGAGGGAGTCAGTGAAGGGCCTACGCTGTGGTGGATGAGGGCGCCGGTTAAGCGGATCCGGTGCGGTGGACCATGATGGCAGTCAAAGAGATCTGGAGCGGTGGACAAGCCAGTCGCTGAAGCGGCTCCGGTGAAGTGGTGAGTTGGCAGTTGGGGTTCCAAGGTGCGGAAGGTAGATCCGGCGGGGTGTGAGGTCCACCGCTGCGGCGGAGGACTAGATTCGGTGGCTTGCCGTGGTTGGGGGGTCGGGGAGGGGAAGGGGAGGGGCTCTGGGGAAGAATGTTGGGGGCAAAGAGGGGAAAACAATGGAGTTACCAAAGCAGCCCTTTTCCGTTCATGTGGCAGGGGTAAAACAGGAATATCGCAGGGCTAAACTTTCGGGCGCGTGATATTTCGATGTGAGCGGGAAGTTTGAAAGCTTTTGGCGCCTAAAATTATAAGTATTCTACTCTTGTACGGTCGACTATGATATCATGGCCAACATTTTTTTTGTTTTGCACGCAAAAAAATGTGCAAGTTTTGAAAATCAATGTCTCCAACTCGAAACTTAGATTGTCCATTCAATTCAAATATGGATCATTGAGCTACTACAAGCAAATACCATCATACGGTCCAATTCAAATGAAATTCCAAATGTGTTTATCCTAAATATGATGACAAAAGCAAAAATGTGTATGTGTATGAATAAAGTGGATGATTATAAAGTTTGAACATGCCCGTATGTGTATATCTCTAGGTTTGATATATGAATTTGAAATCACGAAATCCCAGCTTAAAAATGTACCTCTGTTTAAATGAATTACAAAAGCTAATGATGGAGTCGAATTCCAAAATTTCAATCTTAGGTTTGTAATTCTGGTACATCAAGGTATATCACGCATGTTCAAAAGTATCGTTATCTCATAGTACAAACTGTGAAACAAATTGATCAACCATGAGTGCATAATATCTCAATTACGCTAAAGTCCCTCAAATATAGACACCTCACTCTTTATCTGAAGTCAACCCCCCCACCACACACACACACACACAGAGAGAGAGAGAAGTCGTTCTCTCCCTCAAACACCAACACACGAGCACATTAACACCCCTCTCTCTTGTAAAGTCCGGACCCCAACATAGGTCTCTATCACTTTGTCTCTCGGGCATGCACACATCTCTTCCCTCACTCTCTAGGTCTCCCGCTATCTCTCTTACCCAAGCACAAAACGTCACCTCAAATGTCTATCTCCCTAGTTATGTGGTTCTCGCGCACTCACCTCACACACCACCCCCACTGCAAACAAGCACACTTTGTCTCCTTGTGCACCACTCTCCTCTTTCTATCTCTCCCACATGCGGACCCGCCCCAGCTCCTTCCCTGTATACATATATGTCGTGACTCTTTGCATAGATCGTTCTCGATTTCACACATTGTTCTCTACACCATCTATTCTAGATCTCTCATGAAGTCCCTATCACACACACGATGACTTGCTTCCCTTGCGTCTCCGTTCATAGGCCAATTTCGGACAACATCAACATTGTCTCCCTTACTATACGCCATTTATGGACACAAACGGCCCCTCTCGCCCCCTCTCTTCCTCTCTCTCTCTCTCTCTCTCTCTCTCTCTCTCTCTCTCTCTCTTTGGCGCTAGCTCTCTCTTTCTCTCGCTCTCACACCCCTCTCCCCCACACACACTCGATGTCTCTTCCAAATAGTCTGCTCCCCCCGCCCGCACCTGTGCTATCTCGCTACTACACATGTCACACCATTCCCCCTTCCCTTATACTAGGTTTACATCATCAGTGGTCTCTCTACTCCACATACACTCTCTCCCTCTCACACACAAACGCGTGCACAAACACACACAAACACGCACAAACACCCATTTACCTGGATCCTCATCTCTCCTCATGTCTGCATGTGTATCTCACACACTCACTCTCTAATTATGTCTATGTGTCTCCACATTACACAACACAAAGCCCCATGTACATGTCTCTCTCTATCCTCCACACACATAGACACATAGAATCTGTTATCATTGCCTCGGTCTCTAAGATATCACACACGCACACACTCTCTCTCTCTCTCGCAAACACGCTCAACAAGGGTTTCCCCGTGAATAACTTACCGTCTATTCATGAATAGTTGTGGCAGTACGGCGAACATGAGACATGAAAAAGAATAAATCTACACGTGCTTAGACCACCTAGTATGACTACTAGGACTAGAGCAAGACAAAAAGCACGCCGCCGTCACCCCCTCCTTGTCGGCGACGGGAAAATCTTTGTTTTACACAGTCGAGAAGTCATTGTGCTAAGGGCCCACATGCCGAGGCATTGAATAGAATGTAGATGCTAGTTTACGGAAGCAAGTATCGATAATACGTTTGTATCTCCATACTTATATTTCTTCTCTTATAAAAAACCGAGTTGGTGATGATGGTGATGAAGCTATGTACCTAGGGTAGGGTCATGGACCTGTCCAGCATACCCTCCCCAAGGACATCTTTACAAAGAATTAGAAGCAGTCGAAGAGAAATCTTCATCCACTCGACCGCGGAGATGCGCTCACTCGACCACCTTGAAGACACTCAACCACCAGAAGATGAGGAACCCTCCACTCTGCAACGGTTAGGACTTAAACCATAGCATTATGAGCATTTATGACATTTTACTGTAGACATTACCAGTAACGCCTTTCCTTTATGAGCATTGAACCCTGAGTAACGGAGGGGAGCTGGGGTCCTGGCGCACTCTATATAAGCCACCCCCTCCTCTGGGACAAGGGTTCGCACTTTCTGTAATTCACACACATATATTCAGTAGACCGCCTCAGGGCTCCGAGACGTAGGGTTGTTACTTCCTCCGAGAAGGGCCTGAACTCGTAAACTCGTGTGTACAACTCCTCCATAGCTAGGGTCTTGCCTCTACATTCCTACCCCCCCCCCCATTCTACTGTCAGTCTTAGATCCACGACAGTTGGCGCCCACCGTGGGGCAGGTGTCTTAGCGACTTATTGGAGAAGTTGCAATTTTTTTCGATCCCCATCATCATGGTTCCAGGCGGAAGTTTGGCTGAGGGCCGCGAGATCTGTCTCGGTGCGCTCGTGTTTGTCGCCGACGACTCCGCTTGGCTTCAGGAGGCACCACTCGACGTCGACGCGCTCCCCGCTCGCGGGGTGACGCACTTTCACGTGTGCGTCCGCGACGTCCTCCTGCGGCAACCGTCGACCAGTACCAGTCGACTCCAACGGCTTTCCCCCTCCCTGCGACCCGCCGGAGCAAGCGCACCGGCCGGTCGAGGATTCAACGGTGGGTGAAGCATGCGGTGGCCCGCCAGTCGGCCACCCCTCAAGTCATAGTGCTCGAGCCCGACGAGTCTCTCTACGGCCTGTTCGATCTGTCGACTGGCTCTGTAGAGACTGCTTCTGAGTGTGGCAGCAATGACTCGGCAGCGGAAGTCCTGATGGTCAATGGACCACGCGGTCCTCCTGGCTTCGATCGTGAAGATGGAGGTGACGGGAACGGCGATCCGTCGCGCGTTCACGAGGAGTACCACCCCGAGCCTCTCTCCTCGCAGCAGAGAGAAGAACTTCGTCGTCGAAACATGGATGCCCTACATACTCCAATAGTTGGAGAAACGCCCGAGGCCCAGGCCTTGGAACAGGCTCGCTTGGCCAATCTGGCTGAGCGCACTCAGCTGGAGAACCTATAGCGCGCACTCGACGATCGCGCTCGTCAATGTGCTCCTGAGTCCAGCCGACGCCAACTTTTTCCACCTCCGGCTCAGGTATACCGGACACCGATCCAAAACCTAGCAGCTGCTGCCCGGATAGCAGAGTCGATTCAACCTTCCCAGTCAGAAGCTGGCCGAGGTCTGGCGCAGATCAGGGCCTTGCTCCGGGCAGCAGGAGAGCAGAATACGGCTGTGTCTCAGTCGCGGGATAGGATCCATAGCAAATCTATGGTCGTAGATACGGTCCAGTCGGCCCATAGCCCGAGATCGCCCCCGAGGCATGAGGGATGTGGAGAGCGGCATGATCAGTACAGAAACCAGGAGCAGTATGATCGTCGAGCCGATCGCGATGGTCGCCGTCGAGTGCCCACGCCTCCTCCAAGGAGTGGGTCGTACGTCTCGCGGCCACATGAAGACAGGCGCCCTAATAGCGTCGGAAGAGGTATTCTAGTCAACCCTAGAGAGCCAGGCTTTGTTGCGAGATCTATTCTCATACAAGGCTTGGTCGACAGAAACAGAGCTCACCGAGATGGCCATGACAGAGGCCCGCAAACCAGCAATAGGGTGCATGTCTCTGGCCCAGAGTGCTTCAGCAGAGCTATCAGAGCTGCAGTGATTCCCCCCAACTTCAGGTTGGCGACTGGAGTCAGTAAGTTCACTAGAGAGTCCAAGCCTGACACCTGGCTTGAAGACTACCGAGTGGCTATCCAGATTGGTGGCGGCAATGATGAGGTGGCTATGAAATACCTTCCCCTAATGTTGGAGGGCTCGGCTAGGGCGTGGCTGAATCAGTTGGCACCTGGCAGCATCTATACTTGGGAAGATCTTGCCCGAGTGTTTGTCAGAACGTTTGAGGGTACTTGCAAGCGGCCAGGAGGTTTGACAGAATTACAGTGTTGCGTCCAGAAACCGAATGAAACTTTGAGAGATTATATCCAGAGGTGGATCATCCTGCACCACATAGTGGAAGATGTGTCTGATCATCAGGCAATTTGTGCTTTCAAGGAAGGCGTCAGGTACCGGGAGTTGAACCTGAAATTCGGTCGGACAGGAAACATGACTCTGACTCGGATGATTGAAATCGCCACCAAGTATGCCAATGGTGAAGAGGAGGAGCGACTGCGGAGCGGCAAGCACAAAGCAGCCGCCCATGAAGTCGGAGGAGGAAACTCCAGTCGGAAACAAAAACGCAAGGCCGAGCCAGCTGCTCCGGGTGAGGCCTTGGCTGTGGTTCAAGGAAACTTCAAGGGGAATCCCAAAGGGTCATGGAACCCCAAGAAAGTAAAAGATCAGGATGGAAATGACGTGTTGGATCTGCGTGCCATATCCACACCAAAAAATACAAATAAGGTAATTTCATTTACCCAAAGCATACCACTCGACAGTGTCGACTCCTGATCCAGCAGTTCCGAGAGAAACAGCCCAAGGAAAACGAGAAGGAGGCAGACAAGGCTGAGAGTGAAGGAGAAGATGATGATGGTTATCCTCACGTGAATTCCACTCTAATGATTTTTGCTGATGTTGAAAATAAGAGTCGATTGAAAGTCATCAATAGAGAAGTGAACATGGTCGCTCCGGCGACACCCAGTTACTTGAAATGGTCGCAGACTGCCATTACATTCGACCAGTCTGATCATCCAGCGCACATCGCCACCCCTGGGAGGCAAGTGCTGGTGGTCGACCCGGTGGTCGAAGGCACTCGACTGACAAAGGTCCTGATGGACGGTGGCAGTGGCCTGAACATTCTGTATGCAGAAACATTGAAAGGAATGGGCATTCCGATGTCCAGACTCAGTGAAAGCCATATGAGTTTCCATGGGGTCATCCCGGGCAAGAAGGATGCGTCCCTCGGTCAGATTGCACGCGACGTGGTTTTCGGTGATGCCAAAAATTACCGCAAAGAAAAATTGACATTTGAAGTCATGGATTTTCAGAGTGCGTATCATGCAATTCTGGGCAGGTCGGCTTATGCACGATTCGTGGCTCGACCTTGTTACGTGTACCTCAAACTGAAGATGCCTGGTCCCAGAGGAGTGATCACTATCTCTGTTAATCGGAAAAAGGCGGAAGAGTGTTTCCAAAAGGGCTCAAAGATCGCCGATGCCCAGATGGCCGTGGCAGAATTGCAAGAATACCAGAAAAATGCAGACCCGAGTGCCTTGTTGCGAGCCAAGAAGCCAGCCACGGATTCAGCATTCCAGTCGTCTGGCGAGATGAAGTCTGCTCACATCCACCCGACGGACCC
Organism: Triticum aestivum; assembly: GCF_018294505.1. Lineage (NCBI taxonomy): Eukaryota > Viridiplantae > Streptophyta > Magnoliopsida > Poales > Poaceae > Triticum > Triticum aestivum. Next base: position 197,877,608 of record NC_057809.1, on the reverse strand, counting down.
CAATGCAGCTCCGACCCACATTTCGACCACACTCGGCTCCAAATAGGAAGAAGCGCTCATCCAGTTCCTCCGTGAGAACTGGGACATCTTTGCATGGAAGCCTTTTGACATGCCAGGTGTTCCCAGGGGACTGGCTGAGCATCGTTTGCGAGTAGACCCGAAAGTGAAACCAGTCAAAGAGCATCTTCGACGGTCCGCCGTCCAGAAAAGAAAAGCAATCGGCGAAGAGGTGGCTCGGCTTCTGGCAGCTGAGTTTATCCGAGAGATTTACCACTCCGAGTGGTTAGCCAATGTTGTCATGGTCCCAAACAAAGATGACTCACTCCGCATGTGCATCGATTTCAAGCATATCAATCGGGCCTGCCCGAAAGATCACTTCCCTCTCCCTCGCATCGATCAGATAGTCGACTCGACTGCTGGGTGCGAGCGTTTGTCCTTTTTGGATGCCTACTCTGGGTACCACCAGATCCGTCTGTACGGACCCGACGAAATAAAGACAGCCTTTATCACCCCGTTCGGGTGCTTCTGTTATGTCACAATGCCATTCGGCTTGAAGAACGCTGGAGCCACATTTATGCGAATGATTCAGAAGTGCCTGCTCACTCAGATCAGTCGGAATGTGGAGGCATACATGGATGACATTATGGTCAAGTCACATAAAGGTTCCGACCTGCTGACCGACCTCGTTGAAACTTTTGCCAACCTTAAAAGGTATGATATCAAGCTCAATCCATCAAAGTGCACGTTTGGAGTTCCAGGCGGAAAGTTGCTCGGTTTTCTTGTTTCCGAACGAGGAATCGATGCTAACCCAGAGAAAGTAGGTGCCATACTCCGAATGAAACGCCCTGTGCATGTGCATGATGTCAAGAAGCTTACTGGTTGCTTGGCCGCCCTAAGTCGATTCATTTCTCGGCTCGATGAAAAGGCGCTGCCTCTTTACCGACTGATGAAGAAATTAGATAAGTTCGAGTGGACTCCAGAAGCTGATACAGCATTTGCAGAGCTGAAAGCCCTGCTTTCCACCCAGCCGGTGCTTGCTGCTCCAATCAGCAAAGAGCTTCTTTTGCTTTATATAGCAGCCACTGAACAAGTCGTCAGTACAGTACTTACGGTCGAGCGGGAAGAAGGAAAAGCGTACAAAGTTCAACGCCAGTTTATTATATTTCCGAAGTCTTGACCCCGTCAAAGTAGAGATATCCTCAATATCAGAAACTTGTCTATGGAATTTACATGACCATGAAGAAGGTTGCACACTACTTCTCAGATCACTCTGTTACAGTCGTCAGCGACGCTCCATTGTCAGACATTCTGCACAACGGGGATGCAACTGGTCGAGTGGCAAAATGGGCGATTGAACTCCTTCCCTTGGATATCAAGTTTGAGGCAAAGAAAGCTATCAAGTCCCAAGCAATAGCAGATTTCCTCGCCGAGTGGATCGAACAGCAACTGCCGACTCAAGTTCACTCGGAGCACTGGACCATGTTCTTTGATGGATCCAAGATGTTGAACGGTTCTGGTGCTGGAGTAGTTCTGGTATCCCCCCGAGGAGACAAGCTCAGATATGTCCTCCAGATTCACTTTGATTCCTCCAACAATGAAGCAGAGTATGAAGCACTCCTGTATGGGTTGCGCATGGCCATCTCACTCGGCGTCTGTCGCCTCATGGTCTATGGCGACTCAGATTTGGTAGTTAATCAAGTGATGAAGGAGTGGGACGTCAGAAGCCCAGCCATGACTGGTTACTGCAACACGGTGAGAAAGCTTGAGAAGAAGTTCGAGGGGTTAGAACTCCACCACATCCCCCGATTGAAAAATCAAGCAGCCGATGAATTGGCAAAGATAGGTTCCAAGAGAGAAGCCATTCCCAACAATGTGTTCTTGGAGCATATTCACACACCAACAGTTCAGGAAGACCCTTTCACTGAAGAGCCCCCACAACCCAAGAGCGCCACGGATCCGACTGAAGTCGAGGTCCCAGCTGTGGTCGACCTAATCATGGAGGTTCTGGCCATTACTCCCGACTGGATGGTGCCCTGCATTGCGTATATCCTCAGGAAAGAGCTCCCTGAGGATGAAGAAGAAGCTCGACAGATCGTCCGCTGATCTAAAGCTTTTACTATGATAAGAGGGCAGCTGTTCAGAGAAAGTGTGACTGGAGTCGGTCAGAAGTGCATAACACCAGAAGAAGGTCGAATGATCCTCAATGACATCCACTCGGGGACATGTGGTCACCATGCGTCCTCTCGGGCCATCGTAGCTAAAGCATACCAAGCTAGATTCTATTGGCCACGAGCAAATGAGATGGCAAAAGATATAGTCGACAGATGTGAAGGCTGTCAATTTTACTCTGATATGTCTCACAAGCCAGCGTCAGCCCTGAAGACTATTCCCCTCGTCTGGCCCTTCGCTGTTTGGGGACTTGATATGGTTGGACCGCTGAGGACCGGCAAAAGCGGCTTCACTCACGTGCTCGTTATAGTCGACAAGTTCACCAAATGGATCGAAGCCAAACCTATCAAGAACCTTGACGCTAGCACCACTGTCAGTTTTATCAGAGAATTGACATTCAGATATGGAGTCCCGCACATCATCATCATGGACAACGGGTCGAAGTTCGATTCCGATGAGTTCAGAATTTTCTGCGCCTCTCAGGGCACTCGAGTCGACTATGCTTATGTTGCTCACCCGCAGTCGAACGGACAAGCAGAAAGAGCCAATGGCCTAATTCTCGAAGGACTGAAGCCCCGACTAATGCATGATCTCAAACACGCAGCAGGTGCTTGGGTTGATGAACTTCCGTTAGTTCTGTGGGGTTGAAGGACAACTCCTAATTGGTCGACCGGAAGAACTCCTTCCTTCTTAGTCTATGGAGCCAAAGTTGTTCTGCCAAGTGACTTGCTCCACAACGCACCCCGAGTTGAACTCTTCTCCAAAGCAGAAGCAGAGCAGGCCTGGCAAGATTCAGTCGATCTCTTAGAGGAGGAAAGAGAGATGGCCTTGATCCGCTCGACCATTTATCAGGAAGATTTGCGTCGATTCCACACCAAGAATGTGAGGGGTCGGGCCTTTCAAGAAGGAGACTTGGTTCTTCGAGTGGATCAGCAAAAACCACACAAGCTCGCTCCAACTTGGGAAGGCCCCTTCATCGTCACCAAAGTTATCCACAACAGAGCATACCATCTTTACAGTATCGAGCATCAGAAAGACAAGCCATGGGCTTGGAACGCGGAGCTGCTTCGCCCCTTTTATACTTAAACACTCGTTTGAATAAAATGTAATAAGCAACACCTTTTGTAATTCGTTTATCAAAGACAAGAGCTTACGGTTCTCTCATTCGATTGTGTTGTTCTTATTTACTCCTGAAATCCCCCAGTGGGTGGGCTTAGTCGCGAATCCGTTCCGCCTAATTTTGAAAAAATCCTACCGAGTGGAGAGCAATCCTCCCACTCGGGGGCTTAGCTGCAGTCGAGCACTCGCCTAAGTTCTCTCACTAAGAGGCTTAACGGCAGTCCAGCACTCGCCTAAGTTTGAAAAAAATCCTACCGAGTGGAGAGCAATCCTCCCACTCGGGGGCTTAGCTGCAGTCGAGCACTCGCCTAAGTTCTCTCAATAAGAGGCTTAACGGCAGTCCAGCACTCGCCTAAGTTTGAAAAAATCCTACCGAGTGGAGAGCAATCCTCCCACTCGGGGGCTTAGCTGCAGTCGAGCACTCGCCTAAGTTCTCTCAATAAGAGGCTTAACGGCAGTCCAGCACTCGCCTAAGTTTGAAAAAATCCTACCGAGTGGAGAGCAATCCTCCCACTCGGGGGCTTAGCTGCAGTCGAGCACTCGCCTAAGTTCTCTCACTAAGAGACTTAACGGCAGTCCAGCACTCGCCTAAGTTTGAAAAAATCCTACCGAGTGGAGAGCAATCCTCCCACTCGGGGGGCTTAGCTGCAGTCGAGCACTTGCCTAAGTTCTCTCACTAAGAGACTTAACGGCAGTCCAGCACTCGCCTAAGTTTGGAAAAATCCTACCGAGTGGAGAGCAGTCCTCCCACTCGGGGGCTTAGCTGCAGTCGAGCACTCGCCTAAGTTCTCTCACTAAGAGACTTAACGGCAGTCCAGCACTCACCTAAGTTTGAAAAAATCCTACCGAGTGGAGAGCAGTCCTCCCACTCGGGGGCTTAGCTGCAGTCGAGCACTCGCCTAAGTTCTCTCACTAAGGGGCTTAACAGCAGTCCAGCACTCGCCTAAGTTTGAAAAAACCCTACCGAGTGGAGAGCAGTCCTCCCACTCGGGGGCTTAGCTGCAGTCGAGCACTCGCCTAAGTTCTCGCACTAAGGGGCTTAACGGCAGTCCAGCACTCGCCTAAGTTTGAAAAAACCCTGCCGAGTGGAGAGTAGTCCTCCCACTCAGAGGCTTAGCTGCAGTCGAGCACTCGCCTAAGTTCTCTCACTAAGAGGCTTAACGGCAGTCCAGCACTCGCCTAAGTTTGGAAAAATCCTACCGAGTGGAGAGCAATCCTCCCACTCGGGGGCTTAGCTGTAGTCCAGTACTCACCTAAGTTTAAGACCCATTCCTATCCGCAAGGACGACGAGGTGCAGGTCGACTACAACCATCTCATTCGGAGCTGTGGCACAAATAGAACGTCTGCTCCATCCCCATCCGCAAGGACGACGAGGTGCAGGACAACTGCAACATCCTCCTTCGGAGCTGCGGCACAAATACAACGTCCGCTCCATCCTTATCCGCAAGGACGACGAGGTGCAGGTCGACTGCCACCTTCTCCCACGGAGCTGCGGCACAAATACAACGTCCGCTCCATCCCTATCCGCAAGGACGAAGAGGTGCAGCAAGCAAAATCCATCCGAAGGTAAACACAAGCACATTTGGAGATAAACCAAATTCAGATAAATACTAAAAGGTTCCAAGCAGCGAATCAAAGGTACTTGGGCACCAAGCCCGAAGGAGTTTAACGGTTACAGAAACCACTCGGCATTCCGAGGCAAATTTAAAGCGTATCCAAGTTTCATAAGATTGTTCACTCGGCCGGAGGGGGGCTGGCAGGCTCCACGAACGAGTCCAGATTGATCCCATCAGCGATCCGAGTAGCGGCAGCAATGAAAGTCTCCATGAAGGACTGGAAGTCGTGCTTTTTGGTGTTAGCGACTTTGATCGCAACCAGCTTGTCTTCACGAGCCTCCTTGCAATGAACTCGCACCAGGGACAGCGCCACATCAGCACCACACCGGGCGGAGGATTTCTTCCATTCTTGCACTCGGTCAAGGATCTCGTTCAGTCGAGTCATTAGGGATTCTAGATCATTCCGAAGCATCGCACCAAAGCATCGAGTCGATTCGAGAGACAACCTCCTTCAGGCGTGCGAGGTAGCTTGTGGCGCTGGCGATACGGGACTCCAGTCAGAGCATGTTCATCGCAATTTCGTCGCAGACCGGGGAAGCGATAGGGTCCAGACCCGTCTCGACCCTTCCAGTTTCTTCGTCAAAGTCTTGACAAAGTTCTGCAGCCAAAAGTCAGTTCAGTCAACCAAGCAAAATCCGATGGCAAGCATCAACGCAGTCGGATTAAAGGAAATACCTCCCAACACGAGATAAAGCTTCTTGGCGAGGGTCCTCAGATAAGCTTCCGTGTCGTTCCTCTTCCGGATCGCAGACTCCAACTTTTCATTCAGGACGACCTTATCCTTCTTCAGGCTGGTCACTTCGCGGTTAGCTTCATTAAGACAAGATGTCAGTCTAGTCACCTCTCCTTCAAGCGTTCCGACTGAAGCAAGCTTCTTGTCTGCGAGAACGGTTTTGTCTTGGGCTGCTTTTTGCGCGGCGGCGAGGTCCAAGTCCTTCTTGTCCAGGGCCAACTTCATTTTCTCTGCAAAAGAAATAATTGAATCAAAAAAGAGATCAAAGAGACATATTGAAGTTCAGTCGGCAATCAGTTACCTTCCATACCAGCGGCCTCGTCTTGAGCTTTTTTCAGATTTTGCTGAGCCAATTCCAAGTCTAAGTTGAGTTGCCTCTCCTTCTCTTTGAATTCGGCAAACTTGGAGATAAGAGTACAAGACTTCTGCAGGAGGCAAGAGACAGATCAATCGATAGGTTCGAAGGCAGTTCATTTTCGAGTGAATAAAACCTAAAGAAGTGGACAACAAGCTGTTCAGATCCCATTCGACTACTAGCAGTCGACCGTGGTCTCGGGGACTACACCCAGTGGGTGCACTTGGCGTGCCCCCACCGGTTCTGATCCCACTCGACCGGCCCACCGGAGTCGAGTGCAAGGAGTAAAAAAAAGAGAGAGAAAGAACAATTGCACCGTCAAGAAAGAAGAACTAAGACCACAGTCAACTGCCAGCAGTCGACCGCGGTCTCAGGGACTACACCCAGTGGGTGCACTTGGCGTGCCCCCACCGGTTCTGATCCTACTCACCCAGACCGAGTGGAAGAGTGAAACTACCAAAAACAACAGCAACACCCAGTGGGTGCTCTAATTCAACGCGAACAACAGGAGATTGTGCAAAAGAAGATTTTCCGAGAACAAAAACAGTTGGAAAGTCTACTGACCTGGACGTTGGCCCGAAGGGCGGCACTAGTGTCGTAGGCAGCCTGACTGCTCTCGTGCACTATCTTCACCCACTCCATCATCATATCAGCCTGTCGGATGGCTTCCGCAGCCGCTTCCGACTGGTTGTCTGGGACGGGGTAGCTGGTGAAAAAATGTGCAGATGACCCAGGTGCGACTGCTTGAGGCTCCGTGGTGTGGAGTTGGATAGTTGAAGGAACCACAGGCGCGGTCGACCGCGTGGGATGCCCACTCGGCAAGGGTGCAGCGAACGTCACAGTGGCCCTGCCCGCATCTTCAGCTTGACAGACGGGAGGCATTGCAGTTGGTTCTTGTCGAGCCACCCTACCAGTTGTTACCTTCTTGCTCTTCCTAGGCTTAGGAGCCACATCTTCGTCGTCGTCCGGAAGGTCAATGATGTTAGGTGGAGTTGCAAGATAGAACATTCGACCCCAGTTAACCACTCGACCCTAAAAGGATCAAGAATCGAAATCGCAAGAGTTCATACCTGGGTTAGAGGTTACCGCATCCTCCATTTCCTCCTCCCGGTACTGGTATGAAGAGGTCCCTGATGTAGCAGCACTGCAAAGGCCTGCATTTAATCGGTTACACCCAGTTAATCGAATCCACATAAAGGACAAGTCAGATGGTTACCCGGAGATAGTAGGAACAGTCACTTTGATCCGAGGCAAAGCTTTGGGCGGTTTGGAAGAGATGGCTTTCGCACTTCCGGCACTGGAAGCGGCGCGACCTTGGAGTGCTTTGGAGGCTTCTCAGTCGGCGTCGGGGAAGACATCCTGGGGCGCTTCGAGGATTGCCCGATCGGCGCAGCCACCAAGTCTGGAGCGCGTGCTGGGTCATGAGTGTGCTTGGACCTCCTCTCCCTGCGAGGAGGCGAGTCGACTTCTTCCTCATTGGTCAATTCATCGCTCTCCTCGTCCTCCTCGGCTTCCGAATGCTCCTTGCCGCTCTCGGCCCCGCTCCCTTCTTCTTCAGTGCCGGGGTCCTGCACTCCGTTGGGCATCGAGTACATTTCAATGAAGGCCTGAAAGGATAACAATCAAAAGACATTCAGTCGACCACAAACGGGACATCACGTGGTGAATCGGAAAGATACTTGATAAAACAGAAATATACCTGCTCCGGCTGGCGTGAGTTGTCGAATGGAATCACCCTCCTGGATCCCTGAGGGTTGTCTTTGTTGCCAGTGATTTCCCTCAACCAGTTCTCCAAGATATCCTCGCTAACCTCCTCCAGGTGGATCCGAGTGTATCCTCGAGCCCAGAGTACATCCACATCGGATGATCGCGCGCCTGAAGAGGTTGGATCCGTCGACCGAGAAAGACCTCCAGCAGATCCATCCCGGTCACTCCGTCGCGGACAAGATGGACGACGCGTTCAACCAGCTCCTTGACCTGCACCTTCTCTTCTGGAACTACCTTCAAGGGAGCAGGCTTCTCCACTCGAGCCAAGGAAAAAGGAGTAAGTCCAGTCGACTGGCCAGGGGTTGGCTGATCCTTGCAGTAAAACCAAGTCGACTGCCGGCCCCGGACCGAGTCAGGAAGGATCATCGCTGGGAAAGTACTTTTGCTCCTCATCTGGATCCCCAGACCACCACACATCTGGATCACCCGTGTCCTCCCGTCACTCGACTTGGCCTTTTTGACCGACTGGGAACGGCAAGTGAAGATGTGTTTGAAAAGCCCCCAGTGCGGTCGACAGCCCAAGAAGTTTTCGCACATGGACACGAAAGTGGCCACATAGACTATGGTGTTCAGAGTAAAATGGTGGAGCTGAGCCCCAAAGAAGTTCAAAAAACCCCGGAAGAAAGGGTGGGGAGGCAGTGAGAATCCATGATCTAAGTGGGTTGCTAGGAGACACACTCACCCTCTCTGGGTTGCGGCTCGGTTTCGTCCCCCGGGAGCCGGGCCGACTTGTGGGGGATCAATCCACCCTCCAACAGGTCGTCGAGGTCGTCCTGCGTGATTGCCGAGCGGATCTAGTCGCCCTGGATCCAGCCCGCCAGCAGGCCGAACCTCGACGAGGATCCGCCCCGGCTGGTCTGCTTGCCCTTCGCCTTCGTGGTCGCCTTCTTCGCACGTTCCAGCACCGCCGTCTTATCCTTCCCCATGGTGGCGGATCGAGCTCGAGCGGAGGTCCGACGACGAGGCGGAAGCGGGAGTGGCGGAGAGATCGAGAGAAAGAGAAGAGAGAATGGGAGCGTGCGGAGCAGAGGCCTGGCCCGAGACCTTTTATAAGGCCTTCCACTGAGTGGCTGACTGGTGGACCCAAGCGAACTAAACAAATCCCGCAACAGTCGCGCACGCAGTACGTGGCGAAAAAGGTGGAGTGGGGATCGAGGAGACTTGCTTAATCCGTCCCAATAACCTCGGTTCCTCCCGTCTGGCACACTTCCCAAAATTTGAATCTCGCGAGATCCGCGGAGAGCAGAACAACCTATCATACTGAAGACAAACACCCTCTACATCATCATTCAGAATTCCACCATGAAAGTTCACTCGACAACAACCAAGAATGGACCAAGGCAATTGAGAAAGGAGTCGACGTCATCTCCTCAACTCATTGTTTCAGGACAAGGCATATTCATAGCGCAAAAGTGGGTCGGAAGTGTTCTCAACCCCTTCCTCACTCAAACCCTGATCCATTCGGGGGCTAATGATGAAGCTATGTACCTAGGGTAGGGTCATGGACCTGTCCAGCATACCCTCCCCAAGGACATCTTTACAAAGAATTAGAAGCAGTTGAAGAGAAATCTTCATCCACTCGACCGCGGAGATGCGCTCACTCGACCACCTTGAAGACACTCGACCACCAGAAGATGAGGAACCCTCCACTTTGCAACGGTTAGGACTTAAACCATAGCATTATGAGCATTTATGACATTTTACTATAGACGTTACCAGTAACGCCTTTCCTTTATGAGCATTGAACCCTGAGTAACGGAGGGGAGCTGGGGTCCTGGCGCACTCTATATAAGCCACCCCCCTCCTCTGGAACAATGGTTCGCACTTTCTGTAATTCACACACATATATTCAGTCGACCGCCTTAGGGCTCCGAGACGTAGGGCTGTTACTTCCTTCGAGAAGGGCATGAACTCATAAACTCGTGTGTACAACTCCTCCATAGCTAGGGTCTTGCCTCTACATTCCTACCCCCCCCCCCCATTCTACTGTCAGTCTTAGATCCACGACAGATGGTACGTGTGCCATCTTGCAATATAGACCGTCCGATCTATATCTGACGGATGGAAATTAAACTAAAAGATACCCTCACCCCTCTCCACATTTGCAGACAAGGCCTTCCCTCCTTCATCCTTATCTCCAACAAACCTCATTGTTGAGCAATTAAGAAAGGAAGCCTCTCGAACAAACTGGCCTGGTGGCCGTTGCCGGCGTCGTCAATCCCCATGCCTCCGCTCAGTTCGACCACCAACCACCACCACACCCCACTCCTCTTCACATTATCTCATATTTCTTGAGATATCATTAGTTTTTACACATGGGATTACTCCCACAAGGGTCAATCACAACAAGTGTTTTATAAAAAATGCATCTTGATGTTCCGTGCAATGCACGGATCTTGCTAGCGCTCCTACACAAGACTAAGTTGGTGATGCTGGTGTGTCTGCCATCCGTCGTTTCTGACCATTAGATCTACATCTAACGATTGTGAGGTAAGTTGTTGCCTTTTCTCACCAACATCCCACTTGTCTACCAATTTGCAGAAAAACCCATAATTAGTATCTTAAAACCAACCACATCCCTCCCTGACCTCACCAAAACATCCCAAGGAATATATTCTAATTGAAACATAATATATCTCTAGTGACATATGTATATCAAAATTAGAGTGTTTTGTACCAAGTTTGTGAATAAGTACTATTCTAATTATGATTCGTTGCAACGGACATGAACATTGCTAGTATTTCCAACCATGCATTTCTTTTCCTAGTATTCCATAGTTTCGAGTTTTCCATCAAGATATTAGTCACTCATGGTTGATATTTACTTTCGATCATGTACACATATGCACTATGTAACTAGCCTTGCTTATTGGCTTCCAAAGCTTAACTTTCACTCCTACTTACAATATGTAGAGTATTTAACAAAAAACTACCACTTTCAACTAGCCCTAGGAGGAATCTATTGTACAAAAAATAGCAAAAACATAACCAAAATTTCTTAATCCACGCCAAAAACTACCTAGTACTCCTACCGATTAGGTTCGTTTAAACCCATTTATGACAGGGTTGGCCCACTTTTCCGTGATGACGAGGTATCTTAAACCAACACATTTTGTTTGACCGTTGACACGAGGGACCCACATCTGACCTTCTATCCTGTTATTCCCCCTGAAATCATTATTTTTCCTGAACATTACTTCAAACAGTACTGATGCGTGTTCGTTGGTGGCGCCGGTGATGAGCGAGTTGGCCGCCGCTCCGCCAGACGGGCCGGACGCCGCTCTGGCCTCCGCACGGGTTGGCAGGCTGGCCCAAGCATGACTCATGAGCGAGCAAGCCGCCGCGCTGGCCTTCGCTCGAGCCAGATGGCTGGCCTTAGCGCGGAGCGCGCGAGCAAGCCGTCGCGCTGCCTTGCCAATTTATCTAGCAAACCTTGCAGACAAGCAACTAGACGGAGCTATCTTGGCTAGCTAGCGGCCGCGAGCGCCGGACGGAGCTGGCATCCGGGCTGCCGCAACATGGGCTCCGCACCGCTGGCGGTTTTGACCTCGCCTTCTGCCGGCGGCGGTAGCTGCGTCCCATGGCCGAGGATGACTAGGTGGACGGGCCGAAGGTAGGAGGTCACTCGAGGATTTTTGTTGGTAAGAGCATGTACAATGGTTGATAAGGTAGTCTTATCTTAAGTCTGCCACGTATGCAAGTGGTAATAGTTTCTTGGCATTTTAGTGGTTTCTTGCATTATTAGAGCAAGTACAATAGAGCTGAGTCAGCGGGCTATAAGAAATAAACTACTACTACATGTTGGCTATAAGATGGGTTGTAGATGACATGGCACTGGCTTATAGCCAGCAGCTGGCTATACTATTAACCATGCTCTTAGGGGTTTCTTGTAAGGAACAATGTACGTACTACTAGCGACAAAAGGTGATTCTAGGTTGTGTTGTACTCCAACGAGTACTACTAGTAGTCGCGGGAGTGTATACCTCATTTTGTGGGTTCGATCCCGGCCGAACGCACGGCGGCCTTTTTTTAAAAATAGTACTACTACACTTTGCTACGAGCCAATATTTTACACGGGTAGTTTGAGTTTTGAAGTCAAACGGACGTGCGGCCCCACAATCTGGGTGCACTGGACAGCCTAGCCACATGAACGGGTTTTCCTTCCCAGCATCCCGTGGCTCACATGCTCGCCCTAGCCGCATCTCGCTTGCAGCTTCCAGCTAGTAGCATATTTAAACTAGAGCCTCCCAATTAAGCCCGAGGAGACGGAAAATCCTGGCGGGGCATTGGGAACTGTGCAATATGGCTCTGTACGTAAAGTGCTCTACTACTACTCTGTAGCTTGTGGCGTTGCATGCATGGACTTCACTCCATTATCGGCTCTACTATAAAAGAAATTCCTCTTGCCATGTTTTTTTTGAAACGGAGGCAAAAGCTTTGCTTCATCTCATTCATAAAGAAGGAACTACTAACAAAGTTCGACGAGATCCATTACACCTCCACAAATGGAAGCGAAAAGCCTAGTCTCGCTGTATCAAATAACTCAAATGTTCTGCCCCCGCAGTAACCGTCACTGATAAACAGGCTGCTAGTGTGTGCGTGAGAGGAGCAGCTGAGTAGGCCAGCTACATGAGAGGAGCGCCTGAATAGAGCACCGAGAGTACCCACTAGGCCACTACGCAGATGTACTTCCCCTGCATTGATAGTACAGTGATGGTTCTAGAGAACAGTAGTACCCTCCACTTCCAACTGTAGCTCCTTGGCCCTGAGATTCAAGAGTTCAAAACTGGTGCACTATACTAGACTAGACTAGAAGTACAGTACATCGCACTACTAGTTGAGAAAAGTAGTACTAGTACTGCTACAGTATGAGTACGTACTCCTTCGTCACATAATGTAAGACGTTTTTGACACTAGTTGGCGTGTACAAAAATGGCAAAAACATACCCAAAATTTCTTAATCCACGCCAAAAACTACTACCTAGTGCCAAAAATTTCTTACTAGTGCTATTATTTCCAGTATAATGCAATCCCATAACGTTCCATAATCCCTTTCTTTCAAAAAAATCACTTCTGGAGAGAAGATTGCTATCTCCACACGAGCTTCTTATAGGCCAGTGCCACCGCATGCAGTCATGTGAGAGAGAGGGAGACATCCATGCAGCATGCAGAGAGAGGAGAACGCGGGCGGACAGCCAATGGGCTGCATGGGACATTTATAGCTGCTAACTCCTCCCATCCATGCGCTAGGGGTATTTCCATCCAGAAAGCATGCAGCGAGCCCCTGCCTTGGTATCTGGGTCTGCTCTTTTGCACAGAGTAAAAAGAATCGGAGGGATACTAGTAGTAAATAATAGCCTCACCCCTTTGCTGAGGAACGATCTACAATTGGAAGGGACGAGGCCCTGCGGTTACTACGCTCTTATCTCCTCCTCGCCAGTTCCCCTCCCCCCGAAGAGAAGGCAGTTCGTTGTTGCTCCCATGGATTCGCCAGGCGGTTCTCCTCCTCGTCGGGGCTGGGAGACCTTGGACGACGATCCTATGGGAGAAATCGCACGCCGCTCCGACGTCCTCACCGTCCCAAGACTCGGTGCTTCCTGCACCAACTTTTTCAAGACGCTGCTTAAACAGGCCATGCTTGTTGGTCTTCCACGCATCCTCGAGGAGAAGGTTCTTCTATGGGACAATCCTTCGAACAGTCCACCGCTCCCTGGCCATGGTTGCACATTGACTCCGCTAGAGTTGTCGACGTTGAGAGGTAGTCGGATTTTGTCCGATGAGCAAGTCAGTAATGGAGTTTGATCATGTAGTACATAGTTATTCCATTTCCATCCCGTAATTTCTCCACTGCCCACCGTCTTATATATAGGTCTGGGTCGGTGCCAACGAAGATTGGCTTGCATACCTCCGGCCGGATACCACCATCATTTTGCACAACATCCACAGTAGTGCGGCCGTTCCGGTAGACCCCTTCTCCACCATTGGGATTGGCCTTCCGGACTGGCTGGGCAAGAATACGTATGATGATGCCTACATGAGATTAAAGAAGATAGCAATTGCGGACCCGCCGACAAAGTGACGCGGCTACGACGATTACTATCTCATCGCAGTGTTCGACATAAGGATTGCCATCAATGCAGGAGGCAGTAACGGCAGAGGCTGGCGCATGTTGGCGGCGGCAGATTTGTACCCCTACACGTTCGAAGACGTCGTGCGCCATATAGGCCGCATCTTCGCGGTGACAAGGCAGGGGACTTGTTTCATCTGGTTGACATCCTACGGTACGGGAGATTACAAATGGAATGCACAAAGCATCATTTGCATCCCTAACGGTACTCCATTATTTTGCAGGGACCAGTCATCCCCCGATCAAAATAAGATCGCCGATCCTGGATGTGCATTTGCATCCGCGATTCGGTCTAACCTGGAACCTTGTAGCTGAGTTTGGCATATTGGGATCAACTATCTTAGTAGTCGTTACCCATGGTACCACTGATGTGCAACATGGTCACATAATCTGCCACGATCGGACCGTCACCATCTACCCGGGTATTCCATTTTTTAACCCTCTCACCTTCTCTTTCATTGTTATACTAGTAGTATACTTTGTAGTACTAGTAGGAGTACTTTTTACCTTGGAGGACGCGTATAGCTAGCTAGGCCCTTGAAGACTTGAACCCACTAGCTACCACCATTTTTGTTTTTCCATATCTTACTATCTCATCCATGTAGCCAAGAGTGGCTATATATAATAAGCCGATTATTTTACTTCCTCTATACCGGAGTAGTACTATTTGCTGCACAGTATTACTGAGCACCACATTTGAGCACAACATTATTATGCATGGACCTTGACTATGTACGTCACCATGTGTCCAGATCTGGGATGCCGCGTGTACCAAATGAACGGCGCCGAGTTCGACCCCCGTGATGCTACGTGCATGCAGAGGAACACTCTTGGAGAGTACTCGCTTTTCATCGGGGACAGCTACCCCATTGTGAAGCGGATGCCACCTTCCATGAACGACACGGAAGGCCTGCCGTTCATGAAGCATGGTTGTGTCTTTACTGCACACCGCCAGATGAACGACATGCTGGGACACGCTATCCCTGATTTATGCCGCTTCAGCTTGGATGAGTCTCCATCGTGTGGAACCGGACTAGAAAGCTGCGACAATGATTCCTGTTACCCACCGCTATGGATCGTGCCATCCATGAGGAACACCTGGGACTGGAACCTGGAGGAGGACATGTAGCCCATCTATAACGTGTAAGTGGAGTACGGCAATTGTGAACGGTAGCGCTGTGAATATATGTAGACTAGTCGTGCACAAATTTATCACATGAGTTGGAGATGAACTTGTGTGGCATACTGGCATTTCTCCTTTAGAATTTATTAGTAAGTGTTTTATGTGTATGTGCAACTTGTGTGGTTGTTGCACGGGCTCCAACACGCTCTTTGAGAAAAAAAAGGTGGCATAGCTTTGGATATACGTGACGTGGCGGCATCATACAGTAGCATCGTTCTCTATAGTTGTACTAGTACACTCCTACTAGGACCAACTCCTATAAAACCTTGCGCTTGGCTCTTTGCCTCTTCGGGAGGTTCAACAGTTTGTACTCGTGTGAACCTTGCACTTGGCTCTTCGCCTCTACGTAAGGTCCAACAATGATGATACTACAGTACAATATGCTTCTGGCAATCTGACACCGATTGAACTGCTGCACGTCCACCGCGAGGGCGAGGGCGAGGGAGAGGGAGAGGAAGAGGGCGCTGTAGTCAAAACCCTCTCCTCGTCCTGCGAACCACCGCGCGCGTGGGCGAGGGAGAGGCGTAGTAAGCAAGCTTCTCCTCGTTCGGTGAGTTGACGGGACACATCAAAGCAGTACTGGTACTAGTAGTAGTATTCCATACTGCGTCCTTTCTGATTAATATGGCTTAATTTGAAACGAGAAAAATACACTGGCGGTCAACGTATGTAACAGTATGCTCTTTACGATCACTATATATAGTTTTGTGGCGATTATGCGATCACTAGCTCATCGTAGAGCACCGTATTGCACCCTACTGACCGGCCACATAGTCGACGTGGCACTTTGTTGACTGGTTAAATTATCACCTAGTTTCTGGGTCCTACCTGTCAGTTGGCAGAGCAAAGAAATCAGTTAAACAAAACTTTACGCAGGTGCGACACGAGTCCAACCCTTGCGCGCGAACCGCCCTGGCTGTGTATGTGAGTGCATGCACGTGTCCTCCCTCGGTCTTCCAACAAAGAGTGTACTACATGATGTACATCTACACTTCCAATGTGTTTAGCCTTTAATCTAAATCGATATTGATTGACTAATGCACCAACTTGTGCTGTAGGTATAGGCTACATGTCTATCCTTAATTACAGCATGCAACGGCCTTCATTTAATCTTTTTATCTCAATGGTCGCATGCACACATAAGTCTGCTACTTTTGGGCGTTAATTATGCCCTGGTCAATGTGTAAATCTCTAAATGTACAGTCTTTCATGGACGTAGGGAGTAGGTTGAGCACTTGAGCGTGAGCGTGTGTGTTGCGTCGTGTGCTGTGTGCCGCATGGGTGTGTGAGTGTTGCGTGCGTCCATGTGTGCGTGTGAGTGTTGCATGTTGCATGCATGCACGCATGGGGCTTACTCCATCCCATTGACATGTCCATTTGGCTATAGATTTCAACAAGTGACTAGGTACGGAGCAAAATGAGTGAAGTGAGCGTAGAGGCATAGGGATACTGTAGAAAGGAAGTCCTCGCGATCCATTTATTCCCCATCTCGGTCAGAGAGAACTATTCAACTAGTCTTCGCAGTGAAGTGATAGTACACACTGCAGCAGATGGGACACATAATTAATAAGCTGAACCAACGTGTTGGTGTTACTAAATCAGTCGGTTATGTTTCGTAGTCTCAAGTCATTGAAAGCATGCACAGCCCACATATCTTAATGGTTGATATGCCACAAAACAAAAAACGAGAAGGGAGTTAATGTACGGTGCCTAAGTGTTTTGGGATTATTTGGTTTTCGTAAGGTGACTTACACACCTAGACGGAAGGAGTAGTAGAATTGAGATTGAATGCACTTTCTTCCCCGTCTTCCACTCTTCTTCCTCCTCTCTTCTTCTTCCTCCTCTATTCCCCATTGTCGGCCGCACACCATTTACCCCCGCTCACTACTCGCCCGCCCGCGCCATCTTCCTTGGTAGCTCGCGCGTACCATATCCCCCCGCTCACTGCTCGGCCACACGAGGAGAAGCTTCTTCGCTCGCCCGCCCGAATCCACTTCCTCGCTGGCTCACAGGCACCGAAAACCCCAATGGCAGAACCGACTAACACGTAGAGCCGCAATTGGAATTCCCTCCCCGATGTTCTCTTGGAGGAGATCTGTAGTCGTATGGACCTACTCAGCACCGTCCGTCTGGCCGCATGCTCGGTGTCTTTGTACCGTGTACTCGTCTGCAACCGGCCGGCTCTTTTCAAGACACGCTGCTTGCTCATGCCCGGTCCTCGCAGGTGGCCCAGACACCGACTTGATGATCCTACGGAGGTTGCCGTGGTGCCCCTCGACATGCTACCATACCCGTCCACCTGTCCTTCATGCGCGGCCACTACTGGGCGGGCATGAAGGCCAACTGGACCGTCCTCATCCACCACACCGGTAGTCCGTGGCATCTCGTGGATATCTACACCTAGCGGGTGATCACCCTTCCATCGTTGGATACCGCCGCCATCGAGCCTCACGGCCCGCCAGACACTCCTGCCTACTACGCACGAGACGCGTCAAGATTTTGGCTCGACCTCTGTTTGTAGAAAGTTGTAATCTGTGAAGTGCCCACACCATCAGAAGACTACATGGATTACAAGCTCATTGCCTTGTTCAACAAGGGATTAGTCTATCTGCAATCCGGTCGCCATACATGGTTATGGATCATCATCAATCCTGTTGAGGAAACATTTATGTCTGATGCTATAGTGCATGATGGCATCGTTTACGCGGTCGACGCACAGATTGGCTACCTATATTGGTGGAATCTATCGTCGTGTAATTTTTCTATCTCATCTCATCTTTACCTTATGAATACGACTGCCTGTTCATTTGTTACAAATTTAGAATGCATAGCATGTCTATAACCACATCATTGCTATATGTTCCTCTCATTTCCTAGATTTTTATGACCACACATGTTATTGTTAGAGTTGATATGAGAACAATTGGCATCTAATGATTGTTAGGATACATATTATGAGCATAACATCATGATTGCTATATGTTACTCTCCTTTACAAGATTTTTATAACAACACATGTTATTTCTTAGAGTTGATATGAGAACAGTAGTAGTAAGTGCTATGGTAGAATATGAGTAGGCGCTGTCATAGCTGTTTTCCTCTCATTGTTACATGATGTTTGAACTTATTTTTTTAACTTGGGGTATGATTATGACCACGGCATTGCAATTCTCTGTCTATGATATGTGTCACTATTATAATAATCTTAATTCCACACATACTCTGAACATGATTGTTTATTTTTGTCCTTTTGGTCTCCAATTTGAATTGTTGCAGCAGACGCAAATGCGTTGGCGTTCATGATTGAAGGACCTGTAATCATACCAGCCGATGGGTGGTGGTTTATCGCTCGTTCAGCTGACGGCGGTCATTTGATGCTCATTTGCACATACCAAATTGACCAAACCATTACATCAAACCACATGCAGTACAATGTGTGGGGCGTTCGTGACATTGATGGCTATGGCTGCTTCATGTTCGAGAAAGATCCCAGCTTCGTTGGGCCAGGCGTATTCAACTGGAGGCGGGTTTACAGGCTCGGC
Organism: Triticum aestivum; assembly: GCF_018294505.1. Lineage (NCBI taxonomy): Eukaryota > Viridiplantae > Streptophyta > Magnoliopsida > Poales > Poaceae > Triticum > Triticum aestivum. Next base: position 197,858,996 of record NC_057809.1, on the reverse strand, counting down.
AACCACTCCTTGTTCCTCGGGCTCAATTATCCGATCATCCAACCAATCATCGATCATATCACCGGCAATGATTATTGTGCTATGCAACTTCCATTTGTGAGGGGGGGCTGTGTTTACACATCATACCATGGGTTTCATGAATCACCTGTCGGTGGGAACGACACCTATGGGATCACAAGAATCCCTACTACGGTTGGCGGGGCGCGGGGTTGTGAGAAGAGCAGATCTAACAGGTAGCACACGGTTCATTTATCCAGGTTCGAGCCGCGAGGATGCGTAAAACCCTACTCCTGCTTTGGTGGATTGTATATCTGTGTTCTTGAGCTAGCTATGGGGCGTGATGAGCTCCAAAAAGCCGAATCCTTCTCCTGGTCTCCTCGGGCCTCCTTTTATAGGAAAAAGGGGTTGCCACAGTGGCACACAGGAGGTGGAAAGGGTATAGTGATGCGAGGTTATCCCTCGCATTACCTGACAAGGCGCCTTTAATGCGTCTTGCTTAGGTGTCCTTGCTTTATCGGGGACGGGGGAGAAACCTGTCTCGTCCGTCGCCGCTCCTTATTGTGTCGACACGCGCCCTGGCCAGTGACGCCTGAGATGCCACGTAGGTAGGCAGGCAGCTGAGGTGGCGCAGTGGTGGGTCTTCACGAAGATCTGCATGCCGCCACGCAGGTGCCTGCCCAGCTGGTTGGATCGGCAGCTTCATGCGAATGGCGGTGGAGGTTTAGTCGGCGTGGGCCTGATGGTGGCCCTGCGGGTGTCCTCGGTAAGGGCCTTGCCGGGGCCCCGGCAAGGGTCTTGCCGAGGCGCCTGCTGTCATCCCCGGCAAGGCGCTTGCCGGGGGCCTTGTGGTCTTCCTCGGCTGGGATCCCACCAAGGGTTGTCATCTCCTTAGTGCGTATTTGATCTTGAATGTCTTCATGAAGATCTGGATGCCATCACGGGGATATCTCCCGAATCCTTGCCCTTTGGGGGCAGTGGACTCAAGGGTGATTTGCTCCGTAGGCGCGGGACGAGTCGCTGCGGCAAGGGTCTTGCCGGATTGGCCGAGCGGGGTGGCCGAGCCCCAACCCCGATCCTTTATAAAGAGCGGGAGGGGGGATGGTGTCCCGCATTCTTTCATCTTCTTCTTCCTTCAGCTTCTGCTCCTCCCTTCCATTCGTCATGGAGAGAGGGAATCCCGGCCCTTCGACAGTGGCGGCGAGGGTCGCCGCTCGACAACGCGTCCCTCCTTCTCCTACACCTACGGTGGAAGAGCCAGCCGCGAGGGGAAGGGGGTGAGGCCATGGGCGAGGCCGGGGCGTTCGGGGAAGAGGAGGACGGGGTGGCACGCCGGCCTCGCCTCCGCCGGCAGCTCCTCCTCCAATGGAGGGCCACATTGGGGATGAACCTTGTGGGTTCTTCGTCAGGCTGCGCCGGCCGCCACGCCATCGCCTTCGTCTCCCGACTCCATTTGCACAGGAGATGGAGCTGGATCCGCCGGAGTCGTTGTGGCTGCACATGAGGGGCTGCGGGATCAGTGGCACGCGGGCCCGTGTCGACTTCCCCGCCCCTCACATGATGTATCTTGGCCAGGGATAGAAGACGTTTGCTCATATCCACCGCTTGACGGAGGGGCTTACTCTCCATTTTAAGCTGATGGAGGGTGGCCTTCTCTCCATCAAGGTCTTCGGGTGCTTTGGGACCCGTGCAAGGTGCTGCGTGGAGAGCTCTTCTGATAGTGAAGACTCCTCCTCGGGCGGGAGTGACGAGGAGGACAGCGGCAGCGACGACGAGGGTAGTAGGCGGCAGGATGACGGGTCCGATTAGGTGTCGGGTGCCGCTCCGTGCGGCACCGGCGACCCCATCATCCGCGTCGCCGGCTCCCTGAACTTCTCGGGGTCGTCTCCTCGGGCGGCTAGCTTTGGGAGGCCGCGGAAGAGGAAGAGGGCGGGCGGCAAGGCCGTCAAGTTGGAGTACGCGGGCACCGTCGCCTTCAACGTGTGCTGACGTCCTGCCGCCTCGTCTTTGAGCTCTGCTTCCGGCGCCGCCATCACCATCCAGCCTTTGGACGGCCACCAAGATGTTCTCTTGGTGTCTTCTGCCACCCGTAGCTCGCCTAGGCACTCCTTTCGTCCCTTTCGCCTCCTTGACCTGCCTCCTGAGGAGAGGGACAAGAAAGGGATTACGGGCACCTTATCTCTTTTTAGTTTGTAAGCCTTCGGGCCTTTGCTGAATTTAAAACTTGTAATCCCATCATTCATGTTTTTCATTCCCTATGGACTATACCTGAGTGGAATTTTTTTAATGAAAAAGGGATGCTTGTCGGGTCATTTTTTTGCGGGTGGAACCCACAACAAGGAGTAAATCCTTGATATCTTCAAGATAAACATTTCCTTGCCCGGCAACAGGCCTTGCCGTCTCCCCACTTCGCTCGACCTTCCTCACGCCTTTGGCGGAGGCAGGGATGAGGCGGGTTCAGGCTCCTTGTTTCATCCTTTCGCTGCCGCGACTACGACCCAACTTGGCCCTAGGAACGAGCCCTAGGGCCTAGAGTTAGGAGAGCACGGTAGCTTAGGGGAAAATGAGGTTTCACATACCTCGGTCCATAATAGAATGCATGATAAGGGATGAAGAAATTATCTGAAGCTGCACTCCCTGGCAACCCTGGTTCCCCGCGGGTGAATCTTTGCTCTTGCAGCCCCCAGCAATACTGGCTTGCCGGGGGCTAGATGCTGGTCTGTTCCTCTTTTTTTCCTCCCCAAGCGGTTCGGCATGGATATCTGTGTGTCTTGTGAACCAAAGGAGACAAAAGAAAGACAAAGAGACGCACACTCGACCTCTAAGCTAGGGGTTAGTCTCCGCTAAGTAATATCAACCCTAACCAAGGACGAGACTCGACCTAGCATGCATGCTATAACTTAGGGCACCAGCGCTTCATTTACTTATGCTCAGGGTCTGCGCCTGGCTTTATACAGAGGGTTACATGCATCATCGGCAAGGCTCGTACAAAAGGTGGCTTGCCAGGGGGCCCGGCAAGCCGTGCCTCATGGGTAAAACTTGCGAAGATGCTCAATGTTCCAGGAGTTACTCACCGGAACGGCATCTTCGGTCTCCAGGCGGACTACGCCGGGCTTGGTGACTCGTATTACCCGATAAGGGCCTTCCCACTTTGGCGTCAACTTGTTGGAATTCTTGGCCGATTGAACGCGCCGAAGAACAAGGTCGCCTTCCTCAAGGCTTCGGGCATGAACCTTGCAGCTATGGTACCGGCGCAAGGCTTGCTGGTAGCGCGCTGCTCTCACAGCCGCCCGAAGACGATCTTCCTCAAGGAGCATTGTGTCATCTTGGCGCAGTTGCTCTTGCTCAAGCTCATCATAAGCGAGTACTCGAGGTGACCCATATATGAGTTCAGTGGGGAGAACTACTTCTGCCCCGTATACCAGGGCAAAGGGTGTCTGGCCGGTGGCTCGATTTGGCGTCATTCTAATTGACCAAAGAATCGTCAGCAACTCATCAATCCAGCGCCTTCCACTCTTGCGCAGCCTGTCAAAGGTCTTTGTCCTTAAGCCTCGCAATACTTCAGTGTTTGCCCTCTCAGCTTGACCATTGCTTCGTGGGTGAGCAACAGAAGCGAAACAGACTTTGCTGCCGAGGTCTTAGGTATATTGCATGAAGGTGCGGCTTGTGATCTATGCATCATTGTCGGTGATGACCCTGTTGGGTACACCAAAACGACACACTAGTCCCTTGAAGAATTTGACGGCTGACTGAGTTGTGACCTTCCTCACTGCTTCCACCTCTGGCCACTTTGTGAACTTGTCGATTGCGACGTACAAGTACTCAAAGCCCCCGATAGCGCGGGGGAAAGGGCCCAGTATGTTGAGCCCCCAGACCGAGAAGGGCCAAGAGAGAGGAATGGTTTGAAGGGCTTGAGCTGGCTGATGAAGTTTGTGTGAATGGAACTGACACGCTTCACACCTGGTGACTAGTGTCGTCGCATCCTAGAGGGCAGTGGGCCAGAAGAAGCCTTGCTGAAATGCCTTGCTGGCAAGGGCTCTTGACCCTATGTGGGATCCACATATGCCTCCATGTATCTCCGCCAACAGCCCCAGTCCTTCCTCTCGAGGGATACACTTCAATTTCACGCCATTCGGCCTCTTTCTGTACAGGACGTCATCGACGAACTGGTACATAGTAGAGCGACGGGCTACTTTTTCTGCTTCTTCCTGCTCCTCAGGAAGTTCCCCTGTTTGGAGGAATCGGATGGTATGTTGTGCCCACGTTGGAGCCTGGGGCTCGACGACGAGGACTAAAGGCATTTCCTCAGCTACAGGAGCGGCTGTCTCAACGGCAAGAGCTTGATGCTCTATCGGAGCTAGCCGTCCTGTGGCGGGCTCAGTGTCTCCGGCAACATCCTTGCCGGCGGCTTCGGGGAGCTCGGCGGGAAAGTACTTGTCGGGCCCTGATTTTCTCCTCTTGTTCTCCTCTGTTGATGGATCAACGGATGGCTGAGTTAGCCGAAGCACAAAGGTACCTGGTTCCACAGGTAGCTTGAGGGCAGCACGTTTTGACAGGTAATCGGTGATATCATTCTCCGCTCAGGGAACGTATTCTGCCTGTATACCATCAAAACGCTCTTCCAGCTTTCTCACTTCATCGACGTAGGCCTTTATCAACAGGCTCTGGTAATCCTTGTTGACTTGTTTGACGACAAGCTGCGAGTCGCCCCTGACGATGAATCTCTTGATTCCGAGGTCTGTCGCGATCCTAAGACCAGCAAGCAGCCCCTCGTATTCAGCAGTATTGTTTGTCGACACCTCCCTGGGGAAGTGCATCTGGATCACGTACTTGAGGTGCTCTCCGGTGGGCGCGACAAGCAGTACGCCAGCCCCGGCACCCTGTAAGGAGAAAGCTCCATCAAAGTACATGATCCAGTCGCAACTTGCCTCCTTGCCGGGGAGAGCAGTCTCTTGGGTTTCTTCGTCAGGCATCGCGGTCCATTCTACAACGAACTCTGCCAGGACTCGGCTTTGAATCGTCGAGGTACTCTCAAACTTGAGGCCAAAGCTGGATAGTTCCAGTGCCCACTCTATGATCCTTCCCGTTGCCTCTGGATTGTGCAATATCCGTTGTAGAGGCAGGCGAGTGACGACAGTGATTTCATGCGCCCGGAAGTAGTGACGCAGCTTGCTCGAGGCCATAAGAAGGCAGAAGAGCAGTTTCTGCACACCGGAGTACCTTGATCTAGCCCCCTGCAGAAGGTAGCTAACAAAGTAGACCGGGTGCTGGATCATCTTCTTCCTTGGCGGCACTCCAACCGGCTGCGTCATCTCGGCATCAGTGGCATCGGGCTCCGTCGCTGCTATTACCTCATCATCAATTTCTCTCTACGCCACTAGTGCGGCGCTGACCACCTGGTTCATTGCCGCCAGGTACAGCAGCAACGGTTCCTGTGGCCTGGGCGCAACTAGTATTGGCATGGAGGAGAGGTACCTCTTCAAATCTTGCAATGCTGCTTCGGCTTCTGGCGTCCACTCCATCGGGCCCGCCTTTTTCAAAATATTGAAAAAGGGAAGGCGCACTCGGCGGACTTGGAAATGAACCTGCTCATGGCGGCAACACAACCAGCAAGCCGACGCACATCCTTGACTCGCTTGGGCGCTTCAATCTGCTCTATAGCTTTGATCTTGTCCGGATTGGCCTCTTCCGACGCTGTGACACAAAGAACCCGAGAAGCTTGCCGAACGGGACGCCGAAGACGCACTTCTCAGGGTTCAGCTTGAGATTGATCTTGCGTAGGTTTGCAAGTGTTTCCTGTAAATCTGATATGAGGGTTGCCCTGTTCTTGGTTTTGACCACTATATCATCCATATAAGCTTCCAAATTTCTATGGAGCTGGGGTTCAAAACCAATCTGGACCGCCCTTGCAAATGTTGAACCAGCACTCTTCAACCCGAAAGGCATCCATATAAAGCAATACGTACCACATGGGGTGATGAATGTCGTTTTCTCTTCATCTTCCCATGTCATGAAGATCTGGTGGTAGCCGGAGTAGGCATCGAGGAATGACAACAGATCACACCCAGCTGTGGAGTCAACAATCTGGTCGATGCGCGGCAACGGGAAGGGCTCTTTGGGACAAGCCTTATTAATATCTGTGTAATCAATACACAGCCTCCACTTCCCATTTGCCTTGCGCACTACCACCGGATTGGCCAACCACGTTGGATGGAGCACTCCTCTTACCAAACCCGCTGCTTCCAGTTTCCGGATCTCCTCTGTGATGAACTCTTGTCGTTCCAAAGCTTGCTTTCTGACCTTCTGCTTGACGGACCGCGCATGAGGACAGACAGCAAGGTGGTGCTCAATCACCTTCCTGGGAACGCCGGGGATGTCGGATGCTTGCCATACAAACACATCAACATTCGCCCGCAGGAAGGTGACGAGCGTGTCTTCCTATTTGTCGTCAAGGGTGGAGCTTATGGTAAAAGCTCCTCTCGTGTCGTCCTCCTTGACAGAAACCTTCTTGGTTCCCGGCGGTGTGGCCCTGGACTTCTTGTTTCTGTCGGCGGAGCTCTCTGGCACGTCCTCGACGGGAGCGCTACACTCCGAAGAGGTGCGCTTGCTGGAGTGGGTGCCTGAGGTCTCACCGGTCTTCTTCTTTTGCCTTCCCGGGGCTCCAACAGCAGGAGCAAGCGCCTTAGCAGTGGCGGCTGCTGCAACTGCTTGTTGGTAGAGTTGGTCAGCGCAAATTAGTGCATCCTTCTTGTCTGATGGGACGGTGATGATCGTCACAGGCCCCGGCATCTTCAGGGTGTTGTAGGCGTAATGTGACGCCGCCATGAACTTGGCCAGCACTGGGCGGCCAAGGATCCCGTTGTAAGGCAAGGGGATCTTGGTGTCGGAACCCCGATTCTAAGTCACACCGATCTAGCATGTAACACCTCAAATCACTTTGCAGCCTCACGCACGGTATCCCCACGGGTGTCGCCTTACCATGGCCCGGAACCGTTTGCGCCTTTTGGCTCACGTATATGATAGTGTCGCTAGCATCCATATGACAGAGAACCCGGGCCGGCATGGCTAGTCGTGAACCCAAAGAGGCACAGACCTATGGAGACAGGCATACATGAATCACATCGAGCATGTCGGTCAACAGCGTATGAATCCAGGCTGTAGCACTGGGCTAACAGGACTCTGGAAGTCACCGCGTGACATTTCCCCGAAGGGACAGACATAGGAACGAAGTGGAACACATGCCGGCCAGTCAAGTGTTCTGAGCAGTAGTGTTGGGCTAGCAGGACTCCGATGAACCGGGCTGTAGCGGACTACTATGGCTCAAGGAAGCACTAGACTACATTTCCCCATAAGAGAGGCTGCCAAGGACAAACAACTAGATTGTCGGATCCCACACATAGCAATACACATCACACGTACGCATAACATGCAAGTATGTGAGGTACAACATGGCATCACAACATAACGCAACTCATATAGATAAAGGCCCAAAAGAGCCACATAGCATTGAATACAAACAGGGGTCGCATGACCCATCATTCAGAGCATACAAGCAATGGAAGCATTACATGTCTGAGTACAGACAACTATAAAAGAAAAGGGCTGAGAAGCCTGACTATCTACAAGACCCTCCCAAGGGTACAAGATCGTAGCTGAGGTAACAAGCTACTCGTCGAAGTCCAGGCGGAACTACTAGTAAGACAGATGTCTCATCTGCAAGACATAAATAAAGCAAACGTGAGTACAATGGCACTCAACAAGACTTACATCAGATCCTATCATACATGCATTGTATCAAGAAGGTAATGTGGGGTTTAGTTGTAGCAAGCCAGCTTTGCCTCAGTGGCTATCCTGTTCTACGGCAACGGGAAACTTCTTTGAGGTGAGGCAGCGCACACGAGTCCACTAATCACCACATCAATACACTACTATGGATTCATCCCCGTCTCTCCTACGAGAAGGCCATCCATAGCACTCACACTTATCTTGAGCATTTTAGAGTATCCACTTCAAGTTGTCTATGTACCACGTAAGCATCCAAGAAGTCCATAACCGGGGACACGGCTATTCGAATAGATCATGATAACCCTGCAGGGGTGTACTTCATCACACACGCTCTCACCACTTATCACCATATACCCGTCATGTATCTCGGCAACCTTCAAGCGGAAGCCTGACGAGGGTGTCGGCCACGACCTGACTAACCACGCAAGACTCTAGTCCAGGTTTATCACCTATTTGGGTTCCATCCGCAAGGAGATCTGGTCGGGGTGTCGCTCACAGCCCCAAACGATGTGAGCAGGGTTCCCAAGCCCACCATCCGGGTGCCACTTGGTACACCGTGCCACCTGTGCCTAGTCTATCCCGAGCCCACCCTGCCGGGTGCCACTCGGTAGAAAAATAGCACTACCTACAAACACCAGAAACTATTTGCAACTCCTGGACAGAGTTCAAGGCGGTTAATAAGTCGAGAGAGCTTGGAGCGCCCGGAGCCCAATGTGTGGTAGTAGCTAGTCATTGGACAACTTACACAGAACTCAGTTCTTAAGGACGGTCCCAATGAGACAACCCACCATGTACTCCTACATGGCCTCTCACCGCTACCTTTACCAAATCGTGTTCACACGCTTAACTCTCATTACCAGAACATATCATAACATTCCAATTCATTCCTGATGAATCAGACCTGACACAACTCTAAGCAATAGCAGGCATGGCTTGGAGGGAACACAACAGGGCTCAAAAACTCCTAAACGTGCTAGTGGGGTTTTAACTATTTACTGTGGCAATGACAGGTCATGCAGAGGAATGGGTTCAACTACCGCAGCATAAAGTAGCAGTTGAATCGTTGTTGTCCTAATGCAATAAATGAGAGCAGGAGCGAGAGAGTAGGATTTTATCGGAATGAACAAGGGGGGTTGCTTGCCTGGTAGATCAACAGGGGGGCACTGCTCCTCTGACAGGTACTCTGGATCGATCTCCGGAGCAGAACCTATCGAGAAGGAACGGTGTCGAAAATCAAACACAAGTATATGTAGCAATATGATGCATGATCATGGCATGAATATGTGATATTGTTTGAGTTAAAGCATCTAGCGGTTATTTGGTTGAAGTCCATAGGACCAAGGGTTCATATGCAAACTCCATATTAAGCTCTTAAATATGACATAAATGTGTTTGCATATATACAGCATGTATAGGTTGGTTTGTCATGCATGAAAATGGTACAGATGGATAGATTGAATTTTTCTGATAATTTTTCATATATAAATTATTTCAATCTGAGCTACGGTTGAATTTCTATGAATTTTTGAAGTTTTGAACATTTTCTGGAATTTCCTGTTTAGATATAATTCCAGGAAAAGAATAACAGCGTCAGCATTGCATCATGCCTGCGTCAGCAAGGCAACGTGGCTGACCGGGTCAAACCTGACGTGTGGGGTCCACACGTCAGTGACTCAGTTAGTTAACAGAGGAGTTATTCCTAATCTAATTTAGATTAGTGGCTCTGGGGCCCACTGTCAGTGTCTCTAGGGGGGTAGTTAGTGCCTAACTACGATGCCACGTCAGCCCGCCGGAGTTCTGGCCGGCGGCGACCAATAGCGCGGCGGCGACTCGCCGGAATTGCGCTACGAGCGGCGTCTGGATGCGCGAAGACCACCGGGGCGTAGCCCATCATCGTCAGCATCCAGGGGAGCTGGTGGGAGGCTGCGGGGGCACCGGAGCTCGCCGGAGCGGGGCTCGAGGCGGCGGCCGGAGTTCGGCTCCGGGCGAAAACGGGCTGCGGGGCACGGTAGGGCGAACCCGCGAGTGCTACGGGTTCCTGGGAACGCGCTGAGTGCGTTTATAGGTTCGGACGCGAGCGGCGGTGGCTAGAACAACGGCGGTGACATGCGCGGCGGAGCCGAGCTCTCGGCCATGGCGGAGATGCGTCCTGGAGCTCGCGAACGCGAGGGAGAAGAGATGGGTTCGGCGCGGAAGCTCACAGCGATCACGTTGAAGAGGTCAGCGGCTCGGGGGAGGTCCGGTGCGGGCGGAACGGCGAAGCCGAACTCCGGCATCCGGAGGAAGAAGACGACGGCGGGGATGGTGCTATGGGGCTTCCGGCGTCACGTGGGTTGGTGGAGACGAAGAGGAAGGCGCAGCGGTTCTTCTGGAAGCATCGAAGAGGCGAGGGGACTACGGTGGGCGCGTCAAACGGCATCGGTGGCGATGGTGGCGCTCGGGCAGCAGCGGGGAAGAGAGCAGAGGAGGAGATGGGGACGAGAGAGAGCGAGAGAGAGACGGGGGGTAGCGTGGCGCGTGTAGAGAAGGCCAGGGCAACCAGGGAGGCAGGAGGTGGCAAGGCGCGTGTGTGCGCGCCACGGGCACACGCCCTCCTGCCCACTGGCAGGAGGTGGAAGACGACAGGGAGGTGGAGATGGGCTGGGCTGGCTCTGCCCGGCTGGCTGCTACAATGGTGGGCCGGTTGGCCCACCAGGTAGGTTCTCCCTCTTTGTTTCTATTTTGTTTTTGTTTTCTATTTTCTGACATTTGTTTTGATTTAAGAAAAATACTAAATCATTTTATTTAATTCTGACAATTTTTGCAGGGGCCTAAGGGATTATTCCAAAGCCCCTCACCAAAATTCAGAATTATTGGACAATATTTCATATATATAAATATTTATCCAACGCAAATAATTACTGGATTAACTCCAAATGTCCAAAATAAATATTTATGAGTTCCTTAAAATATTTGTTTGATTTTTACCTCTGACCATGTTTTTCAGAGAGTAACATGAACATTTTCTTGGACCTTTTTGGAGAAATTTTTATCTAGATTATTTCCAGAAATGATTCTGAGGGTTTCACAAATCCCCATTTCAAATTTAAAAGGAATTTAAACATGATGCACAAATGGCTAGCTGGTCTAGGTCATACCATAACTAGGGATGTGACAACTCGCCCCCACTCGAAGAAATCTCGTCCCGAGATTCAGGAGTCGGCGGAAAGAAAGTGGGGTACTCAAGTCGAAGACGATCTTCATGCTCCCAAGTAGCTTCTCTCTCGAAATGATGTGACTACTGAACCTTGAGAAACTTGATGTTCTGACGTCGAGTGACACACTCTGCTTGATCAAGAACGCGAACAGGGTACTCTCAATATGTGAGGTTATCTTGGAGATCAAGCGTTTCGTGGTCCACTCCGCGGATGGGATCCGAGAAGCAACGCGTGAGTTGAGAGACGTGGAAGACATCATGAACTCGAGAAATATGTGGGGGTAGTTCCAACTGGTAGGCAACCTCTCCTCGTTTAGCGAGAATGAGAAAGGGACCAATGTAACGAGGAGCCAACTTGCCCTTGATACCGAATCGATGGGTACCCTTCAAAGGGGTAACCCGAAGGTAAGCTTTGTCGCCAATTTCATAAGCCACTTCCTTATGACTACGGTCATACTGGCTCTTTTGACGAGATTGGGCTGTTTTCAAATTCTCACGAATGATGCGAACTTGCTCTTCTGCCTCCTGGATCATATCCGGTCCAAAGAATTGTCTTTCACCGGTTTCTGACCAGTTCAAAGGTGTTCGACATCTTCGTCCATACAGAACCTCAAAAGGAGCTTTCTTGAGGCTGGATTGGTAGCTGTTGTTATAAGCAAACTCGGCGAAGGGAAGACACTTCTCCCAATCCATACCGAATGAGATAACACAAGCTCTAAGCATGTCTTCAAGAATTTGGTTGACCCTTTCCACCTGACCACTTGATTGAGGGTGGAAAGCGGTACTGAAGGAAAGATGGGTGCCCATGGCAGTTTGGAAACTCTCCCAGAAATGAGAAGTGAAAAGACTACCACGGTCTGAATTGATCTCTAGTGGAACACCATGAAGTGACACTATTCGAGAAATATATAAGTCAGCGAGCTGACTAGCAGTGATACTCTCTCGAACAGGTAGGAAGTGAGCCACTTTGGAAAGACGATCAATGACTACGAAGATAGCATTATTCCCTTTCTTGGTCCTGGGAAAGCCGGTGATGAAGTCCATACCAACTTTATCCCATTTCCACTCAGGAATAGCTAAAGGTTGAAGGGTGCCAGCAGGTCTCTGATGCTCTGCCTTAACGCGACGACAAACGTCACAGTTAGCAATAAACTGAGCAATTTCTCTCTTCATCCTAGTCCACCAGAACCTGTGGCGTAGGTCCTGATACATCTTAGTACTACCAGGATGAATCATGAGAGGAGATTCATGCGCCTCCTCAAGGATTAATTGTCGAAGATGTTGATTCTTGGGAACCACCAAGCGACTCTCAAAGAAAACAACACCACGATCATCTATAGAGAAACTACCACCAACTCCCTTGTTAATGTTTCTCTTGATCCGGGAAATTCCCGTATCCTGCTTCTGAGCAGAGATGATCTGATCCACAAGAGTAGATTTCGCCACCAAGGTAGAAAGGAATCCATGAGGAGCAATGTGAAGGTTAAGCTTATAGAATTCCTCATGGAGAAGTGGTTGGCCCTGCTGCAACATGAGATTGTTGCAATAGGACTTACGACTTAGCGCATCAGCCATGACATTCCCCTTGCCTGGGGTGTAGGTAATCCCTAAGTCGTAATCTGAGATCAACTCCAACCAACGTCTTTGCCTAAGGTTCAAATCTGGTTGGGTGAAGATATACTTGAGACTCTGGTGATCGGTGTAAATCTCGCAACGTTTACCAAGAAGGTAATGTCTCCATGTCTTAAGTGCATAGACTACGGCTGCAAGCTCTAGATCATGTGTAGGATAATTCTCCTCATGTGGATGCAACTGTCGAGATGCATAGGCAATCACATGGCGATCTTGCATAAGAATGCAACCTAGTCCCTGTCGTGAGGCATCACAATAGATAACAAAGTCCTTAGTGAAATCCGGTGGCACAAGTATGGGAGCAGAAGTCAGGCGTCTTTTCAGTTCCTGAAAACTGTGCTCACACTGTGGGGACCACTCAAACTTTTTATCTTTCTTGAGAAGTTCCGTGAGAGGTTTGGCCACTTTGGAGAAGTTCTCAACGAATCGGCGACAATAACTGGCTAGACCAAGGAAACTCCTAACTTGCTTAACTGTTTCAGGCGGAGTCCAATCAAGAACGGCCTGAACTCTTTCGGGATTGACAGCAATGCCCTTACCAGAGATTACGTGGCCGAGATAGGTCACTTCTGGCAACCAAAATTCGCACTTGGAGAACTTGGCATAAAGGCGGTGCTCTCTGAGTTTTTCTAGCACAAGTCTAAGATGTTCGGCATGATCTTCCTCGTTCTTCGAGTAAATAAGAATATCATCGAGGTAAACCACGACGAACTTATCTAAGTACTCCATGAAGATCGAGTTCATCAAGCGAGAGAAAGTAGCTGGAGCGTTGGTTAGACCAAAGGACATGACGGTGTACTCGTACTGACCATAACGAGTGACAAAAGCCGTCTTAGGAATGTCCCCATTTCTGATCTTGATTTGGTGGTAGCCTAACCTCAAATCCATCTTGGAAAAGACTGAGGATCCAGCGAGCTGATCATACAGGTCGTTGATCCTGGGGAGCGGATACTTGTTCTTTATCGTGACCAAATTAACGGGACGATAATCTACAACCATCCGGTCCGTACCATCCTTCTTCTTGACGAAGAGGACGGGGCAAGCCCAGGGAGAAGAACTAGGACGGATGAAACCCTTTTGCAAGGATTCATCGAGTTGTTTCTTAAGCTCAGCTAGTTCTAAGGGTGCCATCTTGTAAGGTCTCCTAGAGATTGGAGCGGTTCCTGGGATAAGATCTATGACAAATTCTACATCTCTGTCAGGTGGAATACCTGGCAGTTCCTCTGGAAAAACATCCGGAAAGTCACGGACTACGGGGATATCTTCAAGGATAGGAAGAGGGTTGGCATTAAGAGAACAGAGCTGACGCTTTGCAACCCTAGTGGAGACGGTGACTATCTTGCCAGATGGGTGTGTAAGCTGAACAGACCTAGTGTAACAATCAATCTTGGCATAATGAGCTTTCATCCAGTCCATACCCAAGATGACATTAATATCCGTAGACTTGAGGGCTATAAGTGACGCAAGGAATACAAATCTGTCAACAAGGATTTCATTACCATGGCTTACACTAGAAGTTTGCCATTTGGATCCAGGAGTTTGAATTACTAGTGGAGAGGGCATATCACAAAAGGATATGTTGTGCAAGCTGGCATAACTTTCGGAAATGAAGGAATGAGATGCTCCGCTATCAAACAGAACCGAAGTTGGATGACAGTTGACAAGGAGTGTACCAAGAACGACATCCGAATCATCATGAGTGTCTTTAGCTGAGACGTGATGCACACATCCACGTTCAGTGGGAGCTGACTTGACACTAATCATCTTGCGTGATGGCTTACCACGACCAACAAACTTCTCAGGCTGGGGTGGAGCATAGTTGGTTTGAGAGCAGTCACGTGCATAGTGTCCTGGCTCTGCGCATGTGAAACAAGTCCCTGAAGTAGGACGTGGACCCGCTTGACAAGCGGTCTACCAATAGGCCTGGGTGGAGCATACTGCTGAACTGGGTGAGGTGCCACACAAGATGGCCTTGGTGTATAACCGGGTGGAAGAGCGGAGTTCGGAACCCAAATTCGGCGCTTCTGAGAAGTAGAACCGGAAGAAGAACCCAAACCATGGGTGTGCTTACGAGACTCCTCGTAAGTGAGTTGAGCTGTCTCTGCATTAATGGCCTTGTTCACAAGAGCCTGGAAGGTATTGCAATGATGCAAGTGGAGATCACGACGCAACTTGGGGTTGAGACCCTTCCGGAATCTAGCTTGCTTCTTGGCGTCTGTGGACACTTCTTCTGTAGCATAGCGGGCGAGGTTCTCAAATTCTCTACTGTAAGCATCAACAGCCATCTTACCCTGCGTGAAACTACAGAACTCTTCTCTCTTGCGGTCAATGAGGGCTTGAGGAATGTGATGCTCGCGAAAAGCCTCAGTGAAATCCTTCCAGGTAGGTATCTGGCCAGCTGGAAGCATAGCCTCATAGTTCTGCCACCAAAGACTAGCAGGACCTTCCAGGTGATATGCAGCGTAGGTGACCTTGTTACTTTCAGCTACGTTCACCGAACGCAGCTTGTGTGTGATACTACGGAGCCAGTCATCTGCATCGAGTGGTTCAATGGAATGATGGAAGGTAGGTGGTTTCAGACCAATGAAATCATAGATGGTCGCTGACTCTTTGCACTGGGGTGCGGTGTTCTCCTCGATACGTGCTAACAAGCGGTTAGACTCATGCTTGTTCCTCTCCATCTCTAACATGAACTCTGTCAACGAAGACTGGTCGGGAGGATCCTCATCCCTACCATCTCCGTGGTTCCGGATACGAGCAACAGAACTTCGGTTAACCGGCAACATCCTGAAGAACCAACCAAGGAAACAAGGATGGATTCAGCATCATCATAAGGATGTAGAATATAGTACGAGGAAAAATACTATCTCTTGAACTCCTAGGACAATTCCGGCAGCACAACGGCAGTAAAATGCTCGAAATGAGACATTCTGCAAAAGACGGAGTAGCACCATACTCAACATCATCACTCAAGGTTCTGAGATATTACTAAATAGGTTACACCGGAGGTACTCAAACTGGGATAAGACTCTGATCAACCAATCCTAAGGGACTACGGAGTAGTAACACGTGATCCTGATAGACAGAAGAGAAAGCCTAGTTCCTTAACCCCGTAGGAAAGATAGGATGACTCAGATCAGAAGGCATGAGGCATAAGGAGTAAAAGAGCCTTACGTTCCCTTCCACAATCAATTCCCCTATATAGCTAAAGAATTTCTAGACTCAACTTCGACCAGGTTGGCTTGGAAATCCTATAGGCAGTCAGGCTCTGATACCAAAGCTGTCGGGACCCCGATTCTAAGTCACACCGATCTAGCATGTAACACCTCATATCACTTTGCGGCCTCACGCACGGTATCCCCACGGGTGTCGCCTTACCATGGCCCGGACCGTTTGCGCCTTTTGGCTCACGTATATGATAGTGTCGCTAGCATCCATATGACAGAGAACCCGGGCCGACATGGCTAGTCGTGAACCCAAAGCGGCACAGACCTATGGAGACAGGCATACATGAATCACATCGAGCATGTCGGTCAACAGCGTATGAATCCGGGCTGTAGCACTGGGCTAACAGGACTCTGGAAGTCACCGCGTGACATTTCCCCGAAGGGACAGACATAGGAACGAAGTGGAACACATGCCGGCCAGTCAAGTGTTCTGAGCAGTAGTGCTGGGCTAGCAGGACTCCGGTGAACCGGGCTGTAGCGGACTACTATGGCTCAAGGAAGCACTAGACTACATTTCCCCATAAGAGAGGCTGCCAAGGACAAACAACTAGATTGTCGGATCCCACACATAGCAATACACGTCACACGTACGCATAACATGCAAGTATGTGAGGTACAACATGGCATCACAACATAACGCAACTCATATAGATAAAGGCCCAAAAGAGCCACATAGCATTGAATACAAACAGGGGTCACATGACCCATCATTCAGAGCATACAAGCAACGGAAGCATTACATGTCTGAGTACAGACAACTATAAAAGAAAAGGGCTGAGAAGCCTGACTATCTACAAGACCCTCCCAAGGGTACAAGATCGTAGCTGAGGTAACAAGCTACTCGTCGAAGTCCAGGCGGAACTACTAGTAAGACAGATGTCTCATCTGCAAGACATAAATAAAGCAAACGTGAGTACAAAGGTACTCAACAAGACTTACATCAGATCCTATCATACATGCATTGTATCAAGAAGGTAATGTGGGGTTTAGTTGCAGCAAGCCAGCTTTGACTCAGTGGCTATCCTGTTCTACGGCAATGAGAAACTTCTTTGAGGTGAGGCAGCGCACACGAGTCCACTAATCACCACATCAATACACTACTATGGATTCATCCCCGTCTCTCCTACGAGAAGGCCATCCATAGCACTCACACTTATCTTGAGCATTTTAGAGTATCCACTTCAAGTTGTCTATGTACCACGTAAGCATCCAAGAAGTCCATAACCGAGGACACGGCTATTCGAATAGATCATGATAACCCTGCAGGGGTGTACTTCATCACACACGCTCTCACCACTTATCACCATATACCCTTTATGTATCTCGGCAACCTTCAAGCGGAAGCCTGGCGAGGGTGTCGGCCACGACCTGACTAACCACGCAAGACTCTAGTCCAGGTTTATCACCTATTTGGGTTCCATCCGCAAGGAGATCCGGCCGGGGTGTCGCTCATGGCCCCAAACGATGTGAGCAGGGTTCCCAAGCCCACCATCCGGGTGCCACTTGGTACACCGTGCCACCTGTGCCTAGTCTGTCCCGAGCCCACCCTGCCGGGTGCCACTCGGTAGAAAAATAGCACTACCTACAAACACCAGAAACTATTTGCAACTCCTGGACAGAGTTCAAGGCGGTTAATAAGTCGAGAGAGCTTGGAGCCCCCAGAGCCCAATGTGTGGTAGTAGCTAGTCATTGGACAACTTACACAGAACTTAGTTCTTAAGGACGGTCCCAATGAGACAACCCACCATGTACTCCTACATGGCCTCTCACCGCTACCTTTACCAAATCGTGTTCACACGCTTAACTCTCAGTACCAGAACATATCATAACACTCCAATTCATTCCCGATGAATCAGACCTGACACAACTCTAAGCAATAGCAGGCATGCATGGTAGGAATACAACATGGCTCAAACAACTCCTACACGTGCTAGTGGGTTTTAACTATTTACTGTGGCAATGATAGGTCATGCAGAGGAATGGGTTCAACTACCGCAGCATAAAGTAGCAGTTGAATCGTTGTTGTCCTAATGCAATAAATGAGAGCAGGAGCGAGAGAGTAGGATTTTATCGGAATGAACAAGGGGGGTAGCTTGCCTGGTAGATCAACAGGGGGGGCACTGCTCCTCTGACAGGTACTCTGGATCGATCTCCGGAGCAGAACCTATCGAGAAGGAACGGTGTCGAAAATCAAACACAAGTATATGCAGCAATATGATGCATGATCATGGCATGAATATGTGATATTGTTTGAGTTAAAGCATCTAGCGGTTATTTGGTTGAAGTCCATATGGACCAAGGGTTCATATGCAAACTCCATATTAAGCTCTTAAATATGCCATAAGTGTGTTTGCATATATACAGCATGTATAGGTTGGTTTGTCATGCATGAAAATGGTACAGATGGATAGATTGAATTTTTCTGATAATTTTTCATATATAAATTATTTCAATCTGAGCTACGGTTGAATTTCTATGAATTTTTGAAGTTTTGAACAATTTCTGGAATTTCCTGTTTAAATATAATTCCAGGAAAAGAATAACCGCGTCAGCATTGCGTCGTGCCTGCATCAGCAAGTCAACGTGGCTGACCGGGTCAAACCTGACGTGTGGGGTCCACACGTCAGTGACTCAGTTAGTTAACAGAGGAGTTATTCCTAATCTAATTTAGATTAGTGGCTCTGGGCCCACTGTCAGTGTCTCTAGGGGGTAGTTAGTGCCTAACTACGATGCCACATCAGCCCGCCGGAGTTCTGGCCGGCGGCGACTCGCCGGAATTGCGCTACGAGCGGCGTCTGGATGCGCGAAGACCACCGGGGCGTAGCCCTTCGTCGCCCGCATCCAGGGGGAGCTGGTGGGAGGCTGCGGGGGCACCGGAGCTCGCCGGAACGGGGCTCGAGACGGCGGACGCAGTTCGGCTCCGGGCGAAAACGGGTTGTGGGGCACGGTAGGGCGAACGTGCGAGTGCTACGGGTTCCTGGGAACGCGCTGAGTGCGTTTATAGGTTCGGACGCGAGCGGCGGTGTCTAGAACGACGGCGGTGACATGTGCAGCGGATCCGAGCTCTCGGCCATGGCGGAGATGCGTCTCGGAGCTCGCGAACGCGAGGGAGAAGAGATGGGTTCGGCGCGGAAGCTCACAGCGATCACGTTGAAGAGGTCAGCGGCTCGGGGGAGGTCCGGTGCGGGCGGAACGGCGAAGCCGATCTCCGGCGTCCGGAGGAAGAAGACGACGGCGGGGACGGTGCTATGGGGCTTCCGGCGACACGTGGGTTGGTGGAGACAAACAGGAAGGCGCGGCGGTTCTTCTGGAAGCATCAAAGAGGCGAGGGGACTACAGTGAGTGCGTCGAACGGCGTCGGTGGCGATGTTGGCGCTCGGGCAGCAGCGGGGAAGAGAGCAGAGGAGGAGATGGGGACGAGAGAGAGCGAGAGAGAGCGAGAGTGAGACGGGGGGTAGCGTGGCGCGTGTAGAGAAGGCCAGGGCAAGCAGGGAGGCAGGAGGTGGCGAGGCGCGTGCGTGCGCGCCATGGGCACACGCCCTCCTGCCCACTGGCAGGAGGTGGAAGACGACAGGGAGGTGGAGATGGGCTGGGCTGGCTCTGCCCGGCTGGCTGCTACAGTGGTGGGCCGGTTGGCCCACCAGGTAGGTTCTCCCTCTTTGTTTCTATTTTGTTTTTGTTTTCTATTTTCTGACATTTGTTTTGATTTAAGAAAAATACTAAATCATTTTATTTAATTCTGACAATTTTTGCAGGGGCCTAAGGGATTATTCCAAAGCCCCTCACCAAAATTCAGAATTATTGGACAATATTTCATATATATAAAAATATTTATCCAACGCAAATAATTACTGGATTAACTCCAAATGTCCAAAATAAATATTTATGAGTTCCTTAAAATATTTGTTTGATTTTTACCTCTGACCAATATTTTCAGAGAGTAACATGAACATTTTCTTGGACCTTTTTGGAGAAATTTTTATCTGGATTATTTCCAGAAATGATTTTGAGGGTTTCACAAATCCCCATTTCAAATGTAGGGATGTGACACTTGGCAACGTCGAACACAATCCTTTCTGTCATGTAGTTCATATCATTCCCAAGAGTCACGGGCAACGTGACCTTTCCCTTTGGTTGACTTCTTCCCAGGTTGACCCCCTCAAACGTGCCCATCTCTTCGAGGTCTTCATCAAGAATCTGCAATTTCTCGATCACGGCAGGCGAGATTAAGTTCAGACCGGCCCCGCCATCGACTAGCATCTTTGTCACCTTGAGGTTGCGTATTGTTGGTGAAACCAAAAATGGCAAGCACCCGACTGCAGTAGTGCGATCAAGGTGATCCTCAGCGTCAAAAATGATAGGTGTGTTGGACCACTTCAGCAGCATTTGGGCATCAAACGACGGTTCCGCCGCTGTAACCTCACGCGCCCACTGTTTAAGCTGGCGGTGAGAGGTATGCAGCGAGGCGCCGCCATCGACGCACATGGCCTCTGTAGCTTTCTGAAATTCTTGGTCACCAGACTTATCGTCCTCATCGTGATCATCGTCTTCTGGCTTTTTGTCACGGCCCCAGGCGGGCCTCTCCTGTTGTTTATCTTTGCCGCGACGGCCCGCCTGGCCGTCACGCTTCTTGCCGGACCCCTCAGCACCGTCCCGGCCTTTCTCCTTGTCCCGCCTCTCATATTCAGCCCTCTGCTTCTCAGCAAGGAGCTCAACCTGTCGGCAGTTCTGGAGATCATGGCCTTTGGTGCGATGGATCTTACAGTATTGCTTTTCGGAGTTCCCTGGCTTCTCGGCAGCCTCCAAGGCCCGGCAGGCAACACATCCGGCAATTTCCTTGCCGGATTCATCTGCCTTGGTTTTCTTGGCGGAGCCGGAGTCGCCAGATCCCTCGACGGCAAGCACAGCTTTACCTTTGCGCTTCCTGTTGCGGCGCCGGCCTTTCTTCGCCGGGACGGCAGTATCCTCATCTGAGGAGTCGGTTTCCACGCCGGCATCTTCACTGGGGTACTTCCTTCCCTCTTCAGCTCGGGCACATTTGTCAGCAAGAACATAGAGTTCTGCCACATCTTTCACTTTGTTCATTGCCAGTTCTTCACGCATCTTGCGGTTACGCGCGTTCTGATGGAACGCGCTAATCATGGACGCAAGGTGAACATCAGGGATACTGTACTGTACCCGGCTGAACCTCTGTATATACTTGCGCAGACTCTCGCCTCCCTTCTGGGGAATGACATGCAGGTCGCTTGCTTGGCCATGGGCTTGGTGACCTCCAGTAAAGGCGCCCACAAACTCATGGCACAAATCCGACCAGGAGGAAATAGAGTCCACCAGCAAGTGCATCAACCACGACATGGCGTTGGTTTTAAGAGCCAATGGAA
The DNA here is from genome assembly GCF_018294505.1 of Triticum aestivum. NCBI lineage: Eukaryota > Viridiplantae > Streptophyta > Magnoliopsida > Poales > Poaceae > Triticum > Triticum aestivum. The sequence goes on along the minus strand of NC_057809.1, from coordinate 197,837,778 downwards.
AGTAATTGGCAAGCACCTTATCGTCACGGGCTCTGGCGGCCTGCATCGCGATGGTGTAGATGCTAAGGAACTCAGACGGGTGAGTCTTGCCGTTGTACTTTTCGCCAACGTCAGGTTTGAAGGTGCGGTGAGTGGGCCACTAGAACTACCGCAGCTCACGGGTAAAAGTCGGACAACCTACATCGTAAGGTAGGCCTCCAGGGCTCTCCGGGGCTGGGTGGTTCACAGCAGGCCCTGCTCGCCTGTTAGACTGGCGGCGTGCTCCGCGCCGGCGCTCGATAGTGGTTCGAGTGTCTTCATGGACTCGTTCCCGAAGAACTTGGCGCTGGTCACAGTGGGTCTGCGGGTCAGACGATGTTATGGAGATGTCGTTGCCCGCGACGTCGCGACGAGCCGGTGTCCGTGGTACCGGATGGGGAAGAGGCGAATGCACCATGGTCGCGGCGCCGCCGGCTTTTCCGCCACTGGTCCATGGGACTCCATCGGAGCGTCGACCCGGGGGCCTCACCGGACTTGGTTCGTCTTTGTTGGCTCTCCATTTGTCGAGTTTCCCCGTAGTGGGAGGAAAATCGAGGAGCAACTGCGCGCGCGACAGGGCCTCTGCTAGCGTCGGCGGCAGCGAAACCTGCACGGATCGCGACGCACTTCGACTTCTGACCATGTCAGAAGGAGCTCTATCACAACCCCGCGGTCGCATGCCACTTTCACCAGCGCCTCGGTGAGTGGGCAGGTCTTCTACGTCCCGGGAGTGGCGCTCGGGGCTCTTCCCGCGGTGACGCCCGGGATCTTCGGCGCGATTACGCCGTTCGTCACGCGCTGCCTGGGAGGAGCGCGTTGTTGGAGCCGGCGTGGGAGTCATGGAGACCCTTGCGTCGCCTTCGGGCGGGGCGGTGATGACCTTGGAAGGCCCCACTCCACCCGCGAAGGGCTTGGCTCCGCCTTTGGATTTGGTGACATGTGGCCCATTACCAGGCACACAAACATCGCCGCCTCCCAAACTCCGGCTGCTGAGATGGTGTTGGTGTTCGCGAGCAGCGCCCCGGGTCCTTTCTGCGACCGGTCTGCTGCTCGCCCGCGTCGGGACGGGCTGTCCGGCTTCTGACTGGCCAACCGCCACCGTCGTCTTCTTCTTGGGCGCCATGACGATGAAGAAGCGCCGAACTAACTGCTAAAGCCGATTATCACAAGTTCTTCCCCTACCTGGCGCGCCAGAGATGTCGGTGGGAATGACACCTATGGGATCACAAGATTCCCTACTACGGTTGGCGGGGCGCGGGGTCGTCAGAAGAGCGGATCTAACAGGTAGCACACGGTTCGTTTATCCAGGTTCGGGCCGCGAGGATGCGTAAAACCCTACTCCTGCTTTGGTGGATTGTATATTTGTGTTCTTGAGCTAGCTATGGGGCGTGAGGAGCTCCAAAAAGCCGAATCCTTCTCCTGGTCACCTCGGGCCTCCTTTTATAGGAAAAAGGGGTTGCCACAGTGGCACACAGGAGGTGGAAAGGGTACAGTGATGCGAGGTTATCCCTCGCATTACATGACAAGGCGCCTTTAATGCGTCTTGCTTAGGTGTCCTTGCTTTATCGAGGACGGGGGAGAAACCTGTCTCGTCCGTCGCCGCTCCTTCTTGTGTCAACACGCGCCCTGGCCACCGATGCCTGAGATGCCACGTAGGTAGGCAGGCAGCTGAGGTGGCGCAGTGGTGGGTCTTCGTGAAGATCTGCATGCCGCCACGCAGGTGCCTGCCCAGCTGGTTGGGTCGGCAGCTGCATGCGAACGGCGGTGGAGGTTTAGTCAGCGTGGGCCTGATGGTGGCCCTGCGGGTGTCCTCGGTAAGGGCCTTGCCGGGGCCCCGGCAAGGGTCTTGCCGAGGCGCCTGCTGTCATCCCCGGCAAGGCGCTTGCCGGGGGCCTTGTGCTCTTCCTCGGCTGGGATCCCGCCAAGGGTTGTCATCTCCTTAGTGCGTATCTGATCTTGAATGTCTTCACGAAGATCTGCATGCCGTCACGGGGATATCTCCCGAATCCTTGCCCTTTGGGGGCAGTGGACTCAAGGGTGATTTGCTCCGTAGGCGTGGGACGAGTCGCTGCGGCAAGGGTCTTGCCGGGGCTGCTAGAACTGTCTCCCAGCAAGGATCTTGCCGAGGGAGTCTGCTTCGTCCCCTTTGCTCTTCATTGTCTTGGCATTGGCGTCGTAGTTCTCTTGAGCTTCGGTCTTACCCTGGCTCACCTCCCTTGCCTTGCTTGGTGTGGTGGTGCCCGTGGCTCAGACTGCTCGTGCACAGTTATAGGGGTACAAAAAGTGTACCCCTCTTTTTGTACACCGACATCACCATATCCAGAGATTCGTCGACACAGCTTGTTGCCAGATAATCTTCAGTGTGAGAAAGGCATCAAGCTTCCATGCGATGGATGGCTTTTGTAAAACCGACATGCGGTGATGTGGTTCATGCCAACAGCAAATATGCACGACTTGATTCATGCTGATATCTAGACTGGGCCATGTATTCTGCTGTTGTAGCACGACCCTCTTTTGTTGGATATTATGTATTGTTGTTAGTTTGAAGCATCCCTCTGGTTTGAAGGATAGATACCTTCCTGGGATCAAGTGCATCCTAACTCACCTGCGTAGGATGTACTGATAATGATGATGGAGATGCTGTGTAGAAGCCATATATATATATATATATATATCAGTTAGGCTTCAAGTGCGTACTTGTTAGTTAAACCTATGTATAAATCGTGACACTAAATACGACTAGTAAGTAGTACAGTAGCAGTACTAGTATACGTCAGTCAAATTATTCATCATGTCCACACATTAAATTGACGTGACAACACGCTGCGCGTGAGGTGACACAAGAATCTTGGCGGCGTGTTCGGGTATTCTGGACTTCAGATTTGGAGTACCACTTATCTGTCGAAATCTTTCATCATTCACTTAAAACAATCGATTGATCATACATTGAGTACCATATAACTGGAGTTACCGATGCAAGTCGAAGAAGGATTGGCCCGTGCTGCCAGCTGGCGTCAAGTTCGATCCCACGGATCAGGAGCTGATCGAGCACCTTTAGGCCAAAGTGAGTGCTGACAGCACGAGATTTCAGTCTCTCATCGATTTGTTCATACCAACCATCGACAGCGAGCACGGCATATGTTACACCCAACCTGAGAAACTTCCAGGGAAGACACCGATCGGCCGTCTACTTGCACAAACATATTCCTTTGTTTATAGCTCTGTTTTTCTTTTTAGACGCAGACTTGGTGAAGCAATTACAATTTGACAGTTAATAAAAAGTGAAACAAGTGACTGCAACATGCCAAAGATGTTATGAAAATGCCAACTAGGTACACTAAAACCTGTATTCCACAATACTGCAGGTATCACACTGAGTGGCCTAAGGAAGCATTTCTTCCAGCGCAATTCCAGGGCGTTCAAAAGGGGCGGGTGGACGCGTCACAAGATACAGTCGGAGTGCGGCATGCACGCGATGTGGCACAAGACCGGCAATACCTTGCCGGTGATGGTCAACGGCCGGCAGACGGGCAGCAAAAAAGGTTCTGGTGCTGCACACCAACAAGAACTTCGACCAGCAGAGGACCAACTGGGTGATGCACCAGTACCACCTTGGAGACTTGGAGCAAGAGAAGGAGAGGGAGCTGGTCCTCTGCAAGATTTTCTACCAGACGAACACTAGGGCCAGGAGTAAAAAGATTATAAGTTAGTTTGGTATTGGTAGTTGTACTACCTTGTCGTCCGCAAGTTGGTATTGTTGTTAACGATCTTTTGGTATGAACTTGCATTTTCTTCCAACCCTCATGCCGAGGGTCCACGTGGATATAAAGCTGAATCATTTGTTTCGAAACAAATTTTTAGGCACCTGATTTTTATTTGATGGGTAGCATAAGCACCCGCCATTCGAATTCCCAGTTCTCCAATTTTTTTGAAACAAGTGCATGCACTTATTATCATGATAAAAAACAATATCCATGCTGCATCCCAGTTATCAGTCTGTACTTGTAGAATTCTCTCGTTTATTGAGCATGTATATTGTTTTTTCAGCTCGAGCAAGTTTAAATTGGGTTGTAGATTGCCCAGGGTTGTTTTGTTTTTAACAGGCCCAACCCATGACGACAACAGGGCACAAAGATCCAGCAGGTATCTACTGGCCTCTGGCCCTCCAGCGTTAGTTATATTTTGTCTTACAACATCCGCAGGCAGTTTTTTTACTGAATCAAACACACAGCCCAGTTCTATTTTCCTCTTGAAAAGCATGTCCTACATCCGTTTTCTAATCTCTACCTATAGTTTTACTAGATCATATACACGTATCATTATATTCAAAACACATAAAATTCCCTTTTCATATTTACATCCTTATTTTTGTTGTTTTTTCCCACCCAATGCTGATTTTTTACCACTGGTTTTCCCTTAAACCAACTAAATTGTCACACGTCTTATTTGCTTACAAAAACAAAATGATTTTTTTGGCAAATCAATAAAATTTTAAAAATGTTTATCATTTCAGGATTACAACAGTTCGGACTCCACCGAAATATGCAAAATAAGGTTGGACTTTTTGACCATGGTCCTGGGCAGAAAATGGGTTGTAATAAATTACTTAAGAATTAGCAAATGGGCTGCAAATTATAAAAATTAGCAAATGGACTTTATGTTGTCTGCCACAGATTTGGAGGCTGACTTGTGGGCCTACTAAGTTCATGCATACACAAGGTTTCTCAAAAAAGAAACTTAGTCAACAATCGACTCTACTAGCGTCAGACCGTTAGATGTCAATCTAACGGCAATCGTGCTTTTTCAGTCTCTGATCTTCCTGCCCCAGCCGCCCAAACCAGCGCCGTCAGAACCGCTTGCTCCCGCCTCCCGTGGCTGGCAGTGCTGCCGGGAAGGCCTCACGGCCCCATCATACTCGCATCCCTAGCCTGTCCATCCCTCTACTCACCCACACCTCCTGTTATTCTCCGGCAACGGCAGCCGAACCAGTCAACCCTCGTACTCTCCACCGCGTGGGCAGCCACTGCCGTGTCTTCCCCGGCTCCGTGTCGTTCCCTTCATAGGCCTCGCCGTCGTCCACCGCCCTCGTGCTCTCGGCGCGGCGTGGTCAACGATGTGCATCCAACGGCCGTAGTGCTTCTTCAACCTCGGGTCTTCTTGCCCCAGCCGCCCGAAGCAGCACCGGTCGTGCCGCATGCTCCTGCCTCCCATGGCTGGCTGTGCTGCCGTGGAGGCCTCACCGTCCCCATACTACTCCCACCGCTGGCCAGGCCATCCCTCCACTCACCCACTCCCCCTGTTATTCTGCGGTGACGGCAGCCTCACACCGCAGCCAAACCAGTGAACCCTCGTACTCCTCTCCGCGTGGGCATCCACTGCCGCGTCTTCCCCGGCTCCGTGTCGTCCCCTTCCTAGGCCTCGCCGTCGTCCACCGCCGTGGTGCTCTCGGCGTGGCGTGGTCAATGTGGTCAACAACCGACTTCCATCGGAAGAGTACTGTACATGGAGAGGCTGACAGCTGGGTCCATGGCAGCCGCAAGGAAGTGCCTCCTTATTAAGCGCAAAATAATTATTCCTCCACCTGACAGCAGGGACCCACCGGACGGGCCACCAGTATTTCACGGAAAAAATGTTTCCCCCCTGACTGCTGGGACCCACCGGACGGGCCACCGTATTTCGCGAAAAAAACATTTGCCCCTGACTGCAGGGACCCACCGGACGGACCACCGTATTTCGTGAAAAAAACGTTCCCCCTCCCTCGCTGTCAGCTCGGACCCACCGGAAGTCCCTCCTTATTACGCACAGAAAAATGAATACTCCCCCTGCTAGCTGGGACCCAACCTGGTGGGAGGCTGACTTGTGGGCCTACTAAGTTGACGAGGATGGAGGGCTTTGTCAACTTAGTCAATATGAACGATTCTAGCTCCATTGACCGTATGATGTCCATCCAACGGCTGTAGTGCTTCTTCAACCTCTGGTCTTCTTGCTCTAGCCGCCCAAAGCTACACCGGTCGTGTCGCGTGCTCCTGCCTCTCGTGACGGGCTGTGATGCCGCGGAGGCCTCACCGCCCCCTACTACTCCCACCGTTGGCCCATGCTATCCTCTACTCACCCACACCCCCTGTTATTCTGCGGCGACGGCAGCCTCACGCCGCAGCCGAACCAGTGAACCCTCGTACTCCTCTCCGCGTGGGCATCCACTGCCGTGTCTTCCCCGGCTCCGTGTCGTCCCCTTCCTAGGCCTCGCCGTCGTCCACCGCCTTGGTGCTCTCGGCGCGGCGTGGTCAATGTGGTCAACGACCGACTTTCATCGGAAGAGTACTGTACGTGGAGAGGCTGATAGCTGGGTCCATGGCCACAACCCAGTTTTTTTGTGATTTGCCAAGTAAGTCGCTTTGTCAGGCCTGTTGGGCTGCAAATCTTTCAAGACGAGGAGAGCTTCATTCGGCTGGCCGAGAAAATGGCCCATCAGTAATGAGAAATGGGATGTACATTTTTAAAACACATCAAACCGGCAATTAGTTTAAAATATCTTTTTTTCATTTTGAGATTTTAAATTACATTAATTTTTATGCGTGGAGAATTTGTTGGTTTTTATATTGATATACATTTATTTTTAAAATCAGTTTGAATGTGAGTCGAAATTTCAGGATTAAAAACAGTTCGGACCGCACCGAAATATGCAAAATTGTGTTAATTTTTTAACCGTGGCCACAATATGGGATGTAATCCTCACAAAAAGAATATGGGCTCCAAAAAAACATTAAGAATTAGCAAATGCGCTGTAAATTATTAGAAATAATGGCATATGGGATGTATGTTGTTTTCCATAGATTTGAGGCTTTCCTAAAAGAAAGGTTGACGCATAAGCAGTGACTGTTGGATGTCCATCGAACGGCCGTCGTGCTTCTTCAATCTCTGCTCTTCCTGCTCCAGCCGCTCAAACAAGCGCCAGCGGGGCTGCCTGCTCCCTCCTCCCCGCGGTCGGCTGTGCTACCGCGCAGGCCTCACCGCCCCACCGTACTCCCATCGCTGGCCTAGCCATCCCTCTACTCACCCACACCTGCTGTTATTCTCCGGCGACGGCAGACGAACCAGTAAACCCTCGTACAGTCGTACTCCCCTCTGCGTGGGAAACAACTGCCGAGTCTTCCCTGCCTACGTGTCGTTCCCTTCCTAGGCCTCGCCGTCGTCCACCGCCCTGGTGCTCTCGGCGCGGCCTGGTCAACATGGTCAACGACCGACATGCATCTGAAGTGGACTGTACGTGGAGAGGCCGACAGCTGGGTCCACGACCGCACGCAAGGAAATGCCTCCTTATTATGCGCAAAATAATGATTCCTTCACCTGACATCAGGGACCCACCGAAAGGGCCTCTGTATTTCGTGAAAAAAACATTACCACCGCTGACAGCTCGGACCCACCAGCTATATCTTCGCACGCAAGGAAGTGCCTCCTTATTACGCTCAAAAAAATGAATACCCCCTGCTAGCTGGGACCCACCTTGGTGGGAGGCTGCCTTGTGGGCCTACTAAGTTGACGGGGACGGAGGGCTTTGTCAACTTAGTCAATATGCACGATTCTAGCTCCAGTGACTGTACGATGTCCATCCAACGGCCGTAGTGACCTCTGGTCTTCTTGCTCCAGCCACCCAAACCAGCGCCGGTCGTGCCTCGTGCTCCTGCCTCCCGTGACCGGCTGCGATGCGGGGGAGGCCTCACCGCCCCCTACTACTCCCACCGCTGGCCAGGCCATCCCTCTACTCACACACACCCCCTGTTATTCTGCGGCAACGGCAGCCTCACACCGCAGCGAACCAGTGAGCCCTCGTACTCTTCTACGCGTGGGCATCCACTGCCGCGTCTTCCCCGGCTCCGCGTTGTCCCCTTCCTAGGCCTCGCCGTCATCCACCGCCCTGGTGCTCTCGACGCGGCATGGTCAACGTGGTCAAGGAACGGCTTCCATCGGACGTGGACTGTATGTGGAGAGGCTGACAGCTGGGTCCACGGCCGCAGCAAGGAAGTGCCTCCTTATTACGTGCAAAATAAGTATTCCTCCACCTGACAGTGGGGACCCACTGGACGGGCCACCGTATTTCGCCCCCCTGACTGTTGGGACCCACCAGCTACATCTTCGCACGCAAGGAAGTGCCTGACAGTTGGGACCCACCTGGTCGAAGCGTACGTAGCATTGTCATTCTGGTCGCGAACATGTACGTACATATATACTGGTCGATGTAGAGGCACACACGTGTCGTAGTAGAGGCACGCACATAGCATGTACACGTACGTACAACGGCTAGGGTGCAAGAAAGAAAATACGGCCACGTATGTGTACATACGGGCGGGGTCTCGAACGCCTACTCGCGCATACGTATGGCCAGGGCTCGTGTACATGGCTAGGTCGGAATGGAGAAACATCGTCGTCGTCGTGTTCATGGGGAGGCAACGGAATGCGTCGTGTTCATGGGGAGGCAACGGAATGCGTCGTGTTCATCGGGAGGGCTTGGACAGAACAGGCGATGGAAACGAGGACTGGCGTACCGCAGAACGGAGGAAACGTCCTTGTGTTCGACCGGTCATGTTCGAAACAGGATCCTGTTCATCGGGAGGGGTCTGGCGTACCGCAAAACGGAGGAAACGGGCCTCCTACGGTCGAAACAGGGGTCCTGTTGATCGGGATGGGTGTGGCGTACCGCAAAATGGAGGAAATGGACTTGTGTTGGAGCGCTACGGTCGAAACGGGGGTCCTGTTCATCGGGAGGGGTGTGGCGTACCGCAAAACGGGACTCCACGGGATACTGTTCATCTCCACCGTCGACCTCCTCCAGCCTCCACGGGCTCCTGTTCATCCAGCCTCCACGGGCTCCTGTTCAGCCAGCCTCCACCGCGCGCTACTCCACCGGCTACTGTTTAACCACCCCTCCACCGTCCACTGTTCATCCAACCCTCCACACCACGGGGTCCTATTCAACCACCCCTCCACGGGCCCCCTCCACCGTCTACTGTTCATCCAGCCCTCCACACCACGGGGTCCTGTTCAACCACCCCTCCACCGTCTACTGTTCATCCAACCCTCCACACCATGGGGTCCTATTCATCCACCCCTCCATGGGCACCCTTCCACCGTCTACTGTTCATCCAGCCCTCCACCACACCACGGGGTCCTGTTCATCCAGAGGCAACGCCACCGCTCACTGTTCATCCAACCCCCCCCCCCCCGCCGCAACGCTCACTGTTCATCCCATCGATCGGCTTCAGTTAGCAGCAGTAGCGAAGGAATCGCTCGATTGGGTTCAGTTAACAGCCATCGATCGATCGCTCGGGTTCAGTAACGCGTAGCCTGCAGTGCAATCGCTCGTGTTCAGTTGGAGCCCAACGCCTCGCTCGGGTTCAATTAGAGCCAACGCCTCGCACACACGCGCGTACGTGTACGAGAGAAACGCGCATCGCTCGGCCCCCGGCCTCCCACCGTAACCGGGAACTCCCCGAAATTTTCCTCCCCCTCGCTTCTACCATGGTTTTTTCCGTCATGGACGGCCCAAAGAATGTCATGCAGCTGCGTCTCCGGCCCGCCCAGGACAAAAATCCCATTTTCTGTCATGATTTTTTGTCATAGAAGTAGGAGCCCACCACATCTATGATGATACCAGGTTTTGTCACAATTATCGTCATAGAAGTGTCATATGTATGACAGAAAAAAATTCCGTTCGGCCCAAAATGTCACGGATGTGTCTTTTTTTTGTAGTGTCTCTATCCCGCCAGCCAAGTGGTGCTAAGACTAGCCACAATGGGTAGTAACATAGAGTAGTAACATGCATATGTTACTAGTCTATGTTACTACCTCTATAGTGGATAGTAACATATGTGTGGTAACATGCAACACTTCATTTATTAGACTATAGACTCATCTTGCCTTGATATGTGTGAAGTTACTCATACTACTAGTACTATGTCACCACTTTCCTGTCTATCTTCATTTATTGCTTGCCACATCATCCATTTTATCTAGATATGTGTGATGTTACTACCTATGTTACTCCCACTGTGGGTAGTCTAATTGGAGCTAGTTATCATGGGGCCCACAGAAAAATCACTTTTCTCTCTCCATCAAGTGCATTTATTGTCAATCTAACCCTGTCATCCAAACACCTCTTTGGCTACAGTTAGTTCAAGGTTAGTCGTGAGTTAGTCTAACCTCTAGCTAAGTTAGAGTATCCAAACAGGAGCAGTATAGGACATGCAAGTTTCTCAAAGCATACCGTCAAATTCGTACATGAAAGGATCTTCTTTTTGAAACGGAACATGAAAGGATCTTCGAATGATATATTTTTCAAATTATATAAAATCTTATCAATAGTCAAAGGCAACCTCGAAGAATACATTAGGCCCTATATAAAATCTTATCGATAGTCAAAACCAAGTGTTACTACTACACAAAACAAGTTCGAAACGAGAAGCTGGACCCACTCATGGCACGCCACGTCTGTCTCGTTTGGTCCGTCAGTCAAAGCGCTTCCTCTTCTTGGCATAACAATAGAGTACAGTAATTTGTTTAGAATGTTCTTGGCATGTCGCTAACATGTGATGAGTTAAGCGACCTCAACACTCCAACCGTCTAGGTGTATAAGTCACTTTACGAAAACCAAATAATCCCAAAACACGTAGGCGCGGTGCATTAAATCCCACCTTGTTTCTTGTTTCTTGTTTCTTGACATATCAACCAATAAGAGATGTGGGCGTGCATGTTTTCAATGACTCGAGACTACCAAAAACGACATGCAGTGGTTAGTTCATTGCATGCAATGCTATTAATTAGCAAATAAACATTAAGTTCTCTTGTTTTTCCCTCCTTCTTGGTCGCGGTGCACAACCAACGATGACTTATTCACATGGACGGAGGGAGTAGATGGCAAAAACACCAGCCCGCCGCACTTTGAGAGAGACGAGGAGCGAGAAGCAATACGGGCTGGTGGATTACTAGAGCTAGGTGTCGCACGGAGGCCAAGAAATATGGTGATAGAGTGGGTTGGCCATGTATGATGTAACTACACTGGGCTACCGTGTTTCGTACTCTTCCGGTCTACTATGGAGATGATTGGTTGATTTTATATCACTGAATAATATAAAATATTATGAGTGCGGACGCTCCACCGCGAGGTTCCTTGCTCCTTCTCGGTCGTCGGGAATCTATGTTCTTCCACTCTTTTTTTGATGTGAGCTTTGTTCATCCTTTTGCCAACACGCGAGACATCTAGCATCAAGGTGCATGTGTCATGCAAGAAAATGGAGATAAGCAGTGCGTAAGTGAGTCATGCACTATGATGGAACCTAGTACTACACAATATTTTTCCTCCTCGATGGCACGTGAATAGTGCATGTACTCAATGACGGAGCACGAGATAGTAGTCATGGACATGGTCGGCCCTTTTTGGAGAGAGTACTAACTACGTATAAACTTTGATGTGTCCCGTCAACTCGTAGAACGACGAGAAGCACACACTGAATGACGGAGCAGGGGATGGTAGCCATGGACATGGTCAACCCTTTTTGGAGACTAATGCACTACTTTTGATGCGTCCCATCAAATCGCAAACGAGGAGAAGCTTTGCTTACTACTAGTACGACCTCTCCCTCGCTCACGCGTGCGCAGTGGCTCGCAGGACGAGGAGAAGCTTTTGTTTTATGATAGTGCGCTTAATACAGGTGGTGGACGTGTAGCAGTTCATTCGGTGTCAGATTGCCAGAAGTATCTATACTATAGTACCATCATCATTGTTCGACTTTCGGAAGAGGCGAAGAGCCAAGCGCACGGTCACCTACTCACTGTATAACCGGTCGTGTTTGCACGAATTTTTTTAATGTAGTACAATCTGAGTGGATTGCTCCAGTGGTCATCACACATGAGCCAATTGATTTGCACCCTTCCACGCTCCATTTTGTCTTGCGTTCCTTCCTCCGTCCAGCACGCTGACAAGTGGGCCCCATGCTCATGTATGCCAACGTGGTAGTCAATTATTTTGCCAGAGTCAGCTATCACACCCTTTCGATGCCACGTCAATATACCCACTAGAAACAAGTTACTACCTCCGTCTAGGTGTATAAGTCACTTTACGAAAACCAAATAATCCCAAAACACTTAGGCGTGGTGCATTAACTCCCACCTCGTTTCTTGTTTCTTGACATATCAACCAATAAGAGGTGTGGGCGTGCATGTTTTCAATGACTCAAGACTACCAAACACGACATGCAGTGGTTAGTTCATTGCATGAATGCTATTAATTAGCAAATAAACATTAAGTCATCTTGTTTTTCCCTCCTTCTTGGTCACGGTGCACAACCAAAGATGAATTATTCACCTAGATGGAGGGAGTAGTACTTGCTCTAAATGATGTGCCACTGCAAGAGCCGCCTATATTAATTAACCATGCTCTAAAAAGGTGGATCAGCTTTGGCTATAGTAGTATATTGTACCAGGTTAGTAGGTGACCTTGCGCTTGGCTCTTTGCCTCTTCCTGATGTCGAACTATAATGATGGAACTACAGTAGTACTTCTGGCAATCTGACACCAAATGAACTGCTGCACGTCCACCGCTTGTAAGCAAAAGTTTCTCCTCGTGTTGCGAGCCACCGCGCATGCGTTGGCGAGGGAGAAGGCATAGTAAGCAAGCTTCTCATCATTCTGCGAGTTGATGGGACAAATCAAAGTTATTTAGTATGTACTCTCTCCAAAAAAGGGCTGACCATGTCATGGCTACCATCCCGTGCTCTATCGTTGAGTACGTGCACTATTCATGTGCCATCGAGGAGAAAAAATATTGCGTAGTAGGTGCCATCGAAGTGCACGACTCACTTATGCACTGCTTATCTGATTATCTCCATTTTCTTGCATGACACGTGCACCTTGATGCTATATGTCTTGCATGTTGGCAAAAGGATGAACAAAGCTCACATCAAAAAAGAGAGTGGAAGAACATAGATTCCCAATGACCGAGAAGGAGCAAGGAACCTCGCAGTGGAGCGTCTGCAATGAACTCGTGCATTTTCCCCTATTTTTTGCCGCCTGCCCACCTATAAAACCGCCTCGCACTGGCCAATTCCTCTCCAAACACCTAGGGAGGCGGTTGAACCGAACATGTCTAGTCCCTCCATCCAGGTGAATAAGTCATATTTGGTTGTGCACCATGACCAAGAAGGAGGGAAGAAGAAGAGAACTTAATATTTATTTGCTAATTAATAGCATTGCATGCAATGAACTAACCATTGCATGTTATGTTTGGTAGTCTCGAGTCATTGAAAACATGCACATTCCCAGCCCACATCTCTTATCGGTTGATATGTCAAGAAACAAGAAATGAGGTGGGAGTTAATGCACCGTGCCTAAGTGTTTTGGGATTATTTGGTTTTCGTAAAGTGACTTATACACCTAGACAGAGGGAGTACTCTCTTCGTAGGAACTTAAAACGCAGGAATAGGAAAATTATGAGGGGGTGTCTCCAACAGTGTTCCTCGGCTCGCACCTAGCATCACGGTGGTCGAACTTTAAGTCAGTAATCTAGTACACTGGCATCTCAGATCTGGACACAAGGTGACGTACACCATTAAGGTCCACGGTCAAGCGGGTCAGGGCGGACGCGACCTCTCACTGCATCTGCCATTTGAAGTGGCACGCCAGCCCAGAGCGCCGCCCGCTGCACTCCCAGCTGTACCCGCCTCCTCGTCGCATTCAAAAACCTACATTTAAACCCGCGTGGAATGCGAAAAACCAACTCCGTCCACACACGTCCGTTCAGGAGCAGGATGTCGGCCAAGCTCCCCCTTCCACCATTTTGTCCACTCTTTGAGCGACATCCGACGAGCAGGAAGAGTAGTTCTCTGACATAAAATCCATCTAGGTGGCCCGTCAAGCTCGACAATTACGAGCGAGGCAACTCGCTGCTCCACCTACCTCGCCTAGCCCGTCAGAGGCAGTTGCCGCACTAAGCCAGTGCATGGTTCCGCAGCTGGCCTCTTCAATACAACTCGAGGAAGAGTGCCGACTTGTTCCATGTTGGCTTGTCGAGGAGCACTGCGGCATGAGCATTGTCGTTGCCCTCGACGGCGCCGTGTCGTACAGCGCCTCCAGTGTCTGCGACTGCGCCATCCGCCGCCGATGCACGCGTAGCCGCGACATGCAGGCAGAGAAAGAAGCCGCTATGGATGTCGACGAGGTGACACCACTATGCAGATGTCGACGAGATGACGGCCAGCACGTCCCCACCCGCCGCCATCATCGAGGAGAAGTAGAACACCGGAGGCCGCCGCCGATTGTATCCCATGAAGGCCACCGCCGAGGTGACGCCAACGAATACAGCCGGTGTCTTGCACGATTCTTATTTTGTCGGATGCTGGAGGAGGACAAAGAGATCGGACGACGACCATTTAGATTAGGTATATTAATTCTACCAGGTTGGTTGTAATGGGAGTATTATAAGTAGTATCATGCATGCCAACTAGTACGCAAATTTGATGAGGTGGCGTAGAATTAAATGAAGAAAGAGAGGGTTGAGTATCATATTATGATATTGTATGGAATTAAGTTACTCCCACTGTGATTAGTCTTAGGCCTTGTTCGGTTCAACCTCCTCTCAAGGGGTTTGAAGAGGAATGGTGGGGAATTTGGCTTGCACATGATTTATTCCCCCACAATCCTTGTTAATCTATGTATATTGTGGGCATGTTATTTGACCCCTCATTTTACCGCGCTACGACCAGTGTGAGTGTCTGCATGCAGTACACCATCCTCTAATTTGGTGGATTCCAAGCTAGCCCAGAAAGGAGCTATAAATTTTTTTCAAAGTTGAAAAATGTTACTGATGAGGATCCATAATTAAAATGGAGACGTCTCTTATTTTCTTTCGAATGGTCAATAAGTTGGAGAGCTGGAGAGTGTCTCTAATGGGTTGCCTCTAGTGTTAAGGCCCTCCAGTACGAAACACAGGCAGCCGACTGGGCCGATACAAAAGCCTATCCATCTTAAAGCCATTTTGTTTTTGTTTTTTGCAAGGAGAAGCCCATATTTCTTGAAGAGGGGGCGATCCTAGAAAAACCTTCCTTCCTCCTCGCTTCCACTTATACTGTAGCTTGCTGGACTCTCCCGCTTCTGTCGCCCCCCAATTCCCCCTGCCCACCTTCTTCCTCACTCGTATAGAAAACGCATGCTCCTCTTCTTCCACTCCTACAGAAAACCCTAGCCCTCCTTCTTCCACACTCGCACTGCCACTAGGCTCGTCTCTGGCTACTCTGCTCAAACTCGTGAGCTCGGCACGATGCCCGCAAGGAAAATGGAGTCGGCTGACCCCAGCACCAAGAAGATGAGGCTCCCGCCAATGGCGACGCCAGTTGTAGATCCCACACCCGGCAGTGCGGGGAGAAGCGGCGACCCCCCCCCCACCCGGATCTGAGGAACCCATAGAATCTCCGGTGGACCGCATCAACGATCTCCCGGACAACATCCTTGGGGAGATCATCTCGCTTCTCCCCACCAAGGATTGATGCCGCACACAATTCCTCTCAACTCGGTGGTGCCCGATATGGTGCACCGCGCCCCTCAATCTCGATTGTCATCAGATTATGTCCTTCCTGAATTTTATCTCCTCAGAGCCATCGTCTCCTCTCACTAGCAGGGCCCCGTTCGATGCCTCTGCATCCCGACACGCCACCTGTTGTCCATACTCGGCAGGGTGGATGCTTGGCTGACATCCCCTAAATTCAAAAAACTCCAGCAGTTTGAGTTATACCATTACGATGAAAGTTTCATACCACGAACCAAACACCAAGAATTTGTGCCCACACCGCCGTTGTCCACCTCGTGGTTTTCCTCCTCTCTCCACACCGCCACCTTCACCTAGTGCCATCTACCAGACAATCTGGTACAAATGCTTCAACTCTCACTACTAAAAAAACTTTCGCTTGTGGAGGTTTATCTGTCGGAGGCCTCACTGCACAACATCATCCACTCGAGTTTCCCCGCCCTGGAGCACTTGCTGATTGTTTTGGGGGTAGAAATCCATATCAGTTGTCTCCAAATAAAGTCGCCTCGCCTTAAAAGCATTGTAATTTGTTTTCAAGGACAACAGCTCATCATCGAAGATGCCCCTTCACTTTAAAGGTTGCTCCTTCATTATTGTTATAAACCTTGGCAAATAGTTGTCGTCTTTGCGCCCAAACTGGAGACCTTGGGTGTAATTCATGATCCATTTAATGATCACAAGAAGTTGGTGTTTGGCTCCTCACCTTTTTAGGTACCGTATATTATCATCTACACATTTGTAATCGTAAGCTGCATTTTTCATTTGTACGCATAAGTTTTATATCATCTTGGAGTACACTTTGGGTACTAATATTATGTTATATGCTCAATGAAGAGTTCGTCCATGGATAGCTTATCAATGCTGCTGGATTCTGTCAAGATCTTATATATTGGAATGTTTAGTTATGATTTGAACATAATTATTGGCTTAATGCGATGCTTTCGATCTCTGGGGAATTTATATATAAAGGTGATGATTTCATGCACATTGAAAGACTGTATATATTGTACTAGAATTAACCGTTCAGTTGTTGCTCTTTCAAGATACTCTTTTTTAGACCTTAACTGTTTTCAATCTTCATGTCTACTTAGGCGGTAACACATGGAGAAAAATGTATAACCAATCGGTGGCGTAATAAGCACTAGGATTTTCTCAGTTCTCATGACATTCGTTTGAGGAAATAACGATGGAAGGATATGCATCCAACCAGGCAAACAGAAGCTTTGTCACATTCTTCCTATTGAATGCGAGGTTACTATTGTCCATGAGGCTTAAGTTTTTCAGCAAAAGATTTCTCATGGACGGACATGTTGAACAGCAAAAAAAGAAGTTTCAGGTGGATAAATGGGCTTCTGAACATGCTCGACTTCTATTTACAACAACTTGTAGTCATCCTCCAATAATTTTTTTGCAAAGGATGTTGATTTTATGGATCAGACCAATCCATTTGTTTGTGACTGCGAAAAGGAGTGGTTGGGTTAGATGTTATTGCCATATTCAATCTGGGTTTTGTCTAAATTTGATGAACAATTAATCCTTGGGCTTTTGTACTATTTGTAAGCTTGAGTTACATGTTGTTGCCCTCGTATTCCCCTCCGCCTGCCACTACACTGGTGCACCTTCCATGGCTCTTGTTCGTTCCAGTCTGAGGCCTCGCCTTCGTTGTCCGCCTTGGTTCCCTCGTTGTGCCCACCGCTGTCTGGCGTTGTCAACATGGTCAACAACCGAGAGGAATCAGGAGATGACTATATGCGGAGAGGCTGACAGTAGGGACCCATCAGGGTCATTGCATTACGCAAGCAGGTGCCTCGTTATTACAAGCAAAAAATACTTTCTCCTAATTGTTTTACAACTAGGTCCCACATCATTGTCAATGTAGTCAATAAACGAGAAAATTACACAACGAGCAGATAACACCAGGGATGCAGCAACTCGCCCAGTTGTTTTTTTAGTTTTAGAGATGGAGCTCAACTATGCGCTATGCGGGGGCTGTGGCGCGTCTAGCCCACGCTTACGCTTTTATTTAAGCACATGACGAGCCTAGTTGATATTTTTTTCTTTCTGAAAATCGCTAGCCCAGTTCTTTTTTTGAAGAATACCCAACCGAGGCCTACTTGCTTTTCTCATCCCTGTTGGGATGCAAATCTTTCAAGCCGAGGAGGGATATAAGTAGTAAGAAATGGGCTTCTCAAAAAATGGGCTATAAGTTGTAAGAAATGGGCTGTAAATTTTTAAACCAAAGCCAACCGGCAATACATTAAAATATCATTTTTCTGGATTTCTCTACTCTTATAAAAAGGAGAGTTGGTGATGAGGGTGTGCCTACCATTCTACAATATAGGCCATCCGATCTATATCTAACGGATAGGAAGGAAACTATGACAATTTACCCGCACTTCTCTCCATATTTGCCGATGCGGCCTTCCCTCGTTCATCCTTTTCTCCCACAAGATAAACTACTCATACAAATGCATCTTCATGTTCCGTCCAACGCATGGGCATCTTGCTAGTAAATATTTTAAATTTCATTCATTTTTCCCGAGAGTTTTTTTGAATTTTATTTTGATATAATTTTTTAAAAAATATATTTTTAACGTGACTCGAAATTTCGTGATTAAAAGAGTTTGGACCCCATCGAAATATGCAAAGTTTCGTTTAATTTTTTAGCAGTGCCCAGAATATGTGGTCCGTAATACTAATAAAAAGAATATGGGCTTCAAAATATCCTTAAGAATTAGCAAATGGGCTGTAAATTATTGAAAATAATGGCTAATGGGTTGTATGATGTTTTCCATAGATTTGGAGGCTGACTCTGGGCCTACTAGGTTGATGATGACACTGTCCTAAAACAATTGACGTGTACGCAAGGCTTTGTCAACTTAGTCAACATAGAGCAATGACTATTGGATGTCCATCCAACGGCCGCCGTGCTTCTTCAATCTTTGATCTTCCTACTCCAGCCGCCCAAACTAGCGCCGACGGGACTGCCTGCTCCCTCCTCCTGTAGTTGGTTGTGCCGCCGCCCGGCCATCCCTCTACCCACCCGCAGATCCTGTTATTTTCCGGCAATGTCAGCCTCACCCCGCAGCCGACCAGTCAGCGCTCGTACTCCCCTCAGCATGGGCATCCACTATCGCGTCTTCCCTGGCTTTGCGTAGTCCCCTTCCTAGTCCTCGCCGTCGTCCACCGCCCTGGTGCTCTCGGCGCAGCGTGGTCAACATGGTCAACGAACGACATCCATCGGAAGTGGATTGTATGTGGAGAGGCTGACAGTTGGGTCCACGGTCGCACACAAGGAAATGCCTCCTTATTATGCGCAAAATAATGATTCCTCCACTGACAGCTGGGACCCACCGGAAGGGCCTCTGTATTTCGCTAAAAACGTCCCCCCCCCCCCCCCGCTGATAGCTCGGACCCACCAGCTATATCTCCGCACGCAAGCAAATACCTCCTTATTACGCACAAAAAAGTGAATACTCCCCATGCTAGCTGGGACCCACCATAGTGGGAGGCTGACTTGTGGGCCTACTAAGTTGACGCGGATGGAGGGCTTTGTCAACTTAGTCAATATGAATGATTCTAGCTCCAGTGACCGTAATAGAGGCGCGCATGCAGCATGTACATGTACGTACAGCTAGGGTGCAAGAAAGTAAATACGGCCATGTACGTACATACAAATGGGGTCTCGAACGCCTACTCGCACATATGTACGGTCAGGGCTCGTGTACATGGCTGGATCGGAACGGAGAAATTGCATCATCGTGTTCATCGGGAGGTAACAGAACGCGTGTTGTTCATTGGGAGCCAACCGGCTTGGACGGGACAGCCGATCGAAACGATGCCTGCGTACCGCAGAACGGAGGAAACGGCCTTGTTTTCGACCGCTTACGGTCGAAACGGGATCCTATTCACCGGGAGGGGTGTGGCATGCCGCAAAATGGAGGAAATAGACTTCTCTCCGACCTCCTATGGTTGAAACGGGATCCTGTTGACCGGGAGGGGTGTGGCGTACCACAAAACGGAGGAAACGGACTTGTGTTGGAGCGCCACGGTCGAAACGTGGGTCCTGTTCATCGGGAGGGGTGTGGCATACCGCAAAACGGGACTCCGCAGGCTATTGTTCATCTCCACCGTCGACCTCCTCCAACCTCCACGGGCTACTGTTCATCTACCATTGACCTCCTCCAACCTCCACCTGCGACTGTTCATCCATGGGCTCCTGTTCATCCAGCCTCCACCGCTCCTCCACCGACTACTATTCAACCAGTCCTCTCCACGGGGTCCTGTTAAATGATGTCGACTACACAACCTTCTTCTTGTAGACGTTGTTGGGCCTCCAAGTGCAGAGGTTTGTAGGACAGTAGCAAATTTCCCTCAAGTGGATGACCTAAGGTTTATCAATCTGTAGGAGGCGTAGGATGAAGATGGTCTCTCTCAAGCAACCCTCCAACCAAATAACAAAGAGTCTCTTGTGTCCCCAACACACCCAATACAATGGTAAATTGTATAGGTGCACTAGTTCGGCGAAGAGATGGTGATACAAGTGGTATATGGATAGTAGACAAAGGTATTTGTAATCTGAAATTATAAAAACAGCAAGGTAACTAATGATAAAAGTGAGCGTAAATGGTATTTCAATGCTAGGAAACAAGGCCTAGGGTTCATACTTTCACTAGTGCAAGTACTCTCAACAATAATAACATAATTGGATCATATAACTATCCCTCAACATGCAACAAAGAGTCACTCCAAACTCACTAATAGCGGAGAACGAACGAAGAGATTATGGTAGGGTACGAAACCACCTCAAAGTTATTCTTTCCAATCAATCCGTTGGGCTATTCCTATAAGTGTCACAAACATCCCTAGAGTTCGTACTAGAATAACACCTTAAGACACAAATCAACCAAAACCCTAATGTCACCTAGATACTCCAATGTCACCTCAAGTATCCGTGGGTATGATTATATGGTATGCATCACACAATCTGAGATTCATCTATTCAACCAACACATAGGACCTCAAAGAGTGCCCCAAAGTTTCTACCGGAGAATCACGACAAAAACGTGTGCCAACCCCTATGCATAGGTTCATGGGCGGAACCCGCAAGTTGGTCACCAAAACATACATCAAGTGAATCATGTGATATCCCATTGTCACCACAGATATCCACGACAAGACATACATCAAGTGTTCTCAAATCTTTAAAGACTCAATCTGATAATATAACTTCAAAGGGGAAACTCAATTCATTACAAGAGAGTAGAGGGGGGAAGAAACATCATAGGATCCAAATATAATAGCAAAGCTCACGATACATCAAGATCGTATCATCTCAAAAACACGACAGAGAGAGAGAGAGAGACCAAACACATAGCTACTGGTACATACCCTCAGCCCCGAGGGAGAACTACTCCCTCCTCATCATGGAGAGCACCGGGATGATGAAGATGCCCACTGAAGAAGGATTCCCCCTCCAGCAGGGTGTCGGAACAGGTCTAGATTGGTTTTCGGTGGCTACGGAGGCTTCTGGCCGTGGAACTCCCGATCTATTGTGTTCCTCGGAAGGGTATATGGAGATATATAGGCGGAAGAAGTACGTCAGGGGGGGCACGAGGGGCCCACGAGGGTGGAGGGCGCGCCCAGGGGGTGGGCGCGCCCCCCTGCCTTGTGGCCTCCGCGTAGATCCCCTGACGTGCACTCCAAGTCTTCTGGGCTTCTTATGATCCAAAAATAAGTTCTGTGAGGTTTCAGGTCATTTGGACCCCGTTTGATTTTCCTTTTCTTCAAAACCCTAAAACAAGGTAAAAACAGAAACTGGCACTGGGCTCTGGGTTAATAGGTTAGTCCCAAAAATAATATAAAAGTGTATAATAAAGCCCATAAACATCCAAAACAGTAGATAATATAGCGTGGAGCAATCAAAAATTATAGATACGTTGGAGACGTATCAGCATCCCCAGGCTTAATTCCTTCTCGTCCTCGAGTAGGTAAATGATAAAAACAGAATTTTTGATGCGAGTGCTACTTGGCATAATTTCAATGTAATTCTTCTTAATTGTGGCATGAATATTTAGATCCAAAATATTTAAGATAAAAGTTCATATTGACATTAAAATAATAATACTTCAAGCATACTAACTAAGCAATTATGTCTTCTCAAAATAACATGGCCAAAGGAAGTTCATCCCTACAAAATCATATAGTTTAGTCATGCTCCATTTTCGTCACACAAGAATGCTCTCATCATGCACAACCCCGATGACAAGCCAAGCAATTGTTTCATACTTTAGTAATCTCAAACTCATAAACCTTCACGCAATATATGAGCGCGAGCCATGGACATAGCACTATAGGTGGAATAGAATATAATGAGGGGGTTATGTGGAGAAGACAAAAAGGAGAAAGTCTCACATCAACGAGGCTAATCAATGAGCTATGGAGATGCCCACCGATCGATGTTAATGTAAGGAGTAGGGATTGCCATGCAACGGATGCACTAGAGCTATAAATGTATGAAAGCTCAACAAAAGAAACTAAGTGGGTGTGCATCCAACTTGCTTGCTCACAAAGACCTAGGGCACTTGAGGAGGCCCATTGTTGGAATATACAAGCCAAGTTCTATAATGAAAATTTCCCAGTAGTATATGAAAGTGACAAAATAAGAGACTCTCTATCATGAAGATCATGGTGCTATTTTGAAGCACAAGTGTGGCAAAGGATGGTAGCATTGTCCCTTCTCTCTTTTTCTCTCATTTTCATTTTTTTGGGCCTTCTCTTTTTTATGGCCTTTTTCTTTTCTTTTTTTTGGGCCTTCTCTTTTTTTATGGCCTTTCTTTTTTTATTCCTCGCTTGGGACAATGCTCTAGAAAATGATGATCATCACAGTTCTATTTATTTACAACTCAATGATTACAACTCGACACTAGAACAAAGTATGATTCTATATGAATGCCTCCAGCGGTGTACCAGGATATGAAATGGACCAAGAGTGACATGTATGAAAGAATTATGAATGGTGGCTTTGCCACAAATACTATGTCAACTACATGACCATGCTAAGTAATATGACAATGATGAATGTGTCATGATGAACGGAATGATGGAAAGTTGCATGGCAATATATCTCGGAATGGCTATGGAAATGCCATAATAGGTAGGTATGGTGGCTGTTTTGAGGAAGATATACGGAGGTTTATGTGTGACAGAGCGTATCATATCACGGGGTTTGGATGCACTGGCGAAGTTTGCACCAACTCTCAATGTGAGAAAGGGCAATGCACGGTACCGAAGATGCTACCAAGGATGGAAGGGTGAGAGTGCATATAATCCATGGACTCAACATTAGTCATAAAGAACTCACATACTTATTGCAAAAATCTACAAGTCATCAAAAACCTCGATACTACGTGCATGCTCCTAGGGGGATAGATTGGTAGGAAAAGACCATCGCTCGTCCCCGACCGCCACTCATAAGGAAGATAATCAAATAACACCTCATGTTTCAAATTTGTTACATAACGCTTACCATACGTGCATGCTACGGGACATGCAAACTTCAACACAAGCATTTCTCAAATTCACAACTACTCAACTAGCACAACTTTGATATTATTACCTCCATATCTCAAAACAATCATCAAGCATCAAACTTCTCTTAGTATTCAAAACACTCATAAGAAAATTTTACTAATCTTGAATACCTAGCATATTAGGATTTTAAGCAAATTACCATGCTATTTAAGACTCTCAAAATAATCTAAGTGAAGCATGAGAGTTCATCTATTTATTCAAAATAAAACTACCATCATGCTCTAAAAGATATAAGTGAAGCACTAGAGCAAATGACAAACTACTCTGAAAGATATAAGTGAAGATCAATGAGTAGTCGAATAATTATGCAACTATGTGAAGACTCTCTAACGTTTAAGAATTTCAGATCTTGATACTTTATTCAAACATCAAGAAAAACTAAATAAAATGACGTCTAAGAATAGCAAACATCATGTGGAGAAGCAAAAACTTAGAATCAACCGATACTAACCGATAGTTGTTGAAGAAGAAAGGTGGGATGCCAACCGGGGCATCCCCAAGCTTAGACGCTTGAGACTTCTTGAAATATTATCTTGGGGTGCCTTGGGCATCCCCAAGCTTGAGCTTTTGTGTCTCCTTAATTCCTCTCATATCACGGTCTCCCTAAATCTCAAAAGCTTCATCCACACAAAACTCAACAAGGACTCGTGAGATAAGTTAGTATAAATCATTGCAAAAACCTTATCATACTCTATTGTAGCAAATCACTAAAATTATTATTCAACATTGCATACTAAATGCCTCTGCATACTTAATAGTCCTATCCTCAAATAGAATCATTAAAGAAGCAAACATATGCAAACAATGGAAACATAACAGCAATCTGCTTAAACGGGACAGTCTGTAAAGAAAGCAGCAACATCCATACTTCCCTAGCTCCAAAAATTATGAAAGAAAATTCCCAATGTAGTAAATTTATCAGAGCTTAATATTCAAAAGGTTTCAACATCTTATCACATTCTTACTTTTCTAGGGAATTATTGCAACAGCGGTAAACTTTCTGTTTTCAAACAGCAACACGTGGACTTCTAAAATAGGCATAGTAAAGGCTATCAATTCCACTTTTATTGAAATACAAGATGCAAAACATTGTTCTAGATAACAACAATCAAATCCTAACAAAATAAATTGACGCTCCAAGCAAAACACATATCATGTGGTGAATAAAAATATAGCTCCAAGTAAAGTTACCGATGAAAGAAGACGAAAGAGGGGATGCCTTCCGGGGCATCCCCAAGCTTAGGCTCTTGGCTATATTTGAATATTAACTTGGGGTGCCTGGGGAATCCTCAAGCTTAGGCTCTTGCCACTCCTTATTCCATATTCCATCGAATCCTTACCCAAAACTTGAAAACTTCACAACACAAAACTTAACAGAAAACTCGTAAGCTCCGTTAGTATAAGAAAATAAATCACCACTTCAAGGTACTGTAATGAACTCATTCTTTATTTATATTGGTGTTAAACCTACTTTCTTCCAACTTCTCTATGGTTTATAAACTATTTTACTAGCCATAGATTCATCAAAATAAGTAAACAACACATGAAAAACAGAATCTGTCAAAAACATAATTGTCTGTAGTAATCTGGATCAAACTTATACTTCTGGAACTCATAAAATTCTCAAATAAATTTATGGACCTGAGGAATTTATCTATTAATAATCTTAAAAAATAATTAACTAAATATCGCTCTCCAAATAAAAATGGCAGCAATTCTCGTGAGCGCTAAAGTTTCTGTTTTTTACAGCATGATCACAAAGACTTCCCCCAAATCTTCCCAAAGGTTCTACTTGGCACAAACACTAATTAAAAGCATGAAACCACATCTAAAAAGAGGCTAGATGAATTATTTATTACTAAACAGGAACAAGAAGCAAGGAACAAAAATAAAGTTGGGTTGTGTAACACCCCGGATATGATTTACCCAATATGTAATCCAACTCTTACCGTTTCCGGCGTTAAGTTATTTTATTTTCTCGGGTTCGAGTTTTTGTCTCCGTGTGTTGTTATCATTGTCATGCATCTCATATCATGTCATCATGTGCATTGCATTTGCATACGTGTTCGTCTCATGCATCCGAGCATTTTCCCCGTTGTCTGTTTTGCATTCCGGCGCTCCGTTCTCCTCCGGTGGTCATTTCTACCTTTCTTTCGTGTGTGGGGATTAAACATTTCCGGATTTGACCGAGGCTTGCCAAGCGGCCTTGGTTTACCACCGGTAGACCGCCTGTCAAGTTTCGTACCATTTGGACTTCGTTTGATGCTCCAACGGTTAACCGAGGGACCGAAAAGGCCTCGTGTGTGTTGCAGCCCAACACCCCTCCATTTTGGCCCAAAAACCCACCAAAACCCTCTCCATCATCTAGAGCGTTCGATCACTATCGCGTGGCCGAAAACCGCACCTCATTTGGACACTCCTAGCTCCCTCTACCTCTATATAAAGACCACCCTCCGAAATTCGCGGTTCCACTCTCCCCTAACCCTAGATCCATTCGTCTCCGCCGCCACCGGACACGTCCGGACGGCGCCGGACGCGTCCGCCCGCCGCTGCCGTCCAACGAGCAGTCGCCATGTGGCGCCCCCGTGACCACATCGCCGCCTCCCGCGCCGCGGGCCCGCCAGGCCCGCTCGGGGTCCCCGAGGCCCACTTCGCCCCGCCGCCTCCACCTCGCGGCGCGCCGCCTCTTCCCCGAGGTCGTCCACCTTGCCGGCCGCTCCTCCGCCGCACCGCCCGTACCCCGGCGAGGCTCGGCGCCGCGCTCCGGCAGGGCTCCGCCGCCAAGCTCGCCGCCACCCGGCCGCCGAGCGCCGCCCCCAAGACCGGCAAGTCCGGCCGGCGTGCCTCCTTCGAGATCTGGCGTCCTCCAAGTCCCCTCCGGCGAACCTCGTTTGGCGTGCTCCGGCGAGATCCGATCCAGATCTGAAAAACCCTAGGGGTTGACCTTTTTTCACTAAGTTCCCATATTATTTTGCATACTTTGACCTGCTACATCTCCGCATCCGTAGCTTCGTTTTGGGCATATAGCATATCAAAATATTCGCCTCAGAGAGCACATCATTTCATCTCATTGCATCATTTTCATTTGAGTTCATCTTGATGCCTGAAATTCTGTTGGAAGAGTGCTATTTGAGATAATTGTCAGATCTGCTACTCCATTTAGATATTTGTCATTTTTGCCATGATTATTGTGTGCATGATATGCCCCTGAGCTCTACATGAGTTTTGTTATATGTTTTGCCATCTATCCAGAGGTGCAATCCATGTAATTTTGTGATGTGTGTGGTGACTAGCACAAGCTTGCAAAGTGGTGCATTCGCTAATGCTAATTTCAGGGACTTAGCAATTCCACTAAGTCCTTGATCTGTTTATCTTAATATGCCATATGTTCATGTTGTTTCCTAGTGATCCGTGCCTCTTTTGAGGATGATTAGTAAGGATGTTTTGTTAATCTTGCAGTGCTCTATCCATCCATGTCTTTGTTTGAAATTACGGAGCATCCTAGCTTGAGTCAATCGAGCTCTACTTTTGTCATTTCATGAATCTGGGCGGATTGTCTACTTGTTAGCGATTTTGCCGAGGATATTGTAGTTGATCCGTGCATGCTATGCTATTGTTCTTGCCATGTCTAGCTTGTATAATGTGTATTCTTGATGGGTGTATGCTTAGATTGTCATGACTTGCTCTGTAGTGAGTGCATCGAGCTCGTAAACATGCCTACTTGATATCTGATTTTGCATGCTCCAGTTTTTCACTAAGTCTGAGAACTGATTATGTTTTTGCCATGTTCACATGCTTGCAATTGTATTTTCTGATCCCTTTTGACTCAAGGTCACTAAGGGACTTTTGTTAAGCTCTTTGATTATCTCCATTCCATGCTTTACTTTGCCATGTTCAGGTCCTGTAGCATATATTTTTCATGCTCCAAAGTGTGCTACCTGATCTGAAATTCCAGGCAAGTGTTAATTTCACTAAGTCTGAAATCTGTTTACCAAATGCATTTTTGCCATGCTTGTTTGAACCTATTAATGGATGATTTGGCCGTAGCTTAGTGTTCATCTTTTGTTAAGCTTCATGAATGGATCCCTGCCATGTATTTTGTTGCCATGTTTGAGTGCCGTAGCATGTTCATCTTGTTGCATTTATATGGCTACTTGCTGTATATCGCAGACCGGTGCCATATTTGAATTGCTTGCCATTTCCAAACCGTGACTCCGATTCCGGAGTTCTTTATATCGTTTTCAAGCGATTTCATCTCACCTTTCCAGTGGCACACTTGGATTTCCATGTTGAGGCCAGGTTCATTCATCCCTTGTCAAATCTTGCATATGCATCACATGTCGCATCCCGCATAGCATACCATGTTTGCATCATGTTGTTTGAGTTTTGCACGTGGTCGATTGTGTCCTTGTTGCTTTTTTGTCTTGTTTGGGTAGAGCCGGGAAACGAGTTCGCTAACGAGGAGCCCGTTGAGTTTGCTTTCAAGGATCCAGTCAACTCTGACAACTTTGCAGGCAAGATGATCATACCCTCGAAATCACTACTATCTTTGCTTTGCTAGATGCTCGCTCTTTTGCTATGCCTATGCTACGATGCCTACCACTTGCTTATCATGCCTCCCAAATTGCCATGTCAAGCCTCTAACCCACCATGTCCTAGAAAACCGTTGATTGGCTATGTTACCGCTCTGCTCAGCCCCTCTTATAGCGTTGCTAGTTGCAGGTGAAGATTGGAGACCGTTCCTTGTTGGAACATTACTTACTTGTTGGGATATCATTATATTATCTTGTTATCTTAAGGCATCTATATACTTGGTAAAGGGTGGAAGGCTCAGCCTCTCGCCTAGTGTTTTGTTCCACTCTTGCCGCCCTAGTTTCCGTCATATCAGTGTTATGTTCCCGGATTTTGCGTTCCTTACGCGGTTGGGTGATAATGGGAACCCCTTGATAGTTCGCCTTGATTAAAGCTTTTCCAACAATGCCCAACCTTGGTTTTACCATTTGCCACCTAGCCTCTTTTTCCCTTGGGTTTCCGGAGCCCGAGGGTCATCTTATTTAAACCCCCCCGGGCCAGTGCTCCTCTGAGTGTGGGTCCAAACTAGAGTCATGTGCAGCGCCCCCTCGGGGAAACTCGAGGTTTGGTTTTAGTTGTATGGAGCACTCATCTGAGTGTGCCCTGAGAACAAGATATGTGCAGCTCCTATCGGGATTTGTCAGCACATTCGGGTGGTGTTGCTGGATTTGTTTTAACTTGTCGAAGTGTCTTGTAGAACTAGGATACCGAGTCTGATCAGAATGTCTCGGGAGAAGGTCTATTCCTTCGTTGACCATGAGAGCTTGTCATGGGCTAAGTTGGGACTCCCCTGCAGGGATTTGAACTTTCGAAAGCCGTGCCCGCGGTTATGGGCAGATGGGAATTTGTTAATGTCCGGTTGTAGATAACTTGAACCTTAACTTAATTAAAATGAATCACGGTGTGAGTTACCGTGATGGTCTCTTCTCGGCGGAGTCCGGGAAGTGAACACGGTGTTGGAGTAATGCTTGCCGCAGGATGTTCTCTAGTTATTCGTTCGCGCTTTGCCTTCTCTTCTTGCTCTCTTTTGTGAACAGGTTAGCCACCATATATGCTAGTCACTTGCTGCAGCTCCACATATTTACCTTGCCTTACCTATAAGCTTAAATAGTCTTGATCGCGAGGGTGTGAGATTGCTGAGTCCCTGTGGCTCACAGATTACTTCCAAACTAGATGCAGGGCCCGATGAATCCATTCCAGATGACGCGCTTGAGCTCAAGTGGGAGTTTGATGAGGACTCACGCCGTTACTATGTGTCTTTCCCTGATGATCAGTAGTGGTGCCCAGTTGGGACGATCGGGACCGTGTCGCATGTTGGGTTGATCTTTTATTTTGGCGCCGTAGTCGAGCCATGAGTGTTTGATTGATGTAATGCTATTTATGTACTCTGATTGACGTGGCGAGTGTAAGCCAACTATGTATCTACCCTTTTATTATATATATATATATATATATATATATATATATATATATATATATATATATATATTACATGGGATGTTGTAAAGATTGCCTAACTTGCGACATTGCTTTTAATGCGGTTATGCCTCTAAGTCGTGCCTCGACACATGGGAGATATAGCCGCATCGGGGGCGTTATAGGTTGCCTCCCAACAAGCGCTATCGTTTAACGCCCCTAGCTAGGCATGATGATTTCAACGATGCTCACATAAAAGATAAGAATTGAAACATAAAGAGAGCATCATGAAGAATATGACTAGCACATTTAATGGTGGGTTTCGTAGTAATTTCAAAAAAATTCCTACACACACGCAAGATCATGGCGATGCATAGCAACGAGAGGGGAGAGTGTGATCTACGTACCATTGTAGATCGACAACGGAAGCGTTAGGTTGATGTAGTCGTACGTCTCCACGGCCCGACCGATCAAGCACCGAAACTACGGCACCTCCGAGTTCTAGCACACGTTCAGCTCGATGACGATCCCCGGACTCCGATCCAGCAGAGTGTCGGGGAAGAGTTCCGTCAGGACGACGGCGTGGTGACGATCTTGATGTACTACCGTCGCAGGGCTACGCCTAAGCACCGCTATAATATTATCGAGGACTATGGTGGAAGGGGGCACCGCACACGGCTAAGAATATGATCACGTGGATCAACTTGTGTCTCAAGGGGTGCCCTCTGCCTCCATATATAAAGGATCAAAAGGGGGGGCGGCCATCATAGGGCGCGCCAGGAGGAGTCCTACTCCCTCCGGGAGTAGGATTCCCCCCTTTCCAAGTTGGAATAGGATCCGTTAAGTGGGAAAGAGGAGAGAGAGAAGGAAGGGGGGCGCCGACCCCCTCTCTCCTTGTCCTATTCGGACTAGGGGGGAGGGGCGCGCGGCCCATCCCTGGCCACCTCTCCTCTCTTACACTAAGGCCCATTAAGGCCCATATACCTCCCGGGGGGTTCCGGTAACCTCCCGGTAATCCGGTAAAATCCCGATTTCACCCGGAACACTTCCGATATCCAAATATAGGCTTCCAATATATCAATCTTTATGTCTCGACCATTTCGAGACTCCTCGTCATGTCCGTGATCACATCTGGGACTCCGAACAAACTTCGGTACATCAAAATGCATAAACTCATAATATAACTGTCATCGAAACCTTAAGCGTGCGGACCCTACGGGTTCGAGAACAATGTAGACATGACCGAGACACGTCTCCGGTCAATAACCAATAGCGGAACCTGGATGCTCATATTGGCTCCTACATATTCTACGAAGATCTTTTATCGGTCAGACCGCATAACAACATACGTTGTTCCCTTTGTCATCGGTGTGTTACTTGCCCGAGATTCGATCGTCGGTATCCAATACCTAGTTCAATCTCGTTACCGGCAAGTCTCTTTACTCGTTCTGTAATCCATCATCCTGCAACTAACTCATTAGTCGCAATGCTTGCAAGGCTTTATGTGATGTGCATTACCGAGAGGGCCCAGAGATACCTCTCCGATAATAGGAGTGACAAATCCTAATCTCGAAATACGCCAACCCAACATGTACCTTTGGAGACACCTGTAGAGTACCTTTATAATCACCCAGTTACGTTGTGACGTTTGGTTGCACACAAAGTGTTCCTTCGGTAAACGGGAGTTGCATAATCTCATAGTCATAGGAACATGTATAAGTCATGAAGAAAGCAATAGCAACATACTAAACGATCGGGTGCTAAGCTAATGGAATGGGTCATGTCAATCAGATCATTCACCTAAGGAAGTGATCCCGTTAATCAAATAACAACTCTTTGTCCATGGTTAGGAAACATAACCATCTTTGATTAACGAGCTAGTCTAGTAGAGGCATACTAGTGACACTTTGTTTGTCTATGTATTCACACATGTATTATGTTTCCGGTTAATACAATTCTAGCATGACTAATAAACATTTATCATGATATAAGGAAATAAATAATAACTTTATTATTGCCTCCAGGGCATATTTCCTTCAGTCTCCCACTTGCACTAGAGTCAATAATCTAGATTACACAGTAATGATTCTAACACCCATGGAGCCTTGGTGCTGATCATGTTTTGCTCGTGGAAGAGGCTTAGTCAACGGGTCTGCAACATTCAGATCCGTATGTATCTTGCAAATCTCTATGTCTCCCACCTGGACTAGATCCCGGATGGAATTGAAGCGTCTTTTGATGTGCTTGGTTCTCTTGTGAAATCTGGATTCCTTCGCCAAGGCAATTGCACCAGTATTGTCACAAAATATTTTCATTGGACCCGATGCACTAGGTATAACACCTAGATTGGATATGAACTCCTTCATCCAGACTCCATCATTCGCTGATTCCGAAGCAGCTATGTATTCCGCTTCACACGTAGATCCCGCCACGACGCTCTGTTTAGAACTGCACCAACTGACAGCTCCACCGTTTAATGTAAACACATATCCGGTTTGCGATTTAGAATCGTCCGGATCAGTGTCAAAGCTTGCATCAACGTAACCGTTTACGATGAGCTCTTTGTCACCTCCATATACGAGAAACATATCCTTAGTCCTTTTCAGGTACTTCAGGATGTTCTTGACCGCTGTCCAGTGATCCACTCTGGATTACTTTGGTACCTCCCTGCTAGACTTATAGCAAGGCACACATCAGGTCTGGTACACAGCATTGCATACATGATAGAGCCTATGGCTGAAGCATAGGGAACATCTTTCATTTTCTCTCTATCTTCTGCAGTGGTCGGGCATTGAATCTGACTCAACTTCACACCTTGTAACACAGGCAAGAACCCTTACTTTGCTTGATCCATTTTGAACTTCTTCAAAATCTTGTCAAGGTATGTGCTTTGTGAAAGTCCAATTAAGCGTCTTGATCTATCTCTATAGATCTTTATGCCTAATATGTAAGCAGCTTCACCGAGGTCTTTCATTGAAAAACTCTTATTCAAGTATCCCTTTATGCTATCTAGAAATTCTATGTCATTTCCAATCAGTAATATGTCATCCACATATAATATCAGAAATGCTACAGAGCTCCCACTCACTTTCTTGTAAATACAGGCTTCTCCAAAAGTCTGTATAAAACCAAATGCTTTGATCACACTATCAAAGCATTTATTCCAACTCCAAGAGGCTTGCACCAGTCCATAAATGGATCGCTGGAGCTTGCACACTTCGTTAGTTCCCTTTGGATCGACAAAACCTTCCGGTTGCATAATATACAACTCTTCTTCCAGAAATCCATTCAGGAATGCAGTTTTGACATCCATCTGCCAAATTTCATAATCATAAAATGCGGCAATTGCTAACATGATTCGGACAGACTTAAGCATCGCTACGGGTGAGAAGGTCTCATCGTAGTTAACCCCTTGAACTTGTCGAAAACCTTTTGCGACAAGTCGAGCTTTGTAGACAGTAATATTACCGTCAGCGTCAGTCTTCTTCTTGAAGATCCATTTATTCTCAATTGCTTGCCGATCATCGGGCAAGTCAACCAAAGTCCATACTTTGTTCTCATACATGGATCCCATCTCAGATTTCATGGCTTCAAGCCATTTTGCGGAATCTGGGCTCACCATCGCTTCTTCATAGTTCGTAGGTTCATCATGATCTAGTAGCATGACTTCCAGAACAGGATTACCGTACCACTCTGGCGCGGATCTTACTCTGGTTGATCTACGAGGTTCAGTAGTGTCTTGTTCTGAAGTTTCATGATCATTATCATTAGCCTCCTCACTAATTGGTGTAGGTGTCGCAGAAACAGGTTTCTGTGATGTACTACCTTCCAATAAGGGAGCAGGTATAGTTACCTCATCAAGTTCTACTTTCCTCCCACTCATATCTTTCGAGAGAAACTCCTCCAGAAAGTTTCCGAATTTAGCAACAAAAGTCTTGCCTTCAGATCTGTGATGGAAGGTGTATCCAATAGTTTCCTTTGGATATCCTATGAAGACACATTTCTCCGATTTGGGTTCGAGCTTATCAGGTTGAAGCTTTTTCACATAAGCATCGCAGCCCCAAACTTTCAGAAACGACAACTTTGGTTTCTTGCCAAACCACAGTTCATAAGGCGTCGTCTCAACGGATTTTGATGGTGCCCTATTTAACGTGAATGCGGCCGTCTCTAAAGCATATCCCCAAAACGATAGCGGTAAATCAGTAAGAGACATCATAGATCGTACCATATCTAGTAAAGTACGATTACGACGTTCGGACACACCATTACGATGTGGTGTTCCAGGTGGTGTGAGTTGCGAAACTATTCCACATTGTTTCAAATGTACAACAAACTCGTAACTCAAATATTCTCCTCCACGATCAGATCGTAGGAATTTTATTTTCTTGTTACGATGATTTTCCACTTCACTCTGAAATTCTTTGAACTTTTCAAACGTTTCAGACTTGTGTTTCATTAAGTAGATATACCCATATCTGCTTAAGTCATCTGTGAAGGTGAGAAAATAACGATATCCGCCACGAGCCTCAATATTCATCGGACCACATACATCTGTATGTATGATTTCCAACAAATCTGTTGCTCTCTCCATAGTTCTGGAGAACGGCGTTTTAGTCATCTTGCCCATGAGGCATGGTTCGCAAGTACCAAGTGATTCATATTCAAGTGGTTCCAAAAGTCCATCAGCATGGAGTTTCTTCATGCGCTTTATACCGATATGACCTAAAATGGCAGTGCCACAAATAAGTTGCACCATCATTATCAACTCTGCATCTTTTTGGTTTCAACATTATGAATATGTGTGTCACTACTATCGAGATTCAATAAGAATAGACCATTCTTCAAGGGTGCATGACCATAAAAGATATTACTCATATAAATAGAACAACCATTATTCTCTGATTTAAATGAATAACCGTCTCGCATCAAACAAGATCCAGATATAATGTTTATGCTTAACGCTGGCACCAAATAACAATTATTTAGGTCTAATATTAATCCCAAAGGTAGATGTAGAGGTAGCGTGCCGACCGCGATCACATCGACTTTGGAACCGTTTCCCACGCGCATCGTCACCTCGTCCTTAGCCAATCTTCGCTTAATCCATAGTCCCTGTTTCGAGTTGCAAATATTAGCAACAGAACCAGTATCAAATACCCAGGTGCTACTGCGAGCATTAGTAAGGTACACATCAATAACATGTATATCACATATACCTTTGTTCACCTTGCCATCCTTCTTATCCGCCAAATACTTGGGGCAGTTCCGCTTCCAGTGACCGGTCTGCTTGCAGTAGAAGCACTCAGTTTTAGGCTTAGGTCCAGACTTGGGTTTCTTTTCTCGAGCAGCAACTTGCTTGCTGTTATTCTTGAAGTTCCCCTTCTTCTTCCCTTTGCCCTTTTTCTTGAAACTAGTGGTCTTATTGACCATCAACACTTGATGCTCCTTCTTGATTTCTACCTCCGTAGCCTTTAGCATTGCGAAGAGCTCGGGAATTGTCTTATCCATCCCTTGCATATTATAGTTCATCACGAAGCTATTGTAGCTTGGTGGAAGTGATTGGAGAATTCTGTCAATGACGCTATCATTCGGAAGATTAACTCCCAGTTGAATCAAGTGATTACAATACCCAGACATCTTGAGTATATGCTCACTGACAGAACTATTCTCCTCCATCTTGCAGCTATAGAACTTATTGGAGACTTCATATCTCTCAATCCGGGCATATGCTTGAAATATTAACTTCAACTCCTGGAACATCTCATATGCCCCATGACGTTCAAAACGTCGTTGAAGTCTCGGTTCTAAGCCGTAAAGCATGGCATATTGAACTATCGAGTAGTCATCAGCTTTGCTCTGCCAAACGTTCATAACATTTGGTGTTGCTCCAGCAGCAGGCCTGGCACCCAGCGGTGCTTCCGGGATGTAATTCTTCTGTGCAGCAATGAGGATAATCCTCAAGTTACGGACCCAGTCCGTGTAATTGCTACCATCATCTTTCAACTTTGCTTTCTCAAGGAACGCATTAAAATTTAACGGAACAACAACACGGGCCATTTATCTACAATCATACATCAACAAGCAAGATACTATCAGGTACTAAGTTCATGATAAATTTAGGTTCAATTAATCATATTACTTAAAGAACTCCCACTTAGATAGACATCCCTCTAATCCTCTAAGTGATTACGTGATCCAAATCAACTAAACCATGTCCGATCATCACGTGAGATGGAGTAGTTTCATTGGTGAACATCACTATGTTGATCATATCTACTATATGATTCACGCTTGACCTTTCGGTCTCCGTGTTCCGAGGCCATATCTGTATATGCTTGGCTCGTCAAGTATAACCTGAGTATTCCACGTGTGCAAATATTTTGCACTCGTTGTATTTGAACGTAGAGCCTATCACACCCGATCATCACGTGGTGTCTCAGCATGAAGAACTTTCGCAACGGTGCATACTCAGGGATACACTTCTTGATAATTAGTGAGAGATCATCTTATAATGCTACCGTCAATCAAAGCAAGATAAGATGCATAAAAGATAAACATCACATGCAATCAATATAAGTGATCTCCATCTCCGAATCACCGTCATGATCACCATCGTCACCGGCGCGACACCTTGATCTCCATCGTAGCATCGTTGTCGTCTCGCCAATCTTATGCTTCCACGACTATCGCTACCGCTTAGTGATAAAGTAAAGCATTACAGCGTGATTGCATTGCATACAATAAAGCGACAACCATATGGCTCCTGCCAGTTGCCGATAACTCGGTTACAAAACATGATCATCTCATACAATAAAATGTAGCATCATGTCCTGACCATATCACATCACAACATGCCCTGCAAAAACAAGTTAGACGTCCTCTACTTTGTTGTTGCAAGTTTTACGTGGCTGATACGGGCTTAAGCAAGAACCAATCCTACCTACGTATCAAAACCACAACGATAGTTTGTCAAGTTGGTGCTGTTTTAACCTTCGCAAGGACCGGGCGTAGCCACACTCGGTTCAACTAAAGTTGGAGAAACTATCACCCGCAAGCCACCTATGTGCAAAGCACGTCGGGAGAACCGGTCTCGCGTAAGCGTACGCGTAATGTTGGTCCGGGCCGCTTCGTCCAACAATACCGCCGAACCAAAGTATGACATGCTGGTAAGCAGTATGACTTGTATCGCCGACAACTCACTTGTGTTCTACTCGTGCATATAACATCAACATATAAAACCTAGGCTCTGATACCACTGTTGGGTTTCGTAGTAATTTCAAAAAATTTCCTACGCACACGCAAGATCATGGTGATGCATAGCAACGAGAGGGGAGAGTGTGATCTACGTACCCTTGTAGATCGACAACGGAAGCGTTAGGTTGATGTAGTCGTACGTCTCCACGGCCCGACCGATCAAGCACCAAAACTACGGCACCTCCGAGTTCTAGCACACGTTCAGCTCGATGATGATCCCCAGACTACGATCCAGCAGAGTGTCGGGGAAGAGTTCCGTCAGCACGACGGCATGGTGACGATCTTGATGTACTACCGTCGCAGGGCTTCACCTAAGCACCGCTATAATATTATCGAGGACTATGGTGGAAGGGGGCACCGCACACGGCTAAGAATATGATCACGTGGATCAACTTGTGTCTCAAGGGGTGCCCTCTGCCTCCGTATATAAAGGATCAAAAGGGGGGGCGGCCGGCCATCATAGGGCGCGCCAGGAGGAGTCCTACTTCCTCCGGGAGTAGGATTCCCCCCCTTTCCTAGTTGGAATAGGATTCGTTAAGTGGGAAAGAGGAGAGAGAGAAGGAAGGGGGCGCCGGCCCCCTCTCTCCTTGTCCTATTCGGACTAGGGGGGAGGGGCGCGCGGCCCAGCCCTGGCCACCTCTCCTCTCTTCCACTAAGGCCCATTAAGGCCCATATACCTCCCGGGGGGTTCCGGTAACCTCCCGGTAATCCGGTAGAATCCCGATTTCACCCGGAACACTTCCGATATCCAAATATAGGCTTCCAATATATCAATCTTTATGTCTTGACCATTCAAGACTCCTCGTCATGTCCGTGATCACATCCGAGACTCCGAACAAACTTCGGTACATCAAAATGCATAAACTCATAATATAACTGTCATCGAAACCTTAAGCGTGCGGACCCTACGGGTTCGAGAACAATGTAGACATGACCGAGACACATCTCCGGTCAATAACCAATAGCGGAACCTGGATGCTCATATTGGCTCCTACATATTCTACGAAGATCTTTTATTGGTCAGACCGCATAACAACATACGTTGTTCCCTTTGTCATCGGTGTGTTACTTGCCCGAGATTCGATCGTTGGTATCCAATACCTAGTTCAATCTCGTTACCGGCAAGTCTCTTTACTCGTTCCGTAATCCATCATCCCGCAACTAACTCATTAGTCGCAATGCTTGCAAGGCTTTATGTGATGTGCATTACCGAGAGGGCCCAGAGATACCTCCGACAATCGGAGTGACAAATCCTAATCTCGAAATACGCCAACCCAACATGTACCTTTGGAGACACCTGTAGAGCACCTTTATAATCACCCAGTTACGTTGTGACGTTTGGTTGCACACAAAGTGTTCCTCCGGTAAACGGGAGTTGCATAATCTCATAGTCATAGGAACATGTATAAGTCATGAAGAAAGCAATAGCAACATACTAAACGATCGGGTGCTAAGCTAATGGAATGGGTCATGTCAATCAGATCATTCACCTAATGATGTGATCCCGTTAATCAAATAACAACTCTTTGTCCATGGTTAGGA